>NC_050069.1:186358669-186661700 GCF_009764565.3 Dermochelys coriacea
AATGTGTATGCGTGGATCCTGATACACCCTTCTCAGCAAACACTTCAGAGACAACACAATACGAGAGCCATTCACTTTGAATTTCCACTTCTGAAACTCTACTGCACTCAAACCGGTTATGCCAAGCAGATCCAAGCTCAAGGAAAAGAAAACAAACTATCTGGATTTTAAAAGGACACTCCCTCAACAGCAGGGGGAGAGAGAGAGTTAGGAGACTGAGATGCAGACACCCAGAGGTTAGGAGCCTGGGGCAAACTAGGCCTGCCTAGGAGTCAGTGTAAGAGACCTATGTCTCGACCTTTTGTTTTAATAAATTCTTTTTTATGTTAATGTTTTGTTCCTACTGTTGAGGAGAAAAAATACTTTGTTATAGGAAGGATTGTTGTTTGGATCCCTATTCATAACTGATCAGACTCCCACAAAGAATCACCACGGGCCGTCATCTCTGACTGAAGTTATTCTGGGAGATTCCCCCCTCGGGCAACAGGACATAATTTCATTTTCTTAAAATATCCTATTAAAATCTCCTGGATCGCTTTCAATAGCCACTGGGAGATCAATGCCGATTCCAGGAGATTCCTGGCCAATCCTGGAAGGTTGGCAACTCTACTGGTACCTGAATCTAGTTGGACCTGCCAGGAAAGCAGAGTCAGTGCATAGGGCCTATATCCTAGTACCCAGTCTAAAGAGGGAGAACCATGGGATTCCATCCCAGAAAAGGCCAAGAAGGAAGCCTTAGTCCCAGTGGAGGTGCTCTCAAAGAGACCAGAGAAAGGATCAGAGGTGCAGCTAGCCTTGCAACCATGACAAAAATTACTAATACAAAGTCTTTGAGAATTTCCCACTCTGAGCAAGTACTGCTGGCAGAAAAGGGTACCTGCCATATTTTATCCCCACGGAGGGTGGGATTTGTAGACCTTGCTTCTTGAAGAGAAGAAGGTTTGAGAAACTCAGATAAAATTCTTCAGCATGGCAAAGTGCGAAGATCACCACAACAGAATTTATCATGGGGGCAGTCCCATGCCAGAAGTTTGTGCAACTATATACAAAAATATATTCTCCTCTGGGGTCTCTTAACCATCACTTCCAATTATTTCCCCTTTACTGAGCCATCCTACCTTAGAGCACCCTTTACAGACGTCAGTAGACGCTCTCTTTGAATAAACCTTGTAGAACTTAGAATGTTTAAAAGAAGGGTTAAGTTGCTGTCATACAAATCTCTTTGTAAGAAGTGTGTCGGTCTTTCTGCCAAAGACATCACTGTCTGAAAAGAACAGGCCTTGAAAGAAGCAGAAATGGTGACTTTTGCCCTATAGACACTGGTGCAGCCAACTCGAAATGGAGGACTGATGTCTTCTTACACCTCAAAGACTGATATAGAACAAACAGAGCTAAAAGATCTCAAGATCTTGGTTCATTAAGAAAGAATTTGCAACCCTTATTAAAAAAATCAGGTTTATTTAAATACAGAATTTAAAATAGCGTACACTAGCAAATAAGGTGATTGCAAATGAACCCTATAGCTCAGGGGTAGACAACCTATGGCATGCGTTCCAAAGGCGGCATGCGAGCTGATTTTCATTGGCATTCACACTGCCCGGGTCCTGGCCACTGGTCTGGGGGTGGGGGGGCTCTGCATTTTAATTTAAATTTTAAATGAAGCTTCTTAACATTTTAAAAAACTTATTTACTTTACATACAACAGTTTAGTTATATATTGAACACTTATAGAAAGAGACCTTTTAAAAACATTGAAATGTATTACTGGCCCATGAAACTTTAAATTAGAGTGAATAAATGAAGACTCGGCACACCACTTCTGAAAGGTTGAAGACCCCTGCTCTAGCTGAATAAGTGCCACTGTTATTGACCAGATCACAGTGACCTCCAGAAAAATCACATTTTTTTCTGAGCCTGCATTTGGGCATCTGTAAAATGAGAGCAATGATAGTTACCACAGGTGAAATCTCAAAGTATCAGGATTAAACATGTCTACAATCACAAGTAAGGAGAGACATTAGGAAATAAAGCTAAGAGATTAATGTCTTTCCTGGGAGAAGCACTGGATTAGACATAGGCCTAAAAAGAAGGAGTAGAAATAATATTAAAAAAAAAAAAAAAAAGACATCCTGGTTTCCATGAACCATTGTCTGAATATAGTATATGTGAAGCTAATGCAAGTCTTTTACACCTTACCTGATTTTCAGAAAATGGAAATTTTGGCTCTATGGAACATAGCTGATCGTAGTATCTAGAGCAACAGACAAAAGAGCTGAGTTAAATACCAGATTAAGAGTTGTACTGGTTTTGTTTACATTTAGGAAGAAGGGAGGGTTGCCTCCATACCTAAACAGAACTCCCCCACTAATTCTGCAACATCTTGGGAGAGATCACTAGAACATGCAACATGCCTCCAATGTGGCAGCAACCACCATGGATCTAGGAGGGGAGGTGGATGGAAGGCAAGGGATACAGAGGACAATGTGTCTCTTCCATCCCACTTCCCACACGTGGTAGGAGGAGGAAAGAGATCCTTATGCAAAGGGTTCACTGTATGAACATATGACAGACAAGGAAACAAATTTCCCCTTCAAATTCATTACAGAGAATTAAATTAAATTTAAAAAATCATGACACTAACTTAACATTTCATAACCATCACTATGCTGATTCAACTTGTATGTTCTCTCTCTACCCACAACCATTTGTCTATTTTGACTGCAAGCTCTTTGGTCACTATGTTTGCCTAGCACAATGGAGCCCCATTCTCTGCTGGCCTCCCAGAACTACTGTAATGAAAATAAACTAGAATGTTGCACACTTCTATACACAGAGCTCACTGGACACACCAAGGGCTCCTTGTTTCTTCCAGTCACCCCCGCAAGCTCCCTGTGTGCCACACTCACATTCTCCTCTACTTCAGGGATTCCTTGAAAAACCCTTCACCTCCTTCCCTCACAACAAGGCCTCTGTCTCTCTCCCCCGCTTTTTTCTTCCCCTCTAATGTACCCATCTTTCCCTTGAACTGCTCCCTCTCCTTCTCATCCCTCCACTCCAACCGAACAACATTTGGTGAGGCAGGGCATTAGAAAAGAAGTAATAAAGACTCTTATTCTCCACTCCCTCTGCTGGCTAAGCATCCACCCCATAGCTGTGCAAGCCTCTTTTCTGGTTTACCCAATTTTCACCAAAACCTATAGGGTTCTGCCAATGATCCCTAGAACACTCCCTGAACTAATTTGATACAATGTTACTCCAACAAACAAATGTCATCACTTTTGAGTAGGGCCTCACTTAGCCAATAAATACTGGATCACAGTATGGGACTTGGTATATTTAGGACTGAGCTAAAGCAAGGAAGACAATTCTAAAATGAGGGACACAAATTTAAGACACTAGATTTCATGATCCACAAATTCTAGAAACATGCCTTACACAAGTGGAAAGGGTAGAAATTAGCCCTCTCTCTCGGCAGGTGACAAAACTTAAAATCAAGTCACTCAGAACAATGGCTTCCTTCTTTCTATCAATAACACCTCCATTATTATAGGAATGTAACAGGCTCTCTAAAAGTGCTAGTTAGAGATTAATGTTGTATACCATTTGCAAACTGGACTTCCAGGTGGATTGCAGATGACAAAGCAAGTTATTTCTAGCATTTCAAGATAGCAGCTACTAAAAATATCTTTAGGTCAAAATAGTGAGTGCATGGCACAGAGAGAGAGGGAGGAAGATGAGCTGGTGATGACAGAAGTGATTTTAAAGTTCCAAAAATCACACAACCTGCTGAAGTATTTGTACTTACTTCCTGTTCACTTCTAGGTGCAATTCAAAGCATTAGCAATTAATTTATATTACATTCTTAAAAAATACAAGCCTAATCTACACATAAAAATTAGATTGACCTAGCTACATTGCTCAAGCTGTGAAAAAGTTTCCACCTTCTGTGGAGTAGTTATGTCAACCTAAGCCTAGTGCAGACTCAACTTGGCTGTCAGAAGAATTCTTCCCTAGACTGAACTACCACTTCTCAGAGAGGTGGATTTCCAAAAATAGATGGAAAAATCCCTTCCATCACTGTAGGAAGCAGCTACACTACAGTGGACAGCTGCAGCACAGTAGCTGTGCCACTGTAGGGTTGATATATCACCTAGCTACCCTTATCTTTAAGTCCCTAAATGTTCTACAACCTGGCACCTAAAGTCAGCTGGCCAACTTTCAACATCTTGGAGTCAAATACTCTGGGAATGGCTGTGTAGATCTCTCAGTTTATGACCCTTACACTCTCTTTGGAATTCTACAGATATACCCCTTTTTATGGGCTTCCAGAGCATAAATCTAATCAACTACACAGCAGAGTGGGATGTGAATTTATTTAAAATTTAGCTTCCATCAGATAGCTTGCTTTATTTCCCTACAAAATGTTGATGAATATAGTATGAAAATAAATTGCTACAGTCAACTTGATTTTTTTAAAATTAACTTAAAGAAATTCCAGTTTGACAGAAATAGGCATGTCCTTTTTTTTAAAATCCCTATTGAAAGAATTATTATTCTTTCTGCTTCCATGTTGATGTTTATAAACATCTTTTCAAACAAAGTGAATGCTTTACAACGAAAGCACTGTGACTACAGACATACAAAGTCAATTGGAAAAAAAAAAGATTTCCCTCCCTTTCTAGATTCTTCAGTTGTAATAATCGTAAGTGTTACCAAAGTAGGCACAAAATTTTCAGACAAATGAGAATCTCAAATTGTGTCCCTGGCAGAGAGTTGCTGGCTCCTTTAAGGCAAGCATAGGCCCAAGGCTCCCCTTGCAAGGCTCATTCCTCTTAAATTTGCTATTCAATTAACTGCCTAGATAAGCTAAACACCTGAGCCTGTTAAAAAGCCATTAGGGCTAAGCTGCAGGATGGTGCTTGTGACACATATTGCAGTGCCATGCAGTATCTTTGGAGACCATGATGTACCAAGTGTACATCATTGTGGGCCAGGGATTGTATGCAACTCCAGAGGATAAGGTTTCATAGCTCCCCGCAAGAACCAAAAGCACGGGGGGGAGGAATTAATCTGAATCATTTTGATTGTAAAGACCTCCAGAGAGATGCCAACCTGTGGGGAGGCTTGCAGACACTGGCTCAAACTGGGTTTTCCAGAGACCAACACAAAGAAAGGACTTTTGGGACAAAAAGCCTGTATTGTGGACTGTCTGGAAAAACTCTGGTCTTCGAAGTCCCCATAAGACTGATGTGCAACTTCTGGAAAGATTTTAGCATGCAAATAGGAAATTTTGTTATGTTTTCTCTGTAATGCTTTTACATAAAGAATAAATGCGCATTCTTAGAGAGCTTGTGGTAAATGGTAACTGCTGACAATATGCTGTTCGTAGCCCTTGTAGAGAAAGTGTCCCTTGGTGTGATTTTTGTGGGGTCACATAGGTTTTGTGGACAAAGTTCATTGGTGGAGTGGCACTGTACCCAAAGATCTGTAAGAAAGGTGGAAGACAGGATGAGAATTTATATATGAAGAAATGCCTTTTCTATAGAGATGAAGATGAATGTCCTAACCTCTAATATGAGAGTTTGTATTAATAGATGCCACAGGAATACTGCTACTGTTTTTCAGTATTTCAACCTAGCTATAATTCTTCTGCTCTTCTATGTGAGGTGGGAAGCTATTGGGTTTTTTTTGTGTGGTTAAGTTAAAGCATCAGCGTAGACACTGCCATTCGTTATATTGCCAGATCTGGCCTCCTCCAACATCCCACAACGCACACCATAACTGCTCTGCTCACTGTTTTGCACTCAGCTGTCCTTCAGGCCTGCACCCCTCCCAGGCCCGCTGACTAGGGAGTGGGGGGCGGGGAAAATTGCCATGGGGTCCAGGTAATTTAAAAAGGCCAGGGGGCCCCCAGCCACTGCCACAGTAGCAGGCCCTTTTAAATCGCCCAGCCCGGCTGCCCTAGGAGCATGCAGGGTGGTACCAGCAGCAGTGAAGGCAGCCAGAGCAGACACGTAGAAGCCCGGCTATGCCGGCAGCAGCTTGCTGGGCACCAGCCAGTGCAGGTAGCAGCACCTCCCAAATGTTAGGCAGACTTCAGGCCTGCCCCTCCCCTTTCAAAGTTCTGGGAAGTCCTGACAGCTGAGCATACAATTCAGCAGCCAAGAGCAAATCATCATGGAATTCTCCTGCTTCCCCGCCCACTAGGAAAACAGCAGCAGGAATTAAGGGGGAAGGTGGGGACTGATGAACTCAGCTGCCCTGCATCTAGCTATGTATACATGTACCCCTCCCCTTTCAAAGCTCCAGGAAGCTCTGACATTTCTCAGAGTGGAGAGCTCACAGAGCTGGTGAGGATGTTGCTCCCAGCAGCTGAGGACACTGTGGGAGAACTCAGAGGGAATCACAGAACCATAGGCAGGCAGGCAGAGCAGGATGCTGCTGGGGGTGGGGGGGAAAGAAGTGTCCACACACCATTTCTCTTTCTCTCCCCACACACACTTCAGTTGAAAAGCGGCTGGCAATCTATTAGGATGCCCACAGAAGGATGGGATTGAGAAATCTGCATCATGTGATGCGGTACCTTCCCCAGGAGGCATTGCACACCCTTCCCAAAGCATGCTGTGGCCCCTTGCACAGTGGGATAACTACCCACAGTGCACTCCTCATGTTAATGCAAGAGCTGTTAGTGAGGATGCACTCTGTGGACACAAGGAGCATAGTGTGGACATGCAACAGTAGTTTAATTAAAGATATTGAATTAAAGCGGCATTAAATTTGTCAACAAAATTCTGTAGTGTAGACAAGGCCTAACAAGTTAGCGTCTTCATTCAAATTCTGACCATTTGTGTGGTGTATTTTACTGAGTACACCTGGTTACTTTCAACATTAAGTCATCATGTAGAAGACACTGGTTTTCAAATAATTTTTCCATTACAACCTTCATGAGAGTCTGGTGAGTTAAAGACTCAGGGTCTTTCATTTCATTTTCATCCCTCCCTCTGAGATTTCATTGAGTACTTTCAGAACAAAGTACACAAAACACTCTGGGGAGTACCGATTTCTCCTTTACTATTTTGCAGTGTAAGCCTTAGGTTGGTCTAATTCACATTTCAGAGATCTGTTGCTCACATAGGCCCTTTTACAATATCTTTCACCTACCTAACTGGACAGTATAACTTGCTCTCCTGGGTGTCAAAGGAGCTTACTATTTGGGATATTTCTGAGATCTTAAAACAGGGATTTTACACCACTAATGCAGCACTAACAATTTGCCCAAGGGCTTCACACCATTCCTTCAATTTAGCAATACCTGCGTCACAAAGTCCCAGCATGCGTGGTATCATTTGGCACGCTGAAACCTGTAATCAACCCCCACCTCAGTGTTTCCCAAGCAAACTGCGCCTAATCCAGAGGGGACGGATCCCTTCCATGCGCCAAGGCGCAGGTGGGCGGCGCAGCATCCCCAACAGCTGGGCACAGAAGCAGCTCGGGTGTATAGCGCTGCAGGGTAGAAGCACCACCACAGCTGCCCACGGCTCCTTTTTCTCCTTTGCCACTCACCTGGAGTGCAAGAGTCCCGGCGCCACAGAGCCAGACTCCCTCATACCCAGCAGCGCACACGCATGCGCTGTTTGGGAAGCCGGGAAGGGGCGCAACCAACACAAGACAACAACAAGAAGTTAAGAAGCAACAAACGTGACAGAAGCGAGGAGCAGGGAAACAGGAGGCGGCGACGTGAAAACCGCTCAGCCCACGGCACGAGAGGACGCGGGCCGGGGGGGGGGGAGCTGCAAGCCGCGGGAAAGGGGCAATAAGGTCCGGAACTACCGCCTGTGGCAACGAGCGGAGAGCGGCGCCGCCAGCGCCCACGGGCGGCCCCGCTCAGGCCACCGGCCCGCGGGGAGGGGAGCCGCCAGCGCGACGTGACGCAGCCTCGCCTCCCAGCACGGCCACGGTGCCCCGGCAGGATGTGCGGACCCCTGACGTCGCGCAGGAGGCGCCCAGGCGGCGCGAGCGCAACCCAGGTAAGAAACCGCCGCTCTGTGAACGCGGCCGGGGTGGGGGCAGAAACCCCTGCCAGCCCCCAGCGAGCAGGGCGACGCGACGCACGGGGCCTCGCGGCGACACAGCGGCTCCGCTCTGCAAGGGCTTCCCACAAGTAACACTACCGCCTGCCCCTCCCCTCCCCCGCTTGCCCCACCCGTCCCGTCTAGTTCCTGCCCGCCCGCCTAGCGGCCGCCGTGGGTCTTTGCTCTCCACCCGGCTGGCGCACAGCGCCGACCTGTCCGGACGGGGATGGGGCCTGACGTCGCTTCTCCCCCCCCCCCTCCCCTCCTCTCCTCTCCTCTCCTCCCCTCCCCCCGGAGCCCGCGCGTGCTCCCCGCCTCACCTCGTCAGCGTCTCGAGCGAGCTCTCGTGCTTGTCGAGCGGGCGGCCGACCGCGCTCTTGCGCAGCTTGTTGAGCTCCTCGGCCGCCCGGCAGTGCTCGGCCTGCGCGTCCCCGGCCGGGTAGGTCTGCTGGATAAACTTGCAGAGCGGCTTGGCCAAGTCCACCTCGGAGGCCTTCTTCGACTGCACTGAGATAAAGGTCGCCATGTGTCCTTCCTTCCTTCCCTCCCCCCGCCCTTCTTGCTGCCTGAGCTTGGTGGGCCGGCCGGCCTGTCCGTCCGTCCGTCCGCTCGCAGCAGTACAGAGAACTGCCCGCGCCCACCCGCCGTACTTCCGGGATCTGCGCAAACTCTGACCTCAGCGCATCACGTCAGTCACGCGCCTTCCCCCTCCCTAACTCCGCCCGGTTCTCCTTAGCCCCGCCCCGTTGCGTCATCCTCGAGCTCTCTCCCAGCCCCGCCCACTCCCACTCCTTCCTAGCCCCGCCCCCGCGCCTCAAATTCTTCTCCCTCCCTCCATGCCCTGTCCCTGTTGTCCTCTCGCCCCAGCCGCTCAATGGTAGTTCAGCGCTAGATGCCTGCGCAGTGATGCTTCCCTTCCGCTCACCTGGTCTCTGTAACCCAGGGCGGAGCTGAGCAGAGCGATGCAGGCTGCGTAGGTTTTTTGTGAGCCAAAGAAAAGCGGGACCTTGGCATTATTCTTACACGGTTGTTCTCATGCCCGCCTCACGCCCCTATGTTGTTTGTTTCATCTCCTTTTATGTTTCTTAAATAAGATTGCAAGCTGAGTGTTTCTTACTAGATGGGCCTTTGTCTGTTGAGTGCTAGTGTAATGCAAATAATAAAACTGAAGGTATTTTTATTTTAAAATTTGTTTTTCTACATTATTTACTATATTATAGAAGGAGCTGGTAATGACTTATATTTAGATTGCCTAACTCTTTTCATTAGAAATATTCTTGCAATCTTTTTTTGAGATGCTCTAACAACTCCATCCATTGTTTGCTGTTGGCTTCAAAATTCAGCAGGGAAACAAAGCCTCAAGTTAGAAATGTGCCTTTCCCACTACCCCACCCTTTGAAATTTCATTCTGGTTTGGCTGACTTCTAAACTTTTGAAAATCACCATTTCACTTCTGACAGGTTTCAGAGTAGCAGCTGTGTTAGTCTGTATTCACGAAAAGAAAAGGAGTACTTGTGGAGCATAAGCTTTCGTGAGCTAAAGCTCACTTCATTCTGTCACTTGTGTCTTTCAGAACATTTTGACAGCACGCTAAAATAACAACAGAAACATTTTACCCTGTCTGTGCAGCACACTAAACTGTGAAGACCTGGAAGCTGCTGGAACAGCAAATGGTGGGGGAAAGAACCCAAATGGGCTCTCAAAACCCAATCCCAGCCTATGATTCCAGCACCCCATCACATTCCATCCTCTCCACTTGAGGAACCACATGAGTCAGAATGTCTCCAAGCTCTCATCAGGAGAGACAGGTGGGCCAGGCTCCTCTAACATCACCCCCAGGACCTAGCATATAATCCCACCAGTTCATCTCCACTCAGGGAACATCATATGGGTCAGGATGTCTCCTATTATCTAGTTGAAGGGAAGGGAAATACTGGGTTAGGTTGGGCTTCCCTTAACCACCACTGAATGGAGTATATGGCACCAGTAGCTCACCCCCAGCTCCCACTGGGATAGTAGTCTTCTTCTGCTACCAAGTAATAGTCCTGTAGCTTGAGTAGTAGCTATCTGTGCTGAAGGTTCATGGTTTAAATGCTGCTGATAGGGGAAGAGGGGAGATTGTTACAGTGATATATAACATAATTTTTGTTATATTTTTCCTTTTTTAAAAAAACTATAAAATTAAAAGAAAGTTATTTAAAGCTGCAAAGTCAAGCACTCAAAAGATAGGAAATACCAGAATTCCAGTTGCTCATGCAACTTTAATTTGCTCTCCTTGTGCATATTACTATTATGCAATCTTTAACTACATGATCACATGCAGTTTTTTCCCACAGGACTCCTGCCTAATCCAGTGCAAAGGTTGGACACATGATGAGGCAGAATTAAGTATGCACAAGCAATCCCAAATCTGGCATTTCCTAATTTAACATTACTTGACTTTACAATCTAAATAATTTTATTTTAACATGTTTTGTATGCAATTATTATTTATTTATTTGTCCAGCACCATAAGTGGGCGTGATGCTTTCTTTACAGACAAGTAAAAGACAATGGGCCCAATCCTGCATCTACTGAATTCAGTGTGAACTGTGATACTGATGTGATGCTGGCAGACCAGGTGCCGGTTCATGCCAAGGCTCAGGCATGACAAATGCATAACTGGACAGTCTGGTTTACCTATGGGTTAGTATTAGGGCTGTCAAGCGATTAAAAAAATTAATTGTGATTAATCGCACTGTTAAACAATAATAGAATATTGTTGGATGTTTTCTACATTTTCAAATATATTGATTTCAAGTACAACACAGAATACGAAGTGCACAGTGCTCACTTCATTTTTTATTACAAATATTTGTACTGTAAAAAACAAAAGAAAGGTGATTTGAAAATTCTCCAATATAAGTACTGTAGTGCAATCTTTTTATCATGACAGTTGAACTTACAAATGTTGAATTACACCTCTATCTCGATATAAGGTGGTCCTCGGGAGACAAAAAAATCTCACCACGTTATAGGTGAGACCACGTTATATCAAACTTACTTTGGCCCCCCCGTTCCTTGTTCCCTGACCGCCCCCTCCAGAGACCCCCATCCCTAATCACCCCCAGGACTCTGCCCCCTACCCAACCCTCCTGCTCCCTGTCCCCTGACTGCTTTGACCCCTATCCACACCCCCCCGCCCTCACCTGCGGCGGGAAGCAGAGCGCCGCAGCTAGGAGCTGGTGGAGTAGAGCGGGCTGGGGGCTGGGCTGCTCTGCTTCTGCCGCTGCTGGTGAGTGCAGGCGAGGATCCCTTCCCCCAAGCCCTCTCCCCCGAGTGACACCGCTGGGACCGGGGCGAGGGAAAAGGAGCGGGCTGCTCCCGGCCCTCCGCTAATCCCCCGGGCCACTCTGGAACTGTGGGGCCCCCAAAAGTGCCCCCCCAGCTTCTGCATCCCAGATGCTGAGGGGGGAGAGCCCCTGACCACCCCCGAGACCCTCTGCCCCTTATCCAACCTCTCAGCCCTGGCCCGGCACCCTTAACACGCTGTTCAGAGCTTTACCGTGTTGTATGCGAACCCACGTTATATCGGGTCGTGTTATACTGGGGTAGAGATGTATGTACAAAAAAATGCATTAAAAAATAAAACAATTTAAAACTTTAGAGCCTACAAGTCCAATCAGTCCTACTTCAGCCAATCACTCAGACAAACAAGTTTGGTTACATTTCCAGGAGATAATGCAGCCCGCTTCTTGTATACGTCAACTGAACGTGAGAGCAGCTGGCACTGTTGTAACCAGCGTCATAAGATATTTACATGCGAGATGCGTTAAACATTCATATGTCCCTTCATGCTTCAACCACCATTCCAGAGGATATGCATCCATGCTGATGATGGGTTCTGCTTGATAACAATCCAAAGCAGAGCAGACCGATGCATGTTCATTTTCATCCACCACAGAAGGTTGATGCCACCAGCAGAAGGTTGATTTTCTTTTTTGGTGGTTCAGGTTCTGTAGTTTCTGCATCTGAGTGTTGCTCTTTTAAGACTTCTGAAAGCATGATCCACACCTCGTCCCTTTCAGATTTTGGACGGCACTTCAGATTCTTAAACCATGGGTCAAGTGCTGTAGCTACTTTTAGAAATCTCACATTGGTACCTTCTTTGCATTTTGTCAAATCTGCAATGAAAGTGTTCGTAAAGCAAACAACATGTGCTGAGTCATCGTCCGAGACTGCTATAACATGAAATATATGGCAGATTGCAGGTAAAACAGAGCAGGGGACATACAATTCTCCCCCAAGGAGTTCAGTCACAAATTTAATTAATTTTTTTAACGAACATCAGCATGGAAGCATGTCTTCCAAAATGTTGCCTAAGCCATGAAGGGGCATATGAATGTTTAGCATATCTGGAACATAAATACCTTGCAACGCCAGCTACAAAAGTGCCATGTGAATGTCTGTTCTCACTTTCAGGTGACATAAATAAGAAGCATGCAGCAGCATCTCCAGTAAATATAAACAAACTAGTTTCTCTTTGCAATTGGCTGAACAAGAAGTAGGACTGAGTGGATTTGTAGGCTCTAAAGTTTTACATTGTTTTGTTTTTGAGTGCAGTTATGTAACAAAAAAAATGTACATTTGTAAATTACACTCATAATAGAGATTGCCCTACAGTACTTGTGTGAGGTGAATTGCAAAATACTATTTCTTTTATAATTTTACAGTGCAAATATTTGTAATAAAAAATAATATAAAGTGAGCACTGTACACTTTGTATTCTGTGTTGTAATAGAAATCAATATATTTGAAAATTTATAAAAACATCCAAAAATATTTAATACATTAATACAGGAAAAACAACATTATTTAAGGTAAAGTGCACACAAGATGGACCACTGAAGGCAAACGAGGCATTATGTAGCATTAAAGGACAGAGACCTTATTGACTGTATTCCCTACTCCCCATCCCATCATCTTAGATTCTGGGTTGAAGGGGATAAAAATCTCCAACAAGGAGAAACTGGGATCTTTATGCTGTCTGGACTCTGGGGGCAAAGATTCCAAAATATAAGCAAGAGATCCCCATGCTGCATGGGTCAGCCCTAAAGAGCTGCTTATAAAAAAGCTTATATTACCTTTTAAAATCTAAGACTACTCATTTGTATGTGTATATTTCCTGTTTTAACCTTGTAAATAACTTCCTTATTTATTTTCTTATTGTTAATAAATTTTTAGTTAGTTTATTACAGGATTGACTATAGGCATTGTCTTTGCTTTGAGATCTGGGGGATTACAATTGACTTGGGGAAAGTGACCGGTCCTTTGGGACTGGGAATAACCTGAATATTTTTTTGATTTGTGGTGTAAAGTGACTGTTTGTCACACAGTCCAGCTTGCCTGGGTGGCAAGATAAACTGGAAAGCCCAAGGGGACTGTCTGTGACCCCATGGTAAGACTGTTACTGGGTGGTGAAGTCTAATTATAGAAAGAAGGGACAACTTGTTTGGAGTTTCTGTCCTGCTTTTTGACAGTATCCCCTGAGAATTGCATTCACAGTCATGAGCCACTACCGACAGCGTGACAACTGACTTCAGTGGGAGTAGGATTAAGTCAAATGTCCTTGCCTCAAAAAGTTTACTATCTAAGTCCCCAGTCCTGCAAATTCTCATAATGTGCCTTATTACTGACAGTAGCTTTATTGGAATCAGTGAGACTACTCATGGTAAAGTAGCTCTCTACACTTAGTAGTAAGTTTTTCCAGGACTGGGACTTAAACTAGTATATGCCATGATGAAGAAAAATAAATGTTAAAAGGACGTGGAGGGCGAAGGGCAAAAACTACAGCAATGAGATCATGCATTGCTTTTGAGCTCTAATGACCTTTTGCTGGACATTGCTTGACTAATCCATTCAGTGGTTGTTAGTATTCTTAAATCCCTCCTGACAGAACCACATAAATTATAGGTTTCAGAGTAGCAGCCGTGTTAGTCTGTATTCACAAAAAGAAAAGGAGTACTTGTGGCACCTTAGAGACTAACAAATTTATTAGAGCATAAGCTTTCGTGAGCTACAGCTCACTTCATCGGATGCATTTGGTGGAAAAAACAGAGGAGAGATTTATATACACACACACAGAGAACATGAAACAATGGGTTTATCATACACACTGTAAGGAGAGTGATCACTTAAGATAAGCCATCACCAACAGCAGGCCAGGTCCTGGCTCCAGGGGTGTGTCTGTGCGGATTTGTTCTTGTGCTTTTTCAGGGAGTTTCTTGAGCAAATGCTGTAGTTTCTTTTGGTAACTCTCAGTGGGATCAGAGGGTAATGGCTTGTAGAAAGTGGTGTTGGAGAGCTGCCTAGTAGCCTCTTGTTCATACTCTGACCTATTCATGATGACGACAGCACCTCCTTTGTCAGCCTTTTTGATTATGATGTCAGAGTTGTTTCTGAGGCTGTGGATGGCACTGTGTTCTGCATGGCTGAGGTTATGGGGTAAGCGATGCTGCTTTTCCACAATTTCAGCTCGTGCACGTCGGCGGAAGCAGTCTATGTAGAAATCCAGGCTGCTGTTTCAGAAGAGTACCCAGAAGTCACCTACTACAGGACAGGCCCAACAAAGAAAACAACAGAACGCCACTAGCCATCACCTTCAGCCCCCAACTAAAACCCCTCCAACGCATCATCAAGGATCTACAACCTATCCTGAAGGACGAGCCATCGCTCTCTCAGATCTTGGGAGACAGACCAGTCCTTGCTTACAGACAGCCCCCCAATCTGAAGCAAATACTCACCAGCAACCACACACCACACAACAGAACCACTAACCCAGGAACCTATCCTTGCAACAAAGCCCGTTGCCAACTCTGTCCACATATCTATTCAGGGGATACCATCATAGGGCCTAATCACATCAGCCACACCATCAGAGGCTCGTTCACCTGTGCATCTACCAATGTGATATATGCCATCATGTGCCAGCAATGCCCCTCTGCCATGTACATTGGCCAAACTGGACAGTCTCTACGTAAAAGAATGAATGGACACAAATCAGACGTCAAGAATTATAACATTCAAAAACCAGTTGGAGAACACTTCAATCTCTCTGGTCACTCGATCACAGACCTAAGAGTGGCTATACTTCAACAAAAAAGCTTCAAAAACAGACTCCAACGAGAGACTGCTGAATTGGAATTAATTTGCAAACTGGATACAATTAACTTAGGCTTGAATAGAGACTGGGAATGGATGAGTCATTACACAAAGTAAAACTATTTCCCCATGGTATTTCTCCCCCCCACCCCACCCCCCACTGTTCCTCTGATATTCTTGTTAACTGCTGGAATTAGCCTACCTGCTTGTCACCATGAAAGGTTTTCCTCCTTCCCCCCCCTGCTGTTGGTGATGGCTTATCTTAAGTGATCACTCTCCTTACAGTGTGTATGATAAACCCATTGTTTCATGTTCTCTGTGTGTGTGTATATAAATCTCTCCTCTGTTTTTTTCCACCAAATGCATCCGATGAAGTGAGCTGTAGCTCACGAAAGCTTATGCTCTAATAAATTTGTTAGTCTCTAAGGTGCCACAAGTACTCCTTTTCTTTTTACATAAATTATACTAGATGATAGTATAAATCACTAGAGCTTCAGACAAACCTATATACCGACACATGATTTGCTCCCTTGCCATGGATTTGTTAATACTTCTTTACACTTCTGTACTGCATTCTTTCTCAAAGAATTTCAAAAATGTCAAAGAATTTTACAAATAATGATTTGCCAATTGCCTCCTAACACCTCTGAAACTATAAGTGTTATTCCCAATTTACAGATGGTTAAGCAAGACACAGGGGGTACATCTACACAGAAGCTGGGAGGTGTAATTCCCAGCTTAGGTAGACATCCACATGCTAGCTCTGCTTCAGCTAGCACACTAAAATGGTAACTTGACCATGGAAGTGCAGGCAGCAACTCAGTTTAGCCACACAAGTACAATCCTGTCTGAGACTGTAGGTATATACTCAGACAGCAAGCCTATACCACCAATCATGCTACCATGGCTGTGCTGCTATTTTTAGGCACTAGCTCAAGCAGAATTGGTGTGTGTATGTCTACCCAAGGTGGGAATTACAACTCCCAGCTGCTGGGTAGACATACCCCGGGAAATTAAGAACTTTCCCAAAGCCACACACTTACTAACAGAATTCAGGTTTCAGAGTAGTAGCCGTGTTAGTCTGTATTCGCAAAAAGAAAAGGAGTACTTGTGGCACTTTAGAGACTAACAAATTTAATTGAGCATAAGCTTTTGTGAGCTACAGCTCACTTCATCGGATGCATTCAGTAGAAAATACAGTGGGGAGATGATTTATATACACAGAGAACATGAAACAATGTGTGTTATCGTACACACTGCAAGGAGAAGTTTCAGAGTAGCAGCCGTGTTAGGCATCCGATGAAGTGAGCTGTAGCTCACGAAAGCTTATGCTCAAATAAATTTGTTAGTCTCTAAGGTGCCACAAGTACTCCTTTTCTTACTGCAAGGAGAGTGATCACTTAAGATGAGCTATTACCGGGGGGGGGGGGGAGGGAGGGAGGGAGGAAGAAAACCTTTTGTAGGTATAATCAAGGTGGGCCACTTCCAGCAGTTGACAAGAATGCCTGAGGAACAGTGGAGGGTCGGGGGGGTGGGGGAATAACATGGGGAAATAGTTTTAATTTGTGTAATGACCCATCCACTTCCAGTCTCTATTCAAGCCTAAATTAATTGTATTCAGTTTGCAAATTAATTCCAATTCAGCAGTCTCTCCTTGGAGTCTGTTTTTGAAGATTTTTTGTTGAAGAATAGATACAATTATAAGTTATAATAGTTATAACATTCCATTCAATTTCATATTTATTCACACATTCATTCATACGCACACACAGACACAGGTTCTGCAAGGTTGCTATCATAGTTACCAGCCTTAGAAAGAAGAAAAGGAGTACTTGTGGCACTTTAGAGACTAACAAATTTAATTGAGCATAAGCTTTTGTGAGCTACAGCTCACTTCATCGGATGCATTCAGTGGAAAATACAGTGGGGAGATGATTTATATACACAGAGAACATGAAACAATGTGTGTTATCGTACACACTGCAAGGAGAAGTTTCAGAGTAGCAGCCGTGTTAGGCATCCGATGAAGTGAGCTGTAGCTCACGAAAGCTTATGCTCAAATAAATTTGTTAGTCTCTAAGGTGCCACAAGTACTCCTTTTCTTACTGCAAGGAGAGTGATCACTTAAGATGAGCTATTACCGGGGAGGGGGGGAGGGGGGGAGGGGAAGAAAACCTTTTGTAGGTATAATCAAGGTGGGCCACTTCCAGCAGTTGACAAGAATGCCTGAGGAACAGTGGAGGGTCGGGGGGTGGGGGAATAACATGGGGAAATAGTTTTAATTTGTGTAATGACCCATCCACTTCCAGTCTCTATTCAAGCCTAAATTAATTGTATTCAGTTTGCAAATTAATTCCAATTCAGCAGTCTCTCCTTGGAGTCTGTTTTTGAAGATTTTTTGTTGAAGAATAGATACAATTATAAGTTATAATAGTTATAACATTCCATTCAATTTCATATTTATTCACACATTCATTCATACGCACACACAGACACAGGTTCTGCAAGGTTGCTATCATAGTTACCAGCCTTAGAAAGAAGAAAAGGAGTACTTGTGGCACCTTAGAGACTAACAAATTTATTTGAGCATAAGCTTTCGTGAGCTACAGCTCACTTCAGCTGTAGCTCACGAAAGCTTATGCTCAAATAAATTTGTTAGTCTCTAAGGTGCCACAAGTACTCCTTTTCTTTTTGCGAATACAGACTAACACGGCTGCTACTCTGAAACCAGCCTTAGAGTTGCTCATGCCAAGCCACTGGCCAGGTGGCCTTGACATGAGGAGGGAGCAAGGCCTTGTCAGATGCTCATCTGATGTTCCTGGAAGTTGTTTGCAGAATCAGACCCCAAAGTTCTCACTTTCTAGAGTCCATTTTTATAGGAATTTCTATGGGAATTGCTTCATCATGCTGTTGCTGAATCAGTCAGCAGATGGCACATTCCTGATGGCTCCGTGCTGCCAGATGTTATCTTGTTCTTTGGTTTTTCCATTCTTGAGGCTGTTGGGTGGATTCCAGTCTGCCCTCCGGGGGTCCTCTGGTTATTTCCACTTGACGCCTTCTTCAACCGATGGACACTGGATTCTTCGGCTGGCACCTCCCTGATCATTCAGTTATTATCCACACCAAGCATCCATCCACATACATCCTCTATCTCAATTTTAATCACAATTTTTAACAAAGCGAGATGAATACAACAAAAGGGCGGCGAGTCTCTGGGTGCTGTATCGGTTGTTATACAGTATTGCTTTGAGTCTCTCTCTGTGTGAATAGTTGTTGTTAAAAGAATTGCTTTGAGAACAGACTCTGTCTTAGAATGTACTAACACAATTAGCAGCTTGCAAGTTTCACACACAGAGGGAGAGAAACAGTACCAAAAACCAAGAGACCTCTTAATTAGTAATACCCTGGAATTTAAACTATGGGGAATCAAACTTATCTGTGATTTTAATACAGAACTTCTTTAATATGATCCAACAAAGGGCCCTGTCAACTCTGGTTCTCCACTTGTGAGGTAACTCCCTTCTCTTCATGTGTCATGTGCCTGAATCTGTATTTTCACTCCATGCATCTGAAGAAGTGTTTTTTTTACCCATGAAAGCTTATGCCCAAATAAATCTGTTAGTCTTTAAGGTGCCACCGGACTCCTTGTTGTTTTATGGCTACAGACTAACACGGCTACCCCCTGATACAAGACAAATAAGGCATCAGGACTGGCACATTTCCACCATACAAGGGGGTCCTAGCTGCAGACAGGACAGATTGGGGGATTGTGAAAAGTCTGTCACGCTAGATTCGGATTCATTCCAGTATCCCAGAATTAATGGGTGCATCAAGCCTTTGGGAGCTTGGTCACAATAACCAAAATGAGCTACCCATAGTCAGACTCTACCCTGAGTGTTCTAAAAGGCTATGAAAATAAATGAAAATAGGGTGGAGTGCTTTTTACATAAGATTCTTCCTGGTATTTTCTTGCCTTCTCCCAGCAGACAGCATATGTCTTCTACTGCACATTATTCAATAATTCATGATAGCCTGCCCAGCCGTACTATATTGACAGTTCCTGCATTTCGAGCGCATCTCTCTGTTCCTTCTACTCAGAGTGAAAGAATGTTTAAACCTGTCCCTGACAATCCTAAAATGGCATCTATACATTACATAGGGACCTTGTTCCCCCCTTCTATACTACCATACAACTGGTCTTTGAAGGAAGCTGGGTGGATAGAGGAAGGGGATGTGGCTAGTGGAATTGTAACTATGAAGATCTGTTGACCAAAACGTTTGTGGAAGATGGGTGTGGGGATTGTGTCTGAAGCTACAGAAGCATAAGAACGTAGGAATTGTCATATTGGATCTGACTACAATGGCCCATCTACTCCAGATGTTTCAGAGGAAGGTGTAAAATTCTCATAATATATGAGTGCAATTTATTTCTAACCCCAGGCAGTTACTGTCCTGTAGCATGAGGGACCTGTAGCCCAGAGGAAGAGTCTATCACTTCTACTTGCACAAAGCCTGTTTACTTGCAGTTTTCACAGAATACAAGATTTGCCCCTAAGGAATTATAAATCCTCTTTCACTGCATTTTTGATTGATATTTATTATTGTTTTATAGTACTCAAAGATATGCTCGGCCCTTAACAGGAGACAATAAGATTGCAAGCTCTTCAAGGCAGGGACCATGCCTATCTGCATTTGTACAGAACCTAGCATAATGGGTATGTCTACACTGCAATTAAACATCCATGGCTGGTCCGTGTCAGCTGACTCAGGTTCACAGGGCTCGGGCTATGAGGCTGTAAAGTAGTGCTCTAGACACACAGGCTCAGGCTGGAGTGGAGACTGAGCTCTGGAACCTCACAAGGAGGGAGGGTCCTAAAGCCCAGGCTGCAGTCACAGCCCAAACATCTATAACACAGTTAAACAGCTCCACAGCCTGAGTCCTGCTAGCCTGAGTCAGCTGACATGGGTCAGCCACAGGTGTTTAATTGCAGTATAGGTAGACCCGATGAGGCTCCAATTCTCCGTACTACCACCATAGAAATGCTAAATAATAAGGCATGATCCCTTTTCCAAAAGGTTTCCAGTCTAAATACAGGATGTGATCTGAGTCAGGAAAACAAGTTGGAGAGACAGCAAAATAGGGATCAGAGCAGTATGATCACGTGGTTACTTAGGTTAAGCACATATACATCATGGTAATTCAGATAAGTTTTTCTTTTTTATATGATTCAAACCTAAAAAAGGTAATCAATATTTTTGACGTGTTTATTGTGAGCATTGCACAAAAGGCAAATTTTCAGGATAGATTTAAATGAGGAGAGGCTGCTGACTTTGTGAATTGGAATACGAAGGGCATTGCAGGTATAGGGCATGATGTGAAAAAAAGGTGCAGAGATGCTTGTTGGAGATATAAATGAAGGGGAGCAAAGTGGACTGGAGAATGAAGCAATAAAAAACTAGATCAGGTAGGGAAGAAGAGGTGGAGTTATACAGCACCTTGAAAGTCAGGATAAGATGTTTATATTTGATACAATGGAGCCATTGGAATAATTCAAAAAACAGGGATAATCTGGTACAGATAGATGGGTTAGGAAAATAATTTTATCTGCTACATTTTGAATGGAATGGAACTGGAGTCAAAGAGTCCATACATTGATAATGATATTTACATGAAATAGTTTAAAAATATTAGCTATAAACAGAATTGTTTCTAAACAGAATGTTGCTCAAAGTTTTCTGTGAGGTGTCAGTAGCCTCCAGAGGCAGGTAGTAGTACTGATTAGGTTACCGCAATGCCTGCATTTGTTATTCAAATTCACTATGTACTGTGGGTTCAAAAATACAGGAAAAGTAGCTCTTCATTAAATCACAATGTCTGCTGTAATCTTGGGTCTCTGTAAACTAATACAATCTAATTTATTTTTAAAATACTTAAAAAGAACAACCTATTCAAAAGATTTGTAGTGAAACAGTGTCAAACTCAGTTTTTTAATTTGTTTTTGTTTTGTTTTGTTTTGCATACTCTTAAACAGCAACAAAGTAAGTACCGTACTCTTTACTGTTCTGATACAGTATTTCATACAGTCTCCATATTTTCATACAAAATTTACAAACCAAAAACCTGGTGGAGGACAGCAACAGTTTTCAGCTTAATTAGAAATAATTCAGGCAGGTACTGTCAAACACAGTGTAGTTTTTTGAAAATGTCCATATAAAATGCAAATCTGTTTCTTAAAACAAAGGATTTGGATAAACCTATTTGTAATTAGTTGTACTGATATGATATGATATTTGCTCCATACTAGTGAAAGATCACATTCTTCTTCCCTCTGATACACACGTCCAACTTAAATGGAGTCAGTGAAGGACTTGTCTACATGGGGAGTTATCAGGAAGTTATACTAGCATAAGGCAAGGTGTGAATCTATACTGCAGGAGTTATACTAGTATAAATTCAAGTTAATTAATTAAACTGTAAAAAGGCCACTTTTATTCTGAAAGAGAGCATCCACATGGGGAGTTGTACACCAATAACTACTGCAGTATAGATTGACTGCTGGCATAACCCCGTAGTGTAGACTGAACCTACAATGATGGAAGGGGTTTTTCCATCACTTGAGAGAAACAAACTCCCCAAGTGATAATAGTGTTATTCGACTGACCTAGCCACATCTACAATGGGGATTAGGTTGGCAGAGCTATGGTGCTTAAAGTTGTGGATTTTTCACACGCCTGAGCATTGTAGCTATGTCAACCTAAATTTTAAGTGTAGACCAGACCCATGACATATACCAGTATGACTTCCTGATAACTTCAGTGTAAAGAAGCCTGAAGTCATTCATAAGTATCCAATCCAGATCTGGGCATGAAATATCTGCAGTCAACAAGTATTTAGGATATGAGCCCACATTTTTGGTATACCTAATCTCTTACATTAGTGGAAGTTTTGACTGCAAAAGGTTCAGGGCATTGGAATGTAAATTCCTTAGAGAAGGAAAAAAGTTATCTATGTTTATTCATTGCTGAACATGCTGAAGGCCCTCAATAAACCATGAATGCTGCTACTTTGCATATATAAATTATATGTTTTAAAAAATACATGTTTACTCATAGGACTAACTGGGAGATAAGATACCTGTCATATTGCAATGAGGCACGTGAAAAGTAAACTAACGAACAAAAACCCAACTTCCTGTGATAATGTACTCAAAATTGCCTTACAATTCTCTTATTCTTTCTACGAACATTTCCTTGAAATATCACATAATTTCAGCAGCCCCAAACAGGGGATGAATATTATGATCTCCCTTTGTTATTGTTCTAATGCTATACATCTTCAATTAAAAGTTACAAGAATAAAAGATTAATGGCACTAAGGAGATGTAACCTTTTTTAGTGTACTGTTTGGAAAATCTAGTTCCTATAATTTTGCTGTATTTTTAGGGTTGATCAATGCATTTGAAAAAATGAAAGACTACAGTGTTTTAATACATAGTCATTTATTCATTCAATTAAAGAGATGAATTTATGATTTTACTAAATGCTCTATCAAACTCAGCTAATACCCCTTGAGATTACCTGTCAAATAGCTACTTTGAAAGTCAGAAAGTGTCCACTTCAAATTCCCTTGTCCATGTTTTTAACAATGCTTATGTATTAATAACTGTAAGTAACTTTTTACAATAATTGCGAAGCAATACCTCTTTGACTCTCTTAATTGTTGCACTATGGGATGTATTTAAAGCAACAGCTACATTGGACACTATGACTGGTTTCAGAGTAGCAGCCATGTTAGTCTGTATTCGCAAAAAGAAAAGGAGTACTTGTGGCACTTTAGAGACTAACAAATTTATTTGAGCATAAGCTTTCGTGAGCTACAGCTCACTTCATCGGATGCATTCGGTGGAAAATACAGTGGGGAGATTTATATACACACAGAGAGAACATGAAACAATAGGTTTTATCATACACACTGTAAGGAGAGTGATCACTTAAGATGAGCCATCACCAGCCACTCCCCTCCTGCTGGTTAAACACCTTTAAATCCCTCCTGGCCAGAGGAAAAACCCTTTCACCTGTAAAGGGTTAAGAAGCTAAGATAACCTTGCTGGCACCTCACCAGAATGACCAATGAGGAGACAAGATACTTTCAAAGCTGGAGGGGGGGAACAAAGGGTTCTCTCTGTCTGTGTATTGCTTTTGCTGAGACCAGAGCAGGAATGCAGGTCAGAACTCCTGTAAAGGGCTAATAAGCAATCTAGTTAGATATGCGTTAGATTCTGTTTTGTTTAAATGGCTGATAAAATAAGTTGTGCTGAATGGGATGTATACTTCGGTTTTTGTATCTTTTTGTAACTTAAGGTTTTGCCTAGAGGGATTCTCTATGTTTTGAATCTGATTACCTTGTAAGGTATTTACCATCCTGATTTTACAGAGGTGATTCTTTTACTTTTTCTTTAATTTAAATTCTCTTTTAATAACCTGATTGCTTTTTCCTTGTTCTTAAGATCCAAGAGTTTGGGTCTGTGTTCACCTATGCAAATTGGTGAGGATTTTTATCAAGCCTTCCCCAGGAAAGGGGGTGTAGTGCTTGGGGGGATATTTTGCGGGGGAGACGTTTCCAAGTGGGCACTTCCCCTGTTCTTTGTGTAACACTTTGGTAGTGGCAGCATTTAACCTAAGCTGGTAAGAATAAGCTTAGAGAGTCTTTCATGCTGGTCCCCAAATCCGTACCCTAAAGTTCAGAGTAGGGAAGGAACCTTGACAATTATAATTATGGCAAACTGAATTAATTTATTAATGACTTCCCAGAGGAGAGGCGTGCACAGTGCAAAGTCATATAAACTGAGGGACAGCTAGTCACCAGAATGGCACTACAAGTGGGCCTTGATGTGGCAGACACACACGGTGGTGAGAAAAACAGCCACAGCCATAGTAATACGCGGGATATCATGACTGGAGGCCATGAAGAGACAGGGCGGGACCTCGACCAGAAGAGGCAGGTCAGGGGGCTAGCTTGCCAAAAGGAAAGCTTCACCCGCTGCCCATGGGAGAACGTATGCATGGGGGTCTGCTTTCATCTGGACCCACAATCCATAATGATCACAACAGATGCCTCGTTGATTGGCTGGGGCACCCCCTGAATCAGCATATGATCCAAGGGAGATAGTCTTCTAAAGAGACTCAATTACACATCAACCTCCTAGAACTACGCGCAGTTCACAACGCCTGTCTTCACTTCCTCCCACTGATAAAGAATGAAACAGTACATGTGATGATCAACAACATCGCCTGCATGTTCTGTATAAATCGACATGGAGAAGCCTGCTCTCACTCCCTATGCATCAAGGCCATGAGGCTGTGGAACTGGTACAGAATATAAACATCTCAGCCTCCTACCTCCCCGGTTGCCAGAACACGACGGTGGCCACACTGAGCAGACAATTTTCACAGGGCCATGAATGGGAACTGAACAGCAGAGTCTTACAACCCAGTTCCAACAGTGAGGCTTCTCTCCCATTGACCTATTCGTGACATCACAAAATCACAAATGCCCACTTTTTTGCTCAAGAGCAGGACTGAGACATGCCTGCCTAATCACATGGAACACATCACTCCTTTATGCATTCCAACCGATACTGCTGCTCTCCTGGGTGATACACAAGATATGTGTTGACAAAGCCAAGGTCATACTGATATCCCTGACATGGCCCAGTTAGAGCTGGTACCCTTACCTGATACACATGGCTGTATGGCCTCCACAAACTCTCCCACTTCAGACGGACCTTCTCTCACAGGCCAACAGTCAGGTTCTCCACCTGAATCTGGAGAATTCTATGTGGCTTCTACATGGTTCCATCATGACGAGTTAGCTTGCTCAGAACACGTTAAACACATAAGAACATAAGAATGGCCATACTGGGTCAGACCAAAGGTCCATCCAGCCCAGTATCCTGTCTACCAACAGTGGCCAATGCCAGGTGCCCCAGGGGGAATGAACCTAACAGGTAATGTTCAAGTGATCTCTCTTCTGCCATCCATCTCCACCCTCTGACAAACAAAGGCTAGGGACACCATTCCTTACCCATTCTGGTTAATAGCCATTAATGGGCTTACCCTCCATGAATTTATCTCTTTCTCTTTTAAACCCTGTTATAGTCCTAGCCTTCACAACCTCCTCAGTCAAGGAGTTCCACAGATTGACTGTGTGCTGAGTGAAGAAGAACTTCCTTTTATTTGTTTTAAACCTGCTGCCCATTCATTTCATTTGGTGTCCCCTGGTTCTTGTATTATGGGAACAAGTAAATAATTTTTCCTTATTCACTTTCTCCACACCACTCATGATTTTATATACCTCCATCATATTACTAAATACATAAATACATCATACATATTACTAAATAGCATGAGATCAACCACGTGTAAGATTTTCCTCCAAAAATGGAAAAGGTTCTCCTTATGGTGTCAGACAAACCAATAAACACAGTTTCCGCACCATTCCCGTTAGTGTTGGAGTACATACTGGAGTTAAAGAACTTGGGACTGTCAACAACTTCCATTAAAGTACACCTCACGGCCATTACCGCAATCAACGGAGTAACAATATTCATGCATACAACCATCAAACACTTTCTCAACAGTATATAGAATGTTTATCCGGAATTATGCCATCCTACCCCAACATGGGACCTAAACCTGGTGCTCAAATGCCTTACCAGCCCGCTATTTGAACCCTGTTCCCTACTTCATCTATCAATGAAGGTGGCATTCTTGGTTGCAATCACTTCCACCCGGTGAGTAAGAGAGATGGGGTTGTCAAGACTCATCCCCCACACACCATATTTTTAGGGACAAGGTCACCTTGAGACTGCACCCAAAATATCATCGTCCTTTCATCAAAATCAACTGACCCACCTTCTTACATTTTATCCCAAACCTCACGGGAACACACAAGAAACTATTCCACGTACTTTAGACGTCAGACGCGCAATAGCGTTCCAGCTGAACAGAACTAAGCCTTTCCGAAAATCCTCAAGGCTTTTCATTTGTGCAACCTAACTTTCCAAAGGCTCCGCTATATCCACACAGAGACTATCAAAATGGATCTCTAGCTGCATCCATCTCTGTTATCAACAGATCAAAACAGAACCCCCACTCGGGATCAGGTCTCATTCTACTAGATCAATAGAGACCTCCATAGCCTTGCTGAACAATGTACCAATAATAGACATATGTAGAGCTGCTACCTGGGCCTCTGAGCATACATTCATGAACCATTATGCAATCAATCAAAGCTTAGACACTGATGCAATGCTAGGCTTACCAGTGCTAGCTTCAACTATGCACACAACTCTGAAGTCCCTTCCATCCAATGTTGGGTACTGCTGTACAATCACCTGAAGTGGAGCACCCACAGGACACAGATCTTGAAGAACCTCAGTTACTGCACTGGGTGAGTAACCTTCACATCAGGAATTGCTGTTTTGGACTTGGTGTCCTCTAACTACAGATAAACTTCAAGTCAGTTCACTAGTATAAATTAAAATATATATATACATAGGCACAGACTCTGGGGGTGCTCCGGAGCTGGAGCACCCACAAGCAGCCAAGCTCCCTGCCCTTACCTTACCTTACCTTACCTTACCTCAGCTCATCTCCTCCTCCTCCCTCCTCCTCCTCCTCCCCTAAGCAGGCTGCGTCCCCGCTCCTCCGCCTACCTCCCAGCGCTTGCCACCGACAAACAGCTGTAGCAAGCTCCGGGAGGGAGGGGGGAGGAGCGGGAACGTGGCGTGCTCAGGGGAGGAGGCAGGGAAGAGGTGGGGCTGGGGCAGGGATTTGGGGAAGGAGTCGAAATAGGGGCAGGGAGGGGGCAGAGTTGGGGCGGGGACTTTGGGGAAGGGGTCGGAATGGGAGCAGAAAGAGGCGGAGCCGGGGGCAGAGGGGGGTCGAGCACCCACCAGCACCAGTAGAAGTCGGCGCCTATGTGTGTGTGTGTGTGTGTATACTTACTTAAGCTTCTAGTATCTTAATTAGTCCTTAATTTGAGAAATAATATCAGGTTTGCATATGTCTGTATCCAAAACAATTCCACATCAATATCTTTGCCTACATCCTCTGATTTTTCTTTAAAAAAAAAAAAAAAGCAGCATAGCATATTGAAATTTAAGCCCAGAAAACTTGGATCTAGACTTAATTTTCAGAAAGCACAGAATTTGAGTTGCTTGGATTCAGGGATTAGGTACGGGTAAGGCTAAGTTTTTTGTCATGTATATTTTTAGTAAAAGTCATGGACAGGTGTGACGTTATTGACATAAGCTGGGACCATATAGATCATTGTTGCAACCAAAATATTGTAGTGGTACCAAATCTTGTATTAAGGGAGTCAAATAAGGTGTCTAAGACAAGGTTATTGTTTGCTGGTTATGATTATGCTGTCTATATGTGTGTATCATTTTTTTAGTTAAAGTTATGATTATTGGCTCTATACTGTCTGTATTTCAAACTTACGCTATGCTTCTCGGTGACACCCCAGACAAGTTGGCATCAGCTCTGCCTAGCCTGCTTGATGGCCCATTAAGACCATCAGCTATACAATTGACCCATTGAGAGAAGGCAGACGCCTTGTGACTCAGCAAGATATGCAGGGACATGCCTTTGGACAGAATTCTGAGGTTTTTCCATGCCATGTGATGGACAGCTTGTCTTTGGAACAAAGAAAGAAAGACCACATGGCATGAGAATGTAAAAAGCTACTGCAGCTCCTCCATCTTGTCTTCAATCCTGCTTCTTACCTCTGGAGGAACATTGCTACACTGAAGCATTGAACAAAGGACTGATGACCCATCCCAGCTGTGGATGTACTCCAAAGACTTGATTTGAACCTGCAGTTTATTCCATCACTGCTACAAGCCTGAACCAAGAACTTTGCCATTACTGTATGTAATTGATTCCATTTAACCAATTCTAATTGTCATCTATATCTTTTTCCTTTTATGAATAAAACTTTAGATTTTAGATTCTAAAGAATTGGCAACAGCATGATTTGTGGGTAAGATCTGATTTGTATATTGACCTGTGTCTGGGGTTTTCTCCTTTGGGATTGAGACAACCTTTTTTCTTTTATTGGGGTATAGGTTTTCATAACCATTTGTCCGCATAACAAGTGGCACTGGTGGTGATACTGGGAAACTGGAGTGTCTAAGGGAATTGCTTGTGTGACTTGTGGTTAGCCAGTGGGGTAAAACCAAAGTCTTCTCTGTTTGGTTGGTTTGGTTTGCCTTGGTGTGCATAGAAACCCCAGCTTTGGGCTGTAACTCCCTTGCTTTAAGCAATTTGTCCTGAATTGGCACTCTCAGTTGGTGTTCTGGGCCAAGGTAAGTGCCGCCCAGGCCCTGCACCCCTGACCCCCTCCCAGGCCCCAAGCCCCGATCCCCCTTCTGTATCCCAAACCCCTCATCCCTAGCCCCACCCCAGAGTCTGCATCCCCAGCCAGAGTCCTCCCCCCAACACTCCAAACCCCTGCCCCAGCCCTGATCCCACTCCTGCCCTCTGAACCCCTCGGTCCCAGTCCGAAGCACCCTCCTGCTCCCCAAACCCCTCATCTCTGGCCCCACTCCAGAGCCCACACCCCCAGTCAGAGCCCTCATTCCCACACCCGCCGTGCCCCAACCCCCTGCCCCAGCCCTGATCTCATCCTGGGTTGGTGGTTCTGTTGTGTGCTGTGTGGTTGCTGGTGAGTATTTGCTTCAGATTGGGGGGCTGTCTGTAAGCAAGGACTGGCCTGTCTCCCAAGATCTGTGAGAGTGATGGGTCGTCCTTCAGGATAGGTTGTAGATCCTTGATGATGCGTTGGAGAGGTTTTAGTTGGGGGCTGAAGGTGATGGCTAGTGGCGTTCTGTTGTTTTCTTTGTTGGGCCTGTCCTGTAGTAGGTGACTTCTGGGTACTCTTCTGGCTCTGTCAATCTGTTTCTTCACTTCAGCAGGTGGGTATTGTAGTTGTAGGAATGCATGGTAGAGATCTTGTAGGTGTTTGTCTCTGTCTGAGGGGTTGGAGCAAATGCGGTTATATCGTAGAGCTTGGCAGATAGAATACCCCAGGTCGGGGTTCTAGGGGTGTGTCTGTGCGGATTTGTTCTTGTGCTTTTTCAGGGAATTTTTCAGAGCAAATGCTGTAGTTTCTTTTGGTAACTCTCAGTGGGATCAGAGGATAATGGCTTGTAGAAAGTGGTGTTGGAGAGCTGCCTAGTAGCCTCTTGTTCATACTCCGACCTATTCATGATGACGACAGCACCTCCTTTGTCAGCCTTTTTGATTATGATGTCAGAGTTGTTTCTGAGGCTGTGGATGGCATTGTGTTCTGCATGGCTGAGGTTATGGGGCAAGCGATGCTGCTTTTCCACAATTTCAGCTCGTGCACGTCTGCGGAAGCACTCTATGTAGAAGTCCAGGCTGCTCTTTCGACCTTCAGGAGGAGTCCACCCAGAATCCTTCTTTTTGTAGTGTTGGTAGGAAGGTCTCTGTGGGTTAATATGTTGGTCAGAGGTGTGTTGGAAATATTCCTTGAGTTGGAGCCGTCGAAAATAGGATTCCAGGTCACCACAGAACTGTATCATGTTCGTGGGGGTGGAGGGGCAAAAGGAGAGGCCCCGAGATAGGACAGATTCTTCTGCTGGGCTAAGAGTATAGTTGGATAGATTAACAATATTGCTGGGTGGGTTACGGGAACCATTGTTGTGGCCCCTTGTGGCATGTAGTAGTTTAGATAGCTTAGTGTTCTTTTTCTTTTGTAGAGAAGCAAAGTGTGTTTTGTAAATGGCTTGTCTAGTTTTTGTAAAGTCCAGCCACGAGGAAGTTTGTGTGGAAGGTTGGTTCTTTATGAGAGTATCCAGTTTTGAGAGCTCATTCTTAATCTTTCCCTGTTTGCTGTAGAGGATGTTGATCAGGTGGTTCCGCAGTTTCTTTGAGAGTGTGTGGCACAAACTGTCAGCATAGTCTGTGTGGTATGTAGATTGTAATGGATTTTTTACCTTCAGTCCTTTCGGTATGATGTCCATCTGTTTGCATTTGGAGAGGAAGATGATGTCTGTCTGTATCTGTATGAGTTTTTTCATGAAGTTGACAGATTTCCACTCTATACGGCTAAATTTACAGATACACACATCTGCTTATGTGTGAGGGAGCAGAGAGATGGCTGCCAGGCACAGCAGGGGTTAAAGAAAACCTCTGGGTTCAGCTTGCCCCGCCCCATTATACCTGCAGCCAATGTCAGGCCTGGAAGGGGGAGAAAAGGGAGCCTGGGTCAGTCAGGGGTTGACAGGTGAAGAGGTAAAAGCTCTCTCTGTGTCTGCTGAAGATACAGACCAGCAATCTGTCTGCCAATGCAGCCACTGCAAGTAAGCAAGTCTTCCTACTGCCAAGCCCCAACTGTGGGGAAACTGGACTATCAGGGTCATGCCCCAAACTAAAGGACTTATGTAGGGAGCAGCTCAGACAACAGGTCCTGAGTCTCCTCCGTGCCCCCCATGATTGGGAGCAAGATCTATCTCCCCTGTCTAGGGGTGTGAGTGGCCCAGGGCTCTTGAGCCAGGAGCTAAGGGAAAGGAGGGCAGGTTCCTCCCCTCCAGCTCCTAACCAATGATTGAGCCCCTAGGCTGCCCAGCCATTGAAGGCCCTACCACATTATGTCCATGACAAAATTGTTTTTTTTACTGTCATTAGCTCCTGTTTGTCCTGAAGAGCCAACCCAGCTGAAAGTGTGAACTGGACACTAAACTCTTTAGGGCAGAGCATCCGATGAAGTGAGCTCTAGCTCACGAAAGCTTATGCTCTAATAAATTTGTTAGTCTCTAAGGTGTCTTTTCTTTTTTCATTTACTATGTTTGTGGAGCACCCAGTAAAATGGGTCCATGATCTAGTTGACCTCTAGGGACTAATGCAATGTTTGTATTAAATAATACAATCTTGTGTACAAAGTTGTTGACTAAATTCCACTTACAAGACTAATTAACTGCACTTTTGTGAAATCTCATTGAATGCCATGGGATTCCATGTTTATTGTCTGTCTGTTTCCATGTCAAATGAGTCATTTACAAGCAAAAAGATTATTTTTCTTTCAACTGCCAGCCCTGCAAACTCTGACTGGATTCTTTCATTCTCCCACATCAACAGCCGTAGTAGACTGCAGGTCAAACTCTGCCCCCATTTTGCCGTACAGGCTGTAAAAGTTGTACAGTTACAGTAGCCAGTAGAAAGAAAAGGAGTACTTGTGGCACCTTAGAGACTAACAAATTTATTAGAGCATAAGCTTTCGTGAGCTACAGCTCACTTCATCGGATGCATTTGGTGGAAAAAACAGAGGAGAGATTTATATACACACACACACACAGAGAACATGAAACAATGGGTTTATCATACACACTGTAAGGAGAGTGATCACTTAAGATAAGCCATCACCAACAGCAGGGGGGGGAAAGGAGGAAAACCTTTCATGGTGACAAGCAGGTAGGCTAATTCCAGCAGTTAACAAGAATATCAGAGGAACAGTGGGGGGTGGGGTGGGAGGGAGAAATACCATGGGGAAATAGTTTTACTTTGTGTAATGACTCACCCATTCCCAGTCTCTATTCAAGCCTAAGTTAATTGTATCCAGTTTGCAAATTAATTCCAATTCAGCAGTCTCTCCTTGGAGTCTGTTTTTGAAGCTTTTTTGTTGAAGTATAGCCAGTAGAGGGAGCTCTCATGCAGCCAGATAAATTAAACATCTACTTTGAAAGCGTCAAGGAAAAGAATATTAAAGTTATGTAAGTCCCAAAGAATTCACTGTCTGCTTAAATTCAGTGCAAGATGTTAATGAACATGAAGCTTAAAGCAAAATTCTGTTAAATTTATTATATATATTGCTTCAACAATAGAACTAGAGCAAAAACCTTTTTCTCTTTTTGGGACTCATCCTGTAACCCATGCTCACCTGAGTAATCCTTTCTCAAACAGTACTGTTCCTGTAAAGATTCTCAAGTGAGCAAGGGTTGCAGAATCTGGCCCTTATAACAAGTAAAGCGATGGTATTGGCCCACAAAACTGATTATACACACTCTTCCCCCGCCACTCTTATTTCTCAGCAATGGGGAGACTTGGTCATGTTGGATAAATCTCTCTACTCCGTTTCAAGAACTGCATAAGTATAAGTATCATGCATGCCAATGCATGCTCATTGGTTTCAGAAAACACCAGATACATAATTAAGAATGTATAATCCCATATCACTTTGTATGTTAGTCATCACATACTGTACAAATGATGTATGCAAGACCTTAAAACCTAACATCCTGAATGTTTTATATAGATCAGAGATTCTCAAACTATGGTCCGCAAGCTTCACTCAGCTGGTCTCCGGATAGTTCTCTGTAAGGTGTGCACCTGAGTTGCTAAACACAAGAGACTGAAGGGCTGCCCACCTAATTAGTGGCTCCATTAATTAGGTGCCTGGACCCTGGAGAAGATGGACATATAAGGTGAGGAGATGACCGGGGCGGGGGGGCAGTGGGGTGAGAAGACGAGGTGGGGGGAATTTGGAATGTGCAGGGCTGCAGCGGCCAGAGAAAGAGGCAACTTTCCCCAGCTCCAGGGCTGTGGCTGCCGGGCAGAGACCCAACCCCTTCTTCCCAGATTGGGGGAGAGAGCCCCATCATCGCATTACTGGTATTAAAATATGTGTGCTTTTATTTATAGAACAAAAAAAGTTAATTACTTTTTTTTCAATACATGGTGCTTTTATCAAAAGCAGTCTAGCGGTGGGAGGGGGGAGTTTGAGAACCACTGATATAGATGTTAAAGATTCCATGATACTTTTTGCAAGCATAGGGGTTTTGCTGGAGTCCTTGATGAAATTTTTAACTTCCCCTAAGGCTGTGCCTCATAGTGACTATTGACTGGCTCGTGCCTTCCACCCCTCAGATTGTAGTAGTAGGATTTTATATTTGTATTTTATATAACTTAGAATGAAGGTTTCTGCATTGCAATTTGATGTTCCTGTTCAAAATGTTCTGTGTAAATTAATTCTGTTTTGTGTGTGAATGAGGAATGGGTGTTAAGAGAAGTGTGAAGGCCATCACTGAACCAGATGTTCTAGGGAGCACTGGAGACAGACGCAAGGGCACCAGGAGGCTGCAATATACCCCTATAGAAATGTCTGAGAAAGGCAGATTGACGACTCTAAAGATGAGACAGGCACCTATCAATGGGGACAAGATAGCTGTGATCAAAATCAGCCTGGGATAACTCCCTGAGAGACTTGATGAAAGAACAAGATAAACGATGAGAAGGCCAATTTAAGAAAACAAGCACTTGTCAAACAACAATTGATTACAGCATGATGGTGCAAAATTCATCGGTCCCAATGAAGGAAAATCGCTATATAAACAGGGTGCCTTCCCATGAAACTTTGGGTTTGTCCTGCCAAGACTTCCCCGAAGCATTGTGTCATGACCGACAGAACTCAGCTCCTACCTACCCGTGATCAACCTAGCTGGCCACTAGATTGATAACTATAACGTTGACTGGCGGGACTGTGTGCGTGTGTGGTGTATGATTGAAATCATATGCTAATTGTTGTTGTATCTTCAATAAACACAGCATATTGTGTTTTCCCCTGAAAAAGATCCTGTGTGCTTCTTATAAGCATAACAAGATGTCTGCAGAATCTTGGATCTTTTTGCAGTGCTTAGATCTGTTGGAATAGAGGCATTAGACTGTAAAGTTTAATTACTAATGATAGTAATTTTAAATATAGTACCTATATTTAAAAAGCTTGTAGAACCCAATAAAAATGTTGTAACCAAAAGTTTAGAGAATTTAAGTTTAATGTTTGAAATGTTTGTTTGAAAATTCAGTAGCAGTATTTTGTTGATATACTACAATATGCATTTCCGCACAGCATTATGGAATTCTTGCACAGGAAGCAAAGACATCACATTTTTGTTATGGAAATATTTTTGGATTGGTTATAAAACTTAAGAATGGCAATTCATAATGAATCAGTGTCTAAAAGAGTGTGCGTATGTACAGGCCAGAAATAATCATGGTCTTGACAAACCTTTTTCTCAGAGGTTTGAGTAGCAGCCATGTTAGTATTCGCAAAAGAAAAGGAGTATTTGTGGCACCTTAGAGACTAACAAATTTATTTGAGCATAAGCTTTCGTGAGCTACAGCTCACTTCGTCAGATACATCCAATGAAGTGAGCTGTAGCTCACGAAAGCTTATGCTCAAATAAATTTTAGTCTCTAAGGTACCACAAGTACTCCTTTTCTTTTTCTCACAGTAAACAAAGTGACACACAGTATTATTTACATATACAATACCCTGAACAATGAATATGTAAATATTGACAAGATAGAACAAAGTGAATTTATAAACAAGTAACCGTTTGACATTGTTTTCTTTTTGCTCTATATACTTGTCTGTAACAAATGTATATTGCTTTTCTTTACCCAGAACTTTGTGATGAGAATTTCCTGAACCATTGTAAAAAGAATCTGACATGTATATGAGAAATCAGAAAAGCAAATAATTAAAGGTATCTCAAAACGAAGTTTGTATCATTATAATTGTGTACATGTCTAAAAATGTTTGACACTAAGGGCCAAATTCATGCAGGAAGTAATCCACTGAAAACAGGGGAGTTATACCAGATATTAATCTGTTCCCAAATATTTAAGTTAAATTTATTTAATGCAACAGAGGAAAAATATCAGACTACAAGTTTCAATTTTTGAACATTTCACAAGCAAGCATTCATGTTCAAAAATGTCAAAACATCTGTAATATGAGTTTCAATTCAAGAGACAAGATGAGTGAGGTAATTGGACCAATTTCTGTTGGTGAAAGAGATAAGCTTTCAATATTACACAGAGCTCTTCTTCAGATCTGGGAAAGGTACTCAGAGTGTCACAGCTAAATACAAGGTGGAACAGATTGTTTAGCATAAGGAGTTAACACATGTTGCAAGAGACCATTCAAGGGACGTGGACACTTAACACCTCTGCAGTTCTAGGACAAAGGAGTGTTAGTAGGTTACAGATTGTTGTAATAACCCATAGATCCAGTGTCTTTACTGAGTTCATGATTTTTAGTGTCTAGCAAAGTTACGAGGATCTCTCAGGCTCATCTTTTTAAGCTGTTGTGCAGGTTTCCTTCAAAGATGAGGACTGAGAGGTCAGATATCAAGTGCCCGTTTTGTGAAAAGTATTCACTCACAGGTGACATGGCATTTTTGTCTTGTCTTATTTTTCTGTGTGAATACATTTTTGAGAGCATAGTGATTGCCTTGTTTCACATGGTTGTTATTGGGCATAAAATGCCCCAACTGAGGTACACTCCATGTTGTGACAGGCATGTGTAGGATCCATGGATCTTGAAAAATATATTGTGGGAGGTATGGATCATCCTTAAGGCTACGATTGTCACGGAAGTCATGGAATCCGGGACTTCCAGAGACCTCTGTGGCATTTTTCACTTCAGCCCTGGGGCAATGGGACTGGAGCTGTCAGCCTCACCCCACCCCCACCTCCGCAATTCACAGGCAGCAGGAGGACCCCAGCAGCTGCCCAGCCAGCGAGGTTGGGGGTCCCCTAGCAGCTGCCCAGCCCCCACTTCGTCAGGGATATTTTTAGTAAAAGTCAGGGACAGGTCATGGGGTTCTGTGAATTTTGGTTTATTGTCTGTGACTTGTCCCTGACTTTAACTAAAAATATCAGTGACAAAATCTTAGTCCTAATCACCGTAGTAGTGGAGATGCATCTACAGATTTTGCATCCGTTTTTCTGACAGGGCCTGGTGCCACTTTGAGTCGGTATGTCCTGTTCTGGGGGAGCTTCTGATGAGCTTGGAGAGGTTCGGGTTTTACTCCTGGGGGAATTCTGTGCATGCGCAGAATTCTTGTCGCCCGCAGATTTCTTTGCTTCCCTGCAGAAAAATGATTTTCTAACAGGGAAGCTGCAAGAGCAGTCACGCACCACTCCTTAGCTGTGCAGGTACATTATTTCAGGCACCTGGAGTAGCCAGCGGAGAGGTAAATCACCATAGAGCTGGGGACACCTCAGCCAGTGGCTCCTACCCTGAGCCGGGATCAGCTGCTAGTCCCAGCTGGGCTGGAGGCAGGAGAGGATGGGACTTTCTCTTCCGGTGCAAGGAAGCTCAGCATCCTGCCCTGCTTCCTGCCCCCATTGCGCCTCAGCTACGGGGGGAGGGGTCATGTACAGGGAGCTGGTCCCCCATCTGCCCAATCCCTGTGTACCCAGACACCAGTGCCACGCCTCACCCCATACACCCAGAACCCCCCTAGCCCTCCATACCTGAACCCCACCCCCACTGAACCTCAACCCCTTCATCTGGAGCCACCTGCACACACATCCCGTGCCTCCAGACCCCCACTGAGCTCCCTGAGCTCAAACCCTGACCCTGATAAGCCCCACCCCCCTGAGCCCCCCACTTCCAGACCCCCATGCTACTGACCCCCAACTAGCTGCACCTAAAGGTGATCTCCCACCTTTGTGCAGCCGGTAGCCTGTGCTCCCCACTGCCATGCTGAAGCTTCTGCATTAATTTACTGAAAAATAAAACCTGCAGAATTTTCAAGTATGGGGCACAGAATTTTTAATTTTTTGTTGCAGAATGCCCTCAGGAGTAGTTGTTTGAAGGCCAAAAGAGGGAGTTCAGGAAAGATCTCTTTTAGATATGGTTTCCATTGAGTAGGGGTTCCAGTGTGGGGTAATAGGGGGCAACTAGGGGAGGGCGGTTGGAGGGTTCTTCTCCTTCCTCCCCCATATTGAAGCAGGTGCTCTTGTGGTATTTGCATGGCATGCAAGGTGTAAACCTCAGTTCAGAAGGTGGAGTTAGAAATCAGAGAATGAACCCTTAGTGATGATATATAAACAGTTGAAAACACAATTTCAGATCAATTCACGCTGAACATTTTGTGAAGGAATTGGCAGTCTTTTAACTAGCTTGAAACATTATCCAAAGAACTTTCCTTGGCACGTTGATTTTGAAATTATACTCAAGACAGCATTAACCAATTCTCTATTATGTCCCTCCTCATTTTAAAATGAGAATATCAAAGGGTGTTTTTAAACTAAATATCTCCAACACAGATAAAATAGTCTCAAGTCATCCAACTTTATCCTGTTACAAGTGATGAAAGAAAAGAGCAACTAGTTGGAAAAGCTGCTAAGTAAGATGGTACTCAATGAGAGAAACACAGATCAAATACAGAGATGAGTAAAGAGTATTACTGAATACATTCAACCTACTGAGAGAGGCTATCACATGGGCTCATATCATGCTGTCAGTTTCTAAGCAGAACTCTTGACTAATTCCTTCTTAAAACCTAATAGCATAATATTCCCATGGTTCTTTACATAATGAAATCAGGGTGAGAAAGGATTCTTTGCTTTATCTAACTAAAATAATAAAAGAATGTGATAAATGTTTCTAGGATACCATCTGAGATATTAAATAAGCGGTTTGTCACATCATTGTCAGTAAGAGACTCTTGTATACTACCATCACAATTGCTCATGAATCTGAGAGGAAAGTGGGGGGAAAAGAAAACATGCTCATAGATTGCTCCACTGTAAGCTTAGTGTCAAATATTGTATCTGCTTAAAATCATGAGAAATTTACGAATACAGTGATTCTAAATTATTGTCTATCAGCACCTTCAAATACAGATTATCATGATTTTAATTTGGCATTACTGAATGAAGACTAAGCTCTTCCTAAATATGACAGAATAATTCTTTCATTGACTGGGTTAGAAGTACTGTAAGTGGCTGCTTGTTGGAAGGAATTGACTGACTTGTCAAAGGAGACAGGATGTCAATGGAAGTAGTTGGATTTTTGGAAAGATTATGATAGGCCCAATGGAAAGACTGAGTTGAAGTTTAAGAGCTAGTTTGCACAAGGTTTCAGACTACTTAATCTATTGCTAGTAAGGAAAGTATGATAAAACTGAGTATGAAGTAGAACACCCTTGTGACACTGCACCCCAGATTCTTCACAGTGATATTATATGATTATGGCATAGTTATGATGTATTTTATGCAAGGTAAGTCATGTGAGATGTCATTGGAAAGATTATGATTAGCTGAATGATTATTCTATTTGTATGCATGCATAATTTTTATATCCAAAGTTATGAATATTGACTATGTTATTCTCTAAGGTGCCACAAGTACTCCTTTTCTTTTTATGGATACAGACTAACACGGCTGCTACTCTGAAACCTATCTTTCACATGTAGCTTCTCCTGGGCAAAGCTCACTAGGCAAAAGACTCTCAGTCTAGATGGCTGGCTGGAAAGGGCCCACTGAAGTTAAAGGGCCATTAGGAAAACAATAAGCCTTAGGAGAAGCTTATCTCCCACCTGTGGAGCCTTCCTGAGAAAGCTACAACCAGCCTCCGAGTAATGGCTGCTGTGGCATTACAGGGACATGTGACCAGATCACCTAGTGCTGGACTCCATCTTGGGACATCAGTATTTTTTCAGAGTAGCAGCCGACTGGCATGGGAACCAAGTTCTGAAACAAAGGGTTCCCGCCATATGCAAAAGCTATATAAGGCAGGGGAGTGATGTCATTTGGGTTCTTTACTGATTTGCCCCACCCAAGAAGACTCCTGGAAACATCTGAGGAACAAAGACTGAAATGGGGGGAAGCGCTAGACCCAGGCTAAAGGGATTTTTAGCCTGTGAATGGAACACCTGGAGATTCCAAGCTGTAAACAAGTGCAGCTTGCCTGTTAAGAATATACAGCCTGCTTGTATCATCACTGAGGGTGAGAGTTTGTTATTCATATCCGATCTGTGAAGTATATTAAGCTTAGTTTGGGATTTTTGTTTATTTGCTTTGATATGTTTGCTATTCCTGATCACTTAATCTATTTTTTGTAGTTAATAAACTTGGTTTTATCTAAAACCAGGGTGTGGGAGTCATAACTCGAGCAGAAAACCGTTGCATATTCCTCTCCACATTGAGGGAGGGGGGTGAATTTCATGAGCTTACGCTGTACAGTTCCCTGTGCTGCGCAAGACTGTATAATTTTGGGTTTACACTCCAGAGGGGGTGGGTGCCTGAGTAGCTGTGAAATACCCTAGCTGGAGCCTTCCCATGCAGTAGCTGGTCATAGGGGCTGCATGTAACTGCATCTGGGTGAGTCCCTACCTGTATGTGTGCTGGTGAAAGTGCAGTCTGGAGCCTGGAGAGAGCTTGGCAGCTTATCTCAGTGTAAAAGGGAGCTCAGGGATACCTCAGTTCCAGGTGGCACCCCAGGGAGAACCCTCTTGTCCCATACTAAGAAAGAGTACAACATTTACTGTTTCCACCCCCAGAATATTTTTCTATACATTTTCTGCCTTTTTTTTTAGGACATGTTGTGGTTCTGTAACAGACTTGTATGGGATAGGAGTGGGTACAGTAGGAACAGATGTGCAATTCAGGTTGGAAATCCATCTCATAGGGTTAGTATGGTTGACCTAATGATTTTTAACTTCTGGTGTTGTAATAATGTTGTTCTTCTGTACCTCCAATCCAAAAGAAAGACTGACTGAGAATTTGATTTTGAACTCAGGTGCATGGGACAAGTGTTTTCTAAAAAAGCTATGCTGCATGGATGCATAAATGCATCTGGTTTTACCACAGTTTGCATATCAAAAGGCAGATTCGAGTTCAAAGATGACAGTCACCTGACAGGCACCAGACTGAGAATGAGACCCTTTCACAGGGCCCTGAACTGAACAAACTGAACACAGAAGGCTTCTCTTGGAAGGCAAGCTAATATGTTCAGCTATGAAAACCACTTGGCTCCTGTGAGAATATAATGAAAGTTGAGTTTCAAACTCCGCTTTTTCCAAAAATTTGTTTGATGGACTGAAACATTCTACAAGTAGTGGTAGCCCAACAGTGCATTTTTGGAAAATTAAGCAAAATCTAGTCAGCTAATCTTTTAATACATCTGGAAAAAATAAGGAATGTACTATTTTTACTTTATTATGTGCAGCACTATGGAACTTCACAACTCCAAAATACTGCACTGAGGAATATCCTAGTTCAGGAACTTTTTTTTTTTTTTTTTTCTTGTTTGTGTATTTATTTTATCCACTGATAAGATGCACCTATCAATTAGTCTCTCACGGCCCATTTATAATAAAAGCAATTTAAAAACTGCACCAAAAGTTTTCATAACCTAGTTAATCTTAGCTAATACAACTCCACAGCTAGGATAGCAAATGCCCAGTCACACTCAAATTAGGCTCTACTTAAAACCGCATGAAACTGCCAAGCTATCTTGATGGGGAGATCATAGTCTTCTCAAATTTAAAATTACAATCAGCTTTAATTGAAACAAATGAATTTACCCTATTTTTATTTGTGTTTATGATGATAGTGCTTAGCAACCAACCAAGAACAGAGGACCCATTGTGCTAGGCATTGTACCCTCTGCCCCAAAGAATGTACCATAGACGTAGACAAGACAGACAAAGGATAGGAATGATCCCATAACCAAAGTGAACTATGCAGTGACAGCAACTGTCATGTTCATTCCTACTTTTTTTTGGCGGGTGGGGGGGGATGAGAGGAGAGTGTCCTTCAATCCTTATGGGTGTAGACAACTAGAGGTTGGGGGGTGTTTATGGTTTGCATTAATAAAGGAAACACTGAGTTTGGAACAGAAGCTCATTTATCTCACTTTAATAAAGTGGACAAGTTTAGTCATGGTACAAACCTTCTCATTAAAGCAATATGCAACAGTTTTGGGGTTTTTTTTTTTTTTTTAATTACTTTTTAATGCTTTCCTCCCCCCCCCCCCAATAAAAAAACTGTCGATGCTCCTGTCTTTCAGTGGGGTTCTACTGGGCAGGAATTAGCTATCGGTTCTCAAACTGTGAGTTGAGACCCTGTTTTAATAGGGTACCCAGGGCTGGTATTAGACTTCCTGGGACCCAGGTTTGCAGCAGAAGCCTGAGCCCTACTGTCCAGAAGTGAAGCCAAAGCCCAGGGGGTTACAGCCCCCACAGCCTACAGATGAAGGCAAGCCCCTGGGCTTCAGCATCCCCCGCACCGCAGCAGGCCTCCTCTCCTGGGGTCGACAAGGGGGTAGCAGTGCAAGGAAGTTTGAGAAGGGCTGGATGGAAAGAACGACAAAAGGAGGAGATGAGAGCCCAGCAGCACTGGGGAGAGAGAGAGCGAGAGCTCTGCAATCTGTTCGATATAAAACATGAGTGAGACAGGGTGAGGTAATAGCTTTTCTTGGACTAGTATTACCTCACCCAGCTTGTGTCTCTAATATCCTGGGATTGCCAGGGCTACAACTGCACTGCATACATAAAACATCAGGGTCACCTCCCTGCTTGCACGGCTCCTGCACCAGGGCTGGCCCAGATTCTTCCTTGTGGTGGCGGCGGTGCGGAAATCTCAGCTCTGGGCCCAGGGGACTGTCTGGACCCCCTTTGACCCCTGCCCGCGGTACAGCGCTCCATGACTTCGGCTTTGCAGCTGGAGAACGTGTCCGCCGAGGGCTGCCAGAGCGCTCCCACTGCAGCTCACTCAGCCCGCCCCTCGGGGGACCCTCTGCTCATGCAAACTGCTATCCCTGGAGCCCCCGCTCGCTCGCTCGCTCGTGGGGGGAGGGGGAGAGGGCTTGCTATCGCCGCCGCCGCCGCCGCCGCCGCCTTCTCCTTTCGCTGGCGTGCGCTGCTCTCTTACCACGCCTCCGCCCAGCCCCAGGGGACTGCAGCAACCAGCGCGCAGAGGCTGCAGGGAAGCCAGCTGCGCGCCGGGGCTTTTAAAGCAGCCGCAGGACCCCTCTCAAGGGGTATCTCCTGCGCTGCCTGACAGCCACGGCCGCTTTCAGACCGTTTCATCTGGTTCCAGCAGGCTTGATCCTCCGCTATTTCTCTCTTCCCCGACTCAGCCCGCCCACTGATTATTTAGGAAAAGCCATGTACACAGGCCCCGCGGAGGCGCGCAAAGAGAGGGAAGGACCTTCGCTCCTGTCCTGGGGAGGTGGTCGCCGAACAGCCGCAAGGCTCAGCAGCCGACAAGCGCATGCGCCCGCTGACGGCTGTCAAGGTGGAGCCGCAAGACCAAGCGCGCCCCCTGCCCCGCGAGTAGGGGAGAGGGCGGAGCGCGCAGCGCGCGCCGCTGCCGTCGCGCGAGGCGGGAAAAGAGGAGGCGGCGGCGGTCAGGAAGGGGAAGCTGTATCGCGCGCACGCGGGTGTCTGTGAGTTGGCCTTGTGCCGACGGAGGGCACGCGGGCGGCGGCGCGGAGAGCGAGCCGGGCTCGGTACTGGGAGCTGCCGCCGTCGTCGCAGGGGTGCGCGCGGGAGTGTCGCGCGCCCTGAGAGCCGCCCGGCGGCGCGGAGGAGCGGGACGGGGCCCGAAGGGCGAGTGACACCCAGAGGCGAGCGCCGGCTGAGCCGGGCCGGGGCTGAGGACGCAACTTCCACGGGACCGAGGAACCGCCGCAGGCAGGAGACGCGACTGAGCGAGCCCGCGGCTGCCGCCCCCACCCTCTTAGCGAAGACCGAGCGGCGGACGCGCCGGGGCCGCTGCGGAGCGAGTCCGGAGCGGCTGAACTTTAGACCTGCCGCGGGGGCGGGGGCGCGGGCGCGGAGCCGCATCCACCCCCCGGGCCAGGGAGCATGAAAGTTCCGCTCCGGCCCCGCCGCTGCTTCCGGCTGCGATTGGCGACGAGGAGCCGCTGCCCACTGCGCTGAGAAGCGGCGGCGGTGGGTCCGTGCCGGGCCTGCGGGCTGGGGCGAGACGCCAGCAGCGCCACCGCCGGCCTCTAGGGATCTCTTCGGAAAGTGCCTGTGGCGCTGACGCCCCCAGTTGGAACTTCGCAAGAAAGGAAACTTGGGAGAAATCGTGAAAAACACTGAAAACTTGAATAACAAACAGCTCCCTGAAATCAGAGGATCCTGCAAACATCCCCTCCCCGACTGCGTCACCGGCAGCCTCACAAGGGAATCACTGGAGATTTAATTTAATGCATTTGAAAGGATTTTTGTTAGTGTGTTTCTTGGTTCAAGGCCTTGTATTCACCTGGCGGGGTTTGTCTGGGGAGAAGAACAGAGGAAGAAAACCTCCTTTTTGCTGGGCAGGACTTGGAGGTGAAACGTTGGTGGCTACTTCTCCAGCTGGGCACTTCTCCCCGCGCCACCCCTCACTTTGTATGTGTGTGTTTTGTTTTTGGTATTGAAGCAGTTTGCTTTTTCTCCTAACAAACTTTTTCGTTCAAATCCACGATGGAGTCTGGCAATATGGACTATTTCTGTGATCAGGTACAGCAAAAAGATGTGAGCCGCAGGATGCAAATCGGCCAAGAATTGCTGGAGTATCTGGCTGACCCCAGTAGATCCACTGACCTAGAGCAGGATCAGCAGCGCCTTGATAAAGTGATTGACGAATTAACAGGATGGGTCAACTCTAGTAATTTTAAGGTAAGAATGGTTTGTGCAGAGGTTGTGCGTAACAGGATTTTTCATGTTAAAAAGGGATGGTGCTCTTAATTATCTTTAAATCATAAATGAGCAGAACAGGACCCCAGTTTTTCTTGCCTATCATATCTCGTTTCTTTCTTTCTTCCTTCCACAAAGAGAGGTTTTTTCAGAAAAGTGGATTTTGTTGGATGGAAAGATTGTTTTACAGTGTATTTCTGGCCTATAAGAGGTGCTCATATTTTCTGCTTTCACGTTGAATAAAAATAGTACTAGCATTTGTCACTTAAAATTTTGCAGTAAGAAAAGTAATTTATGGAGAGATGTTTTGATGCATCTTTTTTTGGTATGGCTCTTGATTATGGGCAGCCAAAAGCAAACAGCCATGTTTTCTCACATTGTATGTCATCTTGATTTTTGACCCCTCCCATTCCATACGCCCTATATTCAGTCAGGTACATATTTTATGGGGTTGCCTTTATTTTTTGTAGGCCATACAAGTGATCTTTCACTAAATGCCTATTTTATAGGGGTTAACTAGTGATCGCTGTTTCAGGGTCCAAGTGTAAATTTGAGTTTATCCATACCATCTTTTGTATAGTTAACTCAGTGTGAATAGTTATGTTTTATCTTTCTGGAGGTCTGTGATGACTCATGTTTCAGATTTTTCTTTTTGTATCTTTAGCTAAAGTGTACAAGAAAGTGCTAATTCTGGATGTATGGAGTGAATGTAGTCAATTCTCTTGCTTTGGACACCCCGGAGAAACACTGGCAACATCATCATATTGTCCACTTTGGCGACTATTTAACTGCAGGTTTCAGAGAAGCAGCTGTGTTAGTCTGTATCCACAAAAAGTAAAGGAGTACTTGTGGCCCCTTAGAGACTAACAAGTTTATTTGAGCATAAGCTTTCGTGAGCTACAGCTCACTTCATCGGATGCATACAGTGGATCCGATGAAGTGAGCTGTAGCTCACGAAAGCTTATGCTCAAATAAACTTGTTAGTCTTTAAGGTGCCACAAATACTCCTTTTCTGTTTAACTGCAGTTGCTTTGCACTTCAGTCAGCTAGTGGCAGTGTTGCTCCATAGTGCTGGACTCAAGTCTGTTAAGGGAGCATCTCATCGGGTTTTTTGTTTTTTTTGTTTTTGTTTGCAGGGGTAATTCCATATACAAAATTGATTGCTGTGTACTTATGACTTTATCAGTCATTTTGAAGTGCCTTTCAAATTAATTCTATTGCTTCAATAGTTCTCTGAAGATTACAACTAACAGGCAAATATCAGAACAGTTTGCACAATATAGTAGTACATATTTGTGATGGTGGCACAGTAATTAAACTTTTTTTTAGCAGTTATAGACGTTACAGATCTGTGAATTTTTATAACATTTACGCCTTTTTTTTGGATTGAGCTCTGAACAGTATCAGTTTCAGCTGTTTTCACAAGCATATCAATTATTACAGGTCATGTTAGTGTAGAGATGGCTCCTTATTAAATATTTAGCATAATTGTGTGTTCTTGGCCTTAAATTGCTTATTTTCGGGTAAAGAGATTTCATATAGGCACATGACAAAATTGGGTAGGTTTTGAAAGAGATAATGCTTTCAGTTTGGATGATGAGCAACTGATTACTTTTTTCTTAGCAGGATGGTAATTTTAAAAAAAACGTACACTTAAGATAGGCAACAAAAACAAGCATCACCTTTGTGTGTTCTCTGTAAAAGCTCATAAAAGATGCCATTAGCTATAGATAAATAATGCTCTTTTCAAAGTGTAATTTCTTTCTCACATTAGAATGTTCAGTTTCCTTAAATGTAAAGATGACAGGGTGCCTTGTTTAAGACTGGTAGAAAGGGAAGAAATGTATAGTATTCTAAATGATCAAATACTGTACTGTACAAATAAGGCTCTTACAGAGCTTAATTGACTTTAATAATGTAAAAGGCTTGCAGGCTAATTAGGGTTCAGTTTTGCATTCCCTAGTGCACATTACTCCTATTCACATTAAGTTTTATATGCACAAAGGGCAGGATTCCCTCCCCACCTCACCCTTCAGAAACAAAATAAAACAAGTATGTTATAACAACACAAGGGTAGTAGGAATGTAGGTATTGCAATACTGGACTAGTCCGGTTGCTCAGTTAATCCAGTAGCCTGTCTATGATGATGGTCACCACAAGATGCTTTAAAGGAAGATTAAGAATTTTCTCCTTGAGCTTGAGGAGTTTATATGTCTTCTATACTTATTTTATCTGATGCAGCAGTTATCCTTTTAACTGTTTTAAGTTTATTTTAATCATACTAGACTCTTGGCTTGAATGATAGTCCTATGTTGATGAATTCCAAAGATTAATTGTGTAAGAAAACGATTTTATTCATTTTCCAAGGGACTGTCAACTTGATTCTTTCAATGTTGAATGCATTTAAAAAAATCTTAATCCTTCGGTACAGTCATTTAAAGTGTGCCCTTCATGACCTTTGAGCTGTGAACTGAATGTAAACTGATAAGGTGTCGGATTCATGAGACCACAGATGCACAATTTCAGTGTGGTTGCTGCTGCATCAGTAGAGTGAATTGCCAAGACACTAGTCATCTTCCTTGCAGCAGTGAAACTGGGGGGGAAAAAAACCTCCTATTTACATTAATTCTTATGGGGAAATTGGATTCGCTTAACATCGTTTTGCTTAAAGTAGCATTTTTCAGGAACTTAACTACAACGTTAATTGAGGAGTTACTGTACCCCGATTTAATTTTTGAGGGGGGAAGCCTGCAGCCCCAGCTGTGTGTGTGGGGAAGCTCCCGAGCTGCGGCTTCTGCCGTCTTTCTCAGGGTCAGCGGCAGTAGTCGCTGCTCAGACGGTTCCTAGAGCCAGCTGCCCAGTGCAGCTGGCTGCGGGGCTGCTCCCAACAGTGTTCAGTGTGGCTGTCCGCAGGACCAGCTGCTTGGGCTGTCCTTGGGTCAGTCACACTGGCTGCTGTAGAAGTCACGGAGGGTCGCAGGAAGTCATGGCATCTGTGACTTCTGCAACCTCTGTGGCAAACATGGAGCCCTAATGATGATGCAGAAAAGGCAGAAGTGTTCAGTAAATATCTGTCTTGTATGTGGAAAGAAGCACGATGAGGTACTCCTATCATATGATAAAGTACTTTCCAGTCTATTAGTAATTGAGAATGTTAGTTGACATCTAATAGGGATATACATTTTTAAATCAGCAGGGCCAGATAACTTGCACCAAAGAATCCTAAGAGTTGTCTGCAGTCTTTGGTCTGAGGATAATTTTTAATAAATTTTGGAATATGGGGGAAATTTCAGAAGACTGGAAGAATGCTAAATGTTGTGCCATTCAAAAAGGGCAAGTGGGATGACTTGGATAACTGTAGGCCGGTTAGCCTGACATAAATCCTGGGCAAAATGATAATGCATTAAACTGATAAAGCTGATAACGGATTAAACTGATAAAGTATTCAAGAATAGGAATATAGTTAATGCCAGTCAATATCGTATTACGGAAAATAGGTGTTGTCAAACTTGATTTCATGTTTTGATGAGATTACAAATTTAGTTGAGAAAGGTAGCTGCATGGATGTAATATACTTACACTTTTGTAATGCATTTGACTTAGTATCACACGATATTCTGATTAAAATGTTAGCACAATATCAATAGAGCACAAGTTAAATAGATAAAGAACTGGCCAACTGACATCTCAAAAGTAGTTGTCAAAGGGGAACTATCATAGAATGAGGGTGTTTCTATTGGGCATCCACAGGTATCTGAAGCTATTCATCATTTACATCCGTGATCTGAAGTAACTATAAAGTTAGCAAAGATAAAATTTGCAGATTATGTAACATTGGCAGAATGGTAAATAATGATGACAGGCAGTCATGCAGAGCTGGACCCGTACAGCTAAATGTAAAGTTATTCATTTAGGAACAAGAAATGCAGGCCATACCTACAAAATGGGGGAATACATCCTGGCAAGCAAGAACTATGAAAAGGATTTAGGGATCATAGTGAACAAGCAACTGAATGTAAGTTCCCACTTGGATGCTGTGGTAAAAAAGGCTAATGCTACATTTGTATGTATAACGGGTGTAGCGAACAGGAATAGGGAGAAGATTTAGTCTTTAACTATGGCATTGGTGAGACAGTTCTGGTATCCATGTTTTAAAAAGCATGTTGACAAATTTGAAGAGGGTGCAGAAAAGAGCCACAAAAGATTTGAGGGCTGGAAAAAATTCCTTAGTTACTTGATTAGTGTGTAAGTACCTTCACGGGGAGAAAATATCAAGCACCAAAGGGCTCTTTAGTCTAACAGAGAGAGACAACAAGAACCAATGTCTGGAAGCCATAGTCAGACACATTCTAAATGAAAATAAGGCACAATTTTGTAGCCATTACGGTAATTGACTATTGGATCAGACTCTCAAGGATCTCTTGATGTAGTCATATAAAGACTGCATGCCTCTCTGGAAGATATTCTTTAGCCAAACACAAGTTTTTGGGCTCCAATACAGGAGTAACTGGGTGAAATGTAATGGACTGTGTGATATACAGGAGATCAGACTAGATGATCTAATTGTCCTTTCTTGTCTTAAACTCTACAGATCTCTGATAAAACAGTTTCCCTTGGTTCTGCCTCATCTCCATTGTATGAAGTGCCTATTCTGGAACCAGAATAAGCGTTCAGTACTGGGGTTACTGAATCATTTGTAGATTCTAGCCTCAATCGAGGGGAAAAAACAAGTAGTCTTTTTGTTTCCGTAAAAGTAATCCTAGAGTTCCTGATACAAGGTTTTTTCACTAAGACTAAAAAGCTTTACTTCAGTTTCTCAATACTGTGTTGTGCTATGCACCCTGTTTTCTCCTATTGCCATGTTCAGTTGTATTTTTCACTCCTTTGTAATTTTGGCTCTTATCTTTCACTAATAGTTGTGGAGTTAGGATGTTCTAAAGTGACACTTCAGGTCCTTAGACCTGCTGTAATAGCTGTCTCTGGTGTCTCCCCGTTTTCTGACTTTATAGGTAATCTTCCTGCCAGAGTGAAAGCCATGAGAAAGGATTGTGGACTTTCTATTTCATTGTAGATTCTTATTTTCAGTTTTGTAGGTAAAGTGATCTCTACAGATCATTCCTGCGCTAAGCCCAGCTTAGAATGCTGAACTTTGCAAAAAGCAATTGATCTCATTTCCTTTATTTGGGTCATAAGCCTTTTGACCAGTGAGAAATATGTTTTCATTTTCTGTGAGTAACCTGGACTGTAGCCTTCATATTAACTATTCTAATTTGTTGAAGCTCTGCCTTGTGTTTAAAGCCACATGGAAGGATCACAAAACCCTTCAACTTCTCTTTTGCCAAGTGGATCAAATTATTCTGTTTTTCAGATCGATAGGTTATCTAGGCATCTGCTTTGAGATTTTGGTACTCATTCTGTCAAAGATAGTGTGATGTTTGAGGGAGAAATGTCAGCTCTTGTGAAAATCTGCAAGGATTTTTCCTGGTGATCAGTGTTTCTTCTAAACATTTCAAAATGTGAGTTGCTATTCTCTTAGGATATAATTTTTGGGTGACAAAGCCTGCTGTCTTTTCATGTTATCTGTTGGGATGAAGCTGTACATTGTGTATAAATTTAAAAACAAATCCTTTAATTGTTGAGTTCAAAACAATGTGAGTAGCTTTTGTAGCATCTTTTAAATCTCAGGCAGATTCTAGTATGAGGGGGTTAATCAGTGGATATTTTTTGATCCACAGTTGCTTCTTGACTTCCTGTATTTGTACTGGTTATTTTTATTTCGACAATTTTGTTATCTTCTCTCTATTGTTGATGGATAAATGGTCACTGCTGATCCAAGACACGTGAGAATCTAGGGAGAATTCTGTAAGGGGTAGTAGGGGTAGTAGAACAAGACATGATATTCTCAGAGAGCATCCCTCTTGGTACCCCTCTTATTTGTTCCCCACTTTAGTACTCCTATCCTTAGCAGTGTTGGCCTTACTGGATGCCCTGGGATGTACAGCCTTATGTACGCAATCCTACATCATCTGTTGTCTCCAGGATTAGATCCTCCTCCTCCCCAAAAAGGCAATATAGACCATTCCAGCTAGGTGAATTAGTGTAGTCTCAGATCCTGAAAAGACAGGAGAAAAAGGCATTCAAGAACCTCATCAAATGGCTTGCAGAGGCTCTGTGTGCTTCTTTGCTCAGCAGGTCTGCTATGCCAATAAATGAAGGACCTGTGGCATATTCCATCATCAATACTGGCCACATGCAAGTGAGTAGACCAAATGTACCAGGTCTCTTCCAAGGGGTTTGGATAGTTTAATTCCCACTCAATACTAGGTTTGCTTATAGTGGCTGTGGCCAAGGAGTGTTCAAAACAGCAAGGACCTCCCATGTCCACATTCAAGAAGAAGGACCTGAAGAAACTAGGCCTCTTTAGGAACAAGGTTTACTCATTGGCCATCCTCCAGATGTGCATAGATAATTATCGAGCCCTATTCTCCAAGAATACATTTATGCTGCAGCTGGAAGCGTGCATCCCAGGTTGCATAGATAGATGTGCTAGCTGTGTGCTTAAGATAGTATACCAAAAATAACGGTGTAGCCTTGGGTAGCCTTGCGAGGCAGCTCGGGTTAGCCTCCTGTGTACATAACGAGGGAGTCCGGACGGATTCAACTACTTGAACTGGGATAAGCTGTCTCAATTCATAGACAAGCCACCACAGGAACATTGCGAGGAATTGAAAGCCATTGTCACTGAGGGTCAGTTGATAGGCCACTCTTTCCTACAGGCTGTGTTGTATGTGCCTGATATGGTGGTACATACTATGACAACATTGGTGGCCATGAGGTCTTCCTCGTTCAAGGTGTTGGGGATCCTCAGCGTGGTCCAAATTACAGTCAAGGACTTTCCTTTTGAGGGCAGTGAACCTTGTAACAAATGAGGTCCACTGTTCGTAAAAGGACTCCATGGCTACTTCATGTTCACTGGACCTAAATGTTCCAGCCCCAAGGACAATAATCTTGCTTCAGGTAACGTCCCTCTGCCCAGTACTATTACCAAACCCAGAAGATCTTAGAGCCACCGAGAAAGAAAGTTCAGTGTAGGTGACCCTTTAGTTTATTCCTCTGAAGATGCAGCTCTTCAGCCAGGCAGTAGGTTCAATAACTGTGTTGAGAATCTAGCAGAATCTCTTGAGGATTGATTCCCTTCTCTCCCCTCCTCACCCAACCAGCAGCTGACTTTTATTTTTCAGAAGTCTGGACTTGATCATTTATGACCGTGTGTCCTGGAAATTGTAAACAAGGGCTATTCTATCCAATTTCAGTCCTTTCATGTCCCTTACCCTCTTCCCCATCCCTTTTCAGGGACTTTTTTCACAGGATACTGTTACAAAAAGAGGTGGACGCCCTTCTACAACTTAGAGCAGTAAAGGAAGTGACTTTAGAATTTAGGGGCAAAGGTTTTTATTCCCATTATTTTCTCATCCCAAAGAAAAGAAGGTTGGGCAGCGCATTCTGGGCCTTTCATTGTTTCAGGTTCAGGATTGTGAACTCATTCCCTCATTAGATCCTTATGACTGGCTTGTGGCTCTCAACCCACAAGCTCCTATTTTCACAACTCCCTTCATCCAGCCAAATGGAAATATCTAAGATTACTACTAAGAACATCTCACTAGCAATACAGTCTCTGATCTTTCCACAGCATAGAGTATTCACCAAGTGCTTGGCAGTCATGGCAGCTTGTCTAAGGAGACAAGAAATCCGGGTCTACCCATATGTCAGCAACTAACTGATTTGAGGAAGACCACCTCAGCAAGTGACCAACTTGATCCAAGAACTCTTAAAACTCTTCACTGCCCTGGGCTTTAAAATCAACAGACGTTCATGCTTACTCTGACTCAAAATATAGTTAATTGGAGCAGTGTTGTATTCCAGATCAGTGAGTTTACCATAAGAAGAATTCCGAATGATAATGAACCTCATCAACCAACTTAAAGATTATCCCAAGACACTAGGGGTAATGCCTCAGACTCTTGGGACGCATGAGCTGATACACCTATGTGATGTGATTTGCCAGACCTCATCTATGCTCCATGCAGGAGTAGTTGAAATCAGTGTGTCAGTCCAGCAGGCATCACATGAACAATGATATTCACAGACCAGGAAGAACTTCTCATAAAACTGGTGGGAAAAACCTCTTCAGGTGTGGAATGGAGTACCTGTACTTACTAAGACGCCGATGACACACACTTCCATTTAGGGCTAGGGAGTTCATCTAGATCGCCTTCAAACTCAAGATTTATAAGGTAAACATAGGTCCTCTCTCCTTATAATCCACCTACAGCTCAGAGTCATGCACCTGGCATGCAAAGCATTCCTATCCGAACTCCACAGATCCATGTAACATCATCACAACTCGGCATTATGCCAGCAGATGAGACAACAAGATTGTCTCTGCTCTGTTAGGAGGCCATTTTGACTTTGGGATTGGTGCATTCTGAATTGCATCACACCAGTGGCTCTGTACCTTCCCAATGTTAATAGGTTGTCAGATCAGATCAGCAGGCAATTCTCAGGCAACCATGAGTGGCCCCCAAAGACAGTCCTACAGAACGTGTTTTATAAGTGGGGATGTCTATCAATAGACCTCTTTGCCCCACAGACCAGAACAAGTGTCATATTTTTATTTCAGAAGACGTCCAAGTCCAGGCTCCCTGACGGACATTTTCTCATCCCTCTGACATCTAAGCTAATTGTATGTCTTCCCACCAATCCCTATGATACCGAGGGTTCTGAGAAAGCTATTACAAAGCACAGGACTGATGATTATGATTATAGCCTGAGGTAGTTCTGATATTCAGATCTGATGATCATTTCAATACAGCCTCTTTTCATCTTATCTACCCTGCCTGTGTCTCACAGAACAATGTTCAGATCAAGTTGGATAACTGACATGCTAGCTGGATGATGTCCACCACAAGAAGCTGTTGAGTTGAAGGTCAGAACATTTTGCTCCAAAGCAGAAAAGTCTTAGCTAGTGGGAAAGAAATGTAGTGGCCCCTTTAAGGGATCATCCTCTTGGGTGAGGCTGCAGACTAGGGATGGTTAGGGCAGGACGTAATCATCTCACTAGGTGAGTAGGCTGATGGGACTCATGTAAGCCATTGGCCCCCTGCCGGCATGGGGGAAGGTACATAAACTCTGTTCCTCCACCTTGAACCAATGTCGCATCTAAATTAGTAGCATCCACCATCCCACCCCTGTTTTTTTGGTCTGGTGAGGAAGCTGTGCTAGTTTCCTTTTTTGGGATTGGGGAGAAGTTTTTTTCACTGCTGGATTGGCCTGGATGGCTGGTTTTCACCTTCCTCGCAGGAGTTCAGTGACCCTATGGTGTACGTCAGAAGGTAATGTTAGTGTTGTCATAGATTAGCACATGTCAGGTGTCCAGTGTGGGTACTGATTTCATGGGTGGTCTGGTTCCTTGATAAATTGGAAGTGGACTAGAGTGCGAGGCATCCTGAAAAGAGGCTGTGTAATGAATTTGGGGCTCCTAACCTCTGGTACTCTAAAGAGACAACTCCCTTTCTCTTGCCTCTTAACGATCATATTAGAGGAGGGTGTTTGGGGTCCAAGCAACAGGTTGGGGACCAGTTTTGTGTGTGCGTGAAGGCTGACAGCAGCTCTCCACCATCTGGAAACAATTAGAAAGGAATCATGACCCACGCTGTGAACTATTGCTGGATAGTTCCCAGAATAGTTAAATTGGTAAAGAGGCAGCCTAATAAAACCACATCCCTTACATCTTGACTGTTACATGTCTAGGACAGTATTTTTGTTGTATCTGCGGAAGAGACTACTGATGTCAAAAGCTGGTTTAGCGCTTCAGTAAAATCTGATTCCAGGTGCATAACAAATTACTTGCACCAGTTCAGTGCCTTGACTTTTTTTAAAACTTCAGCAGCAAACATATACCACTAGAATGGTTCAACTCCAACCTTGAAAATAATTATGGTTGATGTGATTGATGGCTGAGTGTAGATGTCCATGTTATAATAGCATCTTCCTCTTCAAGAGTTAGGCATCTACCCTGGTAATTTGTGTTGAGGATATTGGCAAGAAAATGAGGTGGGTAAGTGCTTGCTCCATTTGCCTCTTCACTGCCTGAAATTTAACTTTGTTTGGTGTCGCTTCCTGCAGCATTGCTTAAAATTCTTTCCAAATTTCAACAGCATCAGCAATAGAGCAGCTGTATTTCTGCAGATTGTCCAAAGCTTTGGAAACAGGTTTCAGTATATTAAGCTTATCTTCTACATTTCACTTAAGTCCTATGTTGACTGCTTTTGCTGTGTGTGACTGGTTCCCTGGGGTGCAACCTGAAACTGGGGTACTGCTGAGCCTTTTGGTGTAACAGCCTGGGCGCTCTCTCACACTGTGATGCTGTGACAAGCTGCAAACCTCTCCAGCTGCTGCACTTACACAGCCATCTAAAGGCAGGGATACACCCAGCTGAGTTATATGAATGTTTCTCCTACCCACTCATGAACTAACAATAGAGAGACTCCAGTGAATTCCCACAGATCCCCAGCCCAGGACCCCAGAGCTGCATCATCCTGCCTTGGTCAGAAGCCTGACCAATGTAAGTTTTTATTACCCATTCTGCCCATCCCTCAATGTGGAGAGGATGTGCATCAGCTTTTGTATGCTGCACAGATTTCCCAAGCACTTCAACCAAAACGCGCTGTTTTAGGTAAAATGTTAAACAGATTTAGTAACTACAGAAAGATAGATTTTTTTTTTAAGTGATTATAAGTAATAAACATACAGATCAGTTGGTTACCTAAGAAATAAAAGTAAAATTGCAATCTGAGTTCTACAAACTAGACAGGATTTGAATCAAGGAGTGTCTCACCCTGATGGTATAGTGCCTTAATACAAGCTAGGATTCTCCTTTCCAGGCTGGGACCATCTCCGCCATTCCAAATCTTTCTCTACCCTGACGTGCTTTCACAGAGTTGGCGGGGGAGAGAGGCCAAATGATGATATCGCTTCTCCTTCTTTATAGGTTCTTCCACCTTGCTGAAGCAAAGTGATTGTTAGAGAAGTATTTTATAATTTGAATGTTTTACCTTATTCCTGGCATCCCTGAGTGTTTGGCTAAATTTTTTTAATTGCATGATTAATTACAATTCATTTTTTTTAATTGCATGATTAATTTTAAGATTGGAAAACAGGAATAGAAATAAGCTTAAAAGTACTTGAAAGTTCTGGCAAGTACAATAAGATATTACTAAGTGATCTTCATGATTAAAAATAGGATGTCCACATGCGCTTTCAACTGCATAGCGAAATGCCTAGACAGCTGGCCAGAATGCTTTTAAAAATGACCTCTTTAGTTCAGAGGTCACGTGACCTAGACTGATCATAGGGCTGGGAACCTTACATCAATTATGTTTCTACGTATGCTACTGACTGTATCTGTTTTCCTTTAGCAAATGAATTTTAAGTAAATCATTGTCAATTATAAATGCAAAAATTAGATGACTCATTTGAGTTTAAATCCATTATAAGTGAAAATATGAAAATGTTGCATTCCTAAAAATTGCTCCCTTTTGGCTGAAGAATGCAAAAGGTACTGAAAAATCCAAAGTGCAGCATATTATGTAAACATACTAGATTGAGCCTAAATATTGTATTAAAATTATTCACTTTATATAAAATCTTTAGAAAATAATTGTCAGCTCTCTAATTCGAATATTGATCTGATGGTTCAATATGGGTGGCTACATCAGTTTGCCAGCCCAGGTATTTATAAACAGATTAGAACATATTTTAAATAACTGTCTAGTGATATATCTAATACTTTCTTTTATTTTCTACAGGTGGCGTTAGTTGGATTAGATGTCCTAGGTGCCTTTGTTGACAGACTATCAGGTCACTTTAAATCCTATGTACCAACTGGTGAGTGAAGTACCAGTCAATTCTCCTTTTCCTTCAAAGAAAAATGTAGGAAAAAAGTACTGTTTTCTTAGTAAACATTCTTATTTTAGCAACTATATCTGAAAAATGGCTGAGAACTTTTGGTAGTAACTATCACCCTAATCAGGTAAACACACACTCTAATTAAAAAGCATATATCTGCAGGATGAGGGCCTATATGCCCCATTAGGGGTTGACTTGTACATACATAATATTGACAAGTTAATATAAGTATGTACTTTATCTTAATATTTTAAGACCCCTATATTGTGATTCTTCAAGATTCCAAGCATTTTTTCTGTCATTAATTTCTTGCTACACAGTTGCTTACTGTTCGCCATTATCTAAAGTTATATGACAGCTTGATTGTATTACTTTAAAATTGTATTAATAAATTGCAGTTTCTATTTGCCCAAGCCTGTGTATGGTTTCATGAGCCATGGCATTAAGGGATAGGCAGGGATCCCAAGGATAACTATATGCATTTCAACATCCCCAACAGTTATTTTCTGGTCTGGGAAGTAAGTCCCTTCCTGCAGCTGTTCAAACAGACCAGAGTTCTGAAGATGCAAGCGTCATGTACTTTTCCCGGCCATCCCACGTTGATGTCGGTGAAACATTCCTTGTGATCCACCAGTGCTTGCAGCACCATTGAAAAGTACCCCTTGCGGTTTACATACTGGCTGCCAAGGTGCTCCGGTCCCAAGATAGGGATATGCGTTCAGTCTGTCGCCCCACCACACTTAGGGAACCCCATTGCAGCAAACCCATCCACTATGACCTACACGTTTCCCCGAGTCACTACCCTTGATAGCAGCAGCTCAGTGATTGCATCGGCTACTTGAATCACAGCAATCCCCACAGTAGATTCGCCCACTCCAGTTGATTTCCCACTGACAGGTACCTGTCTGACTTTGCAAGCTTCCAGAGGGCTATTGCCACTTGCTTCTGAACTGTGAGGGCTGCTCTTATCTTGGTATTCTTGTGCTTCAGGGCAGGGGAAAGCAAGTCACAAAGATCCATGAAAGTGCCCTTATGTATGCGAAAGTTTCGCAGCCACGGGGAATCCTCCCAGACCTGCAACACTATGCGGTCCCACCAGTCTGTGCTTGTTTCCTGGGCCCAGAATCGGCGTTGTACAGCACGAGCCTGCCCCATTGCCACCAGGATGTCCAAATTGCTGGGGCTCGTGCTTTGAGAGAAGTCTGTGTCCATGTCCTCATCACTCTCGTCATCGCGGTGCCGTCTCCTCCTCGCCTGCTTTTGCAGGTTCTGGTTCTGTACATGCTGCAGAATAAAGCGTGAGGATTTACAATGCTCATAACTGCCGTGGTGATCTGAGCGGGCTCCATGCTTGCTGTGGTGTGACGTCTGCAGGAGAGCAGAGTTGCAGCGGAAGTGGTGGCTAAAGATGGATGCCACAAGAATAGATATATATAGAGAACGACGAGGACCTGCGAGGTGGATTCATGAGAGCAGAGTTTCAGTGGAAGCGGTGGAGGACGACGGTTAGCACCGCGCACATTTCCCGAGGAAGAACACGCGTACCAGGGAGCCCGTGACAGAAAACATGGAGAAATTATCTATTGAGACAACAGCAGCAGAGCAGAGTTGCAGCAGAAGCGGTGTATGACGATGATTAGCAGCACCCTGGAGGACCAGAACGGATCCCCCGAGCTGCAGGAGAGCAGAGTTGCAGCGGAAGCAGTGGATGACGATGATTAGTAGACCTACTGTACTGTCTGCTGCCAGCAGCGCCCAGGACACAATAGCGGCGGTGTCAGTGAGCTGAGCTGAGCGGGCTGCACGCTTGCTGTGGTATGGCATCTGCTCGGAAAAAAGGCGCGAAACAATTGTCTGCTGTTGCTTTCATGGAGGGAGGGGCGACTGATGACGTGTACCCAAAACCACCCACAACAATGTTTTTGCCCCATTAGGCACTGGGAGCTTAACCCAGAATTCCAATAGGCGGCAAAGACTGTGGGATCTGGGGAATAGCTACCCACAGTGCACTGCTCTCTCAGTTGATGTTAGCCACAGTAGTGAGGACGCACTCCGCCGACTTAATGTGCTTAGTGTGGACATACGCAATCAACTGTATAAAATTGATTTCTAAAAATTGACTTCTATAATATGACCTAATTTCATAGTGTAGACATACCCTTAGTTGGTAGCTCTCACCTCTGGGCCAGAAGGTCAGGAGCTCAATGTCGCACTAAGATTTTGAGTCGTTGCTGATTTTGACAATGCAGAACAGTAAATAGTATAAATATTAATTTGTAGATGCCTATAAGTACATGCATTTGGGAGCTTTAAAATATAATTGAAAACGTGATAAAAATAAGGCAGCTTTCTAAATCCTAGAGCACGAACACCTTCCATCATACAATAAGACAACACACAATATACTTAATATAAGAAACATGCTTAATGTAAGAAACGACCAAGTCCTGCAAAAAGATGTCTCAGATGTATTTGTCTTATGTTTAGGGAGTGTTCTGGAGTTGTGCAATAAATCTTCATCGGAGAAGGCCTTGCTTTCCATCATCTCAGGATTAAACCTGGGCTTTAATGTGATTTTTATTTTTATTTATTTTTATATAGTACTTTTGTTGTACACAGTTGAACAGATATGTAAGTCAAGTCTTTCCTCAGAAGAGTTTATAATTTAAATATTTTACTATGTTGGTGTTGGAATAAAAATAATGCCATTCTACCCTAAGCTGTGAATCCTGCATATCTGCTCTGTGCAAACTGCATAAATAGATGCTGATAAGTTTTCCCCAGCCCACCTCTGATGGGTTTTGTTCAAGATGAGCATGAGAGCTTGTCTAAACTCAACTTTTACTAGTTTAATTCCACTTAAAATTGCAGCTTCAGTTAAACCGCTTCTACTTTATGTAGAGCAGGCCTTAAATTGCCATGTGAAATCTGCTTTGGGAGAGCCATGAGAATGCCAGGAGAGGACAGAACTTTTGCTTTTTATGTGAATTCACTGTTTATGTGCCAGGTTGTTGAGAAATAAGTTTTTAACCAAGAGCCAGTTTTTCTCCAGTCCATCCATGTACAAAATCACTTCTGTGGTTGTTAATGAAGAAGGAAAGAGACCTGGATTACATTACCCTAGTAACAGGGTTTCAGAGTAGCAGTAGTAGTTTCTCTTTTCAGCCATCTCTCTGTAAAACACTGCTATGTTGTTGCACTGTATATTCAGTGTTAAAAGCTTCTTGCACATTTGTGCATAACTAAGCCTGAACTAGTCAAATAACGCTCTCTTGGGTGTGACCATACTGTGTTTAAACAGTCTGGGTTATAGAAGAAAATATTTCAAATCCGTATCTCGGCTCTATAAATAGCAGTACTGCTTACTTGAGAGGGTGTAGGACTAGGAAATCATCCTATAAACTTTGTGGCTGAACCCAATGCTCCCATGGTCAAGCAGTGGGAAAAATCAAAATTATGATTCTTTGCAAATTCCAGCTGTGACATTTTAACAGATATGGCACTGCCTGTTATGGTCATAGTTAATGATGTGGACTGATGGCCAGTTGTGTATTGCAGATTTACACTTCAGGCTGGCAGTGTGATATGGGGAGTGAGGGAGGGCTCCTATTACTAGGCAGGAGAATATTAAGGGAGAGAGGGGAGCATAAGATCTCCAAATAGAAGACAAGATGGCTATAGCAACACAGTCTTTTTCTTAGCAAATGTATATGTTCTCTAATATGCCTCTTTCAATCTATGCTGGATCTCATCATACATACAGATTAGAGATGGAGAGAGCTTTTCCAATCAACTCTTAAATATTACTTGGAAAATAGAAAATGCTGATGCAAACCATTAACGTCTCCCTCTCCTTTTTCTTCATTTATATACTCCAGGAAGCAATCTTTCTGGTTTGCCATTCTTACTCGAAAACAGTGTCACAGTTTGAATGTACTCAAATATGATCACTTATTATATTAAGCACCATTCTTTCCCATTATTGTGAGATTAAATAGCTACTTTTTTTTTTATATAATGGTGTTGGGTATTTTTTAAATCCACCTTATCCCAACTGGAAATTTCAGTCTGCTTTTTTGGTAGATATTTTTTCTTTAATAAGAAATTGAAGGGTTTGTCATATGCCAAAAAAAAAAAAAAAAAAAACCCCTGCATTTCTCACTTCATGCCTTGTCTTTTTGAGATATTGGAATGTTCCTGTGCATGATACTTACACTCCCAGTAATAACTGACCTAACACATTACCTAAGCATAACCTGTCAAAACATGGGCCTGTGCAGTTGCATTGGAATGTAGTTCTTTAAAGGTGGGGCAAGAGGAATAACTGTCATTTAAGACATTTGCTCACTTAAGAACAAACAAGAGTTTTGTTGAGGAATGAAAGCAAAACAAATGCATTGTTACCTATATAGCTTTGTGAACTACCTATATCCCATAAATTAGTTTTAGCCAAGGTCACAAACACAGGCATTTTAATATGACTTGAATTGCACATTAATAATCTTTGTATGGAGGTATACTATAGGGTGTAAAAGAATGAATTCAATTTCCTAGGCAGCAGTCTTGCATTGTAGTGAGTGCGTTTTACGCTTTCTTTTCAGATTAACCATATTACACATTCTTTGCAGCTATCATCAATGTTGATATTTCTGGGAGTTTTGAGAGAGATGAACTGCTGAAATGATTTTTATAAATACCTTCTTTGAAGGTGATTGAACTGTTTCACTAACAGAGATTTTTGTAGAAGTCTAAGGCTACCTGGTAATTTGTAAGAACAGAGAGGTATATTCTGGAGAAATGAAGCAAATTAAGCAGCACTTTTTAAGAAGTGTCTGTCTTTGAAACAGTGTAGGGCTCTAGTGTAATTTAACAACTACTTCATGAAGATGTGATTAAAACAAAATACAGAGATTACATAAACATTCATTTCTATTTTTTCCACCACAGTCCATGGCTTGCAAAAATGATTGAAGTATTTTTAAAGGAGTGGTACATAAGAGGACAAAAAATAAAAATAAATGCATGGAGAAATGCCACAAAATAGTGCTTTGAAACTCTGTATAAGTCTTGTTCACCAGAGTTAATTCTTTTTTCCAAAAGGAGGCAAGACCATTAACTTCATCCCTCAAATTAATTCTTGCCCCTTTCTCTAACCACAATCACTGTACTGAAGAATCTCAGCAGTTCACAGATGTTGGGACTCTTATTTGATCTTTGGCTGTGAACAGTGCAGCATAGAAAAACAATGTTCTTCTGAGAGTAATGAAGACTATAACTTTTTAATATACCATCAAAGTTAAGACTAAGGTGTGCAGAAGTGACTAGTGATTCTGGGTACCTCAATTTTTCTGTAACCAACTTGACTCATGAAAGGGGCCTGATTTTCAGAGAGTAGGTTCTCAGAAAATTGAGGCTTTCAAAATTGCTAGCCATTTTTTAAAATCTTGGCCTAAATCATATCCTGCTTGAATGTCACTTTTCCTCACTTAATAGTTCAATATTTGTTAATATGGAACCAACATAATATCAAAATATAGTTAGGAAACAATTTCTGGTTAGGAATTCTTTTGTTGTTGCCACAGAAAATGGAGAGAGTAAAGAATAACAGTAGAGGACTAATTAATGTATCCAACCTTTCTTATTAAATATGAAACCCTGCCTTGAACAAACTTCTTCACTTGCGTTCCAGAATTTGTTAGATTATTTCAGCTCTAATTTACAAGAGACTTTTCTGTGTTTATTAAACTGTTCTTGAGGCTGTGATATGATATTTCTTGTTAAATTCCATGTGCAGCCTTATAGGACTTGTCATGAAATACATCTTAAGAATCTGCAAACTGAGTAAGGGAGAAACAATGAACCAGAAATCATTTTAAGCACTGTGTAAAAACCTCATTTTATCATAACAGCATGAAAATTTGTATATTTTACCATCTCAGGTACCAAATCTACTTGTTAACATTTTACTTATAACTTTGATAAACAAAACCATCTTAATACTTCTAATGAAAGGGAAATGCTTAATATGGGCTAGTAGATGAGAATAATCCTTTAAGGTTATATATAGTTGTTGCTTGCTTCAGAGTGAGACAGCAGATGCTGGGTATTTAAGTTTTCTGTAACATGTCGTAGGATAAGCAGTCAATGGATAAGAGGGAAGGTCCTCCCACGTATCGATAACTGGTTAAAATATAGGAAACAAAGGATAAGAATAAATGGGCAGTTTTCAGAATGGAGAGAGGTAAATTTATGGTGTCCCTCAGGAGTCTGTCCTGGGACCAGTGCTGTTCAACATATTTATAAATGACGTGGAAAAAGGGGTAAAGGGTAAGGTGGAAAATTTGCAGATGATCCAAAATTACTCAAGATAGTGGAGTCCAAAGCAGACTGTGAAGAGTTACAAAGGGATCTCACAGCACAGCGGCAGATGAAATTCAGTGTGGATAAAGGCAAAGTAATTCAACCTAGAAAACATAATCCAAACCATCTATACAAAATGATGGGGTATAAATTAGTTGTTAACACTCAAGAAAGAGATCTTGGAGTCACTGTGGATAGTTCTCTGAAAACAACATCTCAACATGCAGCAACAGTCAAAAGTAACAATATTAGGAACTGTTAGGAAAGGGATAAATAAAACAGAAATATCATAATGCCACTGTATAAATCCATGGTACGCCCACATCTTGAATATTGCATGCAGATCTGGTCTCCCTATCTCAAAAAAGATGTGTTAGAATTGGAAAAGGTACAGAGAAGAGCAACAAAAATTATTAGAGGTATGGAACAGCTTCCATATGAGGAGAGATTAAAAAGACGGACTTTTCATCTTGGAAAAGAGAGAGAGGATATCGTAGAGGTCTGTAAATTCTTGACCGGTGCAGAGAAAGTGAATAAGGAAATGTTATTTACTCCTTCACATAACAAAAGAACTAGAGGTCGCTTAATGAAATTAATAGGCAGCAGGTTTAAAACGTACAAAAGGAAGTATTTCACACCACATAGAGTCAACCTGTGGAACTTGTTGTCAGGGATGTTATGAAGGCCAAAACTATAACAGAATTCAAAAAGGTTTCAGAGTAGCAGCCGTGTTAGTCTGTATTTGCAAAAAGAAAAGGAGTACTTGTGGCGCCTTAGAGACTAACAAATTGTTAGTCTCTAAGGCGCCACAAGTACTCCTTTTCTTTTTGAGAATTCAAAAAAGAACTAGATAAGTTCATGGAGAATCTGTAAAGTCCTGCACAGATACAAAATTTATATCTGTGGATATAAATCAGTATGTGTGGCACTGCAGGGATCTACTGGGAACCACAGTGGCGAAAGCAGCAGCCTCTCAGGCTGCCACTCCTAGGAGCCAACGCCCCGAGCCGGCAGCTCCTCCGGCATGGCTGTACTGGCCCCAACCCTGCTCAATGGCAGCTGTCCCTGGTTGCGTTAGTGCATTGGACGGGGCTGGGGCAGTATAGCTATGCTGGAGGAGCTGCTGGCGTGGGGTGCAGGCTGCTGCTTTGGACACTGTGTTTCCTGGTACAACCCTGCAGCTCCAGGGATACTGATTTATATCCGCGGATATCTGCATCTGAGGACATAACTTTTGTATCTGCACAGGGCTCTAAGGATAGGTCCATCAGTGGCTATTAGTAAGGTTAAGATTTAATCTGGGTATTTATAGTACAAATCATGGACAGGTAATGGGAAATAAAACAAAAATTCACATCCTGTGACCTGTCCAGGACTTGTACTAAAAATACCCCTGACTAAATCTTAGGTGGTCTTGGGGACCCCGGGGCACTGCTGCTGCTCCGGGGCGGGAAGGGAGCAGCCTGGGGCACTGCTGCTGCTTTCTATTTTCTATTGTGTTGTTTTAAAGCTCTTAGATTCCTACACTTGCCAATCGGGTGTTTCTTACTGTTGAGAATCCCTTTTTCTTGAAATGCTTCCTTCCAGAATGATAGGCTCTCAGCTGACTTCATCTGCTTTTAGATCTATTGTGGATGAACAGCTCAGTGAAGACATGTGCCCAAATGATGTAGTGATAATTAAAAAAACAAATATGATGCATAAAAATGCATGACATCAAATAAAATGGTCTTGAATGACTTTCTTGTTTTTGATTTGATTCTAATCACCATCATTGCATGAAATATTTGTGCAATAGTTTAAGGGCTTGTCTGTACTACCACACAGGGTTGATCTAAGATATGCAACTTCAGCTACATGAATAGTGTAGCTAAAGTCTATGTACTTAGATCTGCTTACCACGGTGTTTTCACTGAGGTAAGTCGACAGCTGACATTCTCCCGTTGATTCTGCTTGCCCTTCTTGTTCTGGTGGAGTACCGGAGTCGACGGGAGAGCGCTCAGCAGTCGATTTCTTGCACGATAAATTGACCCCTTCTTGATCGATCACGGCCCGCTGATCTGGTGGGAAGTGAAGATAAGCCCTAAGCCTAGTCAAAAAGCTGACATTACTTGTGCCCTGCGCTGTGCCCCCCTTCTTTCTGGTCTCCTGCTGGTAAGATACATGCTCATTAACTTTATGTTGAAGACCTTGCTCTTGTGCAGGCTAACCCTGTGTCTTCCCAAAGGCCACACATCCATTACTTAATACATTAATCCTCCCTTCCCCCCCAAATAATGCTAGGCAGTGTCCTCCCCAAAAATGAATTTATGCTTATATCACAGAGTCTGCTGCTCCAATGGAAGGAGGCCTTATGCACATAGTACCCTCTGCTGAGGTGTCATGAAGCTGAGATTTCAGTCTTCCTGTCCCAGACCTTATCTTCCAAAAGAAGAGCAGTGGGCTAAGGAGCAGTGATGTCCTGGGCATTCTGAAGACCTGTGAGAAGCTCCCTGCTATGTTGTTGGTCTCTTGTATTGGGTGGCCTTGCCAAGATTAGTCTGCCGAGCAGAAGGTTAAGTGTACTGGCCCCTGCCATCAGCCACCCCAGCAGACCCTGGGGTGGGGTAATGGGATCTTTGCAATGCAGAGCCCTCGGTGAGCCTCCCTTCTTCCCATGTGTCTTACTCAGAATAGCAGTAGCTGTTCAAGATGAAGAGGCAGCTGGCAATCTCCCCTCTTTCTAGTAATAACGGTCATCTCCCACTGTTGTATGCAGCATTGTTGTAACCGTCTTGGTCCCAGAATGTTGGGGAGACCAGCTTCTGTTGGTCATAGAGATAAAGAGCTTGCACAGAGCTCTCCTTCAGGTCTGGGCTGAAGAAGAACTCTGGGTGAGGTTCTGTGGCCTGAATTATGCAGAAGATAGGGCTAGATCATAATGGTCTCTTTTAGCCTCATCTGTTCTTTAGCTCAGAAACTGAAGTTGGCACAGAAGCAGTAGTGTAACTCACCAAATACCCATAGTAGATTTTAGGTCACAGTGACTTCCAGGTGGAGTTCCAGGAGTTGGATATGAACTAAAAAGCACTAGATGACTTGGTAGCTGCTTAATTGAGAGACTGGCTCTCTCTCAGTCATACTACCACAGCTGTGATCAACACTCTTGAGAGAGAGCTGCAGGCAGAGTCTTCTATGTGTTAATCCCTTTGACTCTGAAGAAGTTGTCTGAGATCACTGGATAGGAGAGAATGAGTCTGCTACAGAACACATTTAGGTTATGAACAGAGTACTGGGAATCAGCATAGCAAGATAACTTGCATAGTTTTGGTCTAGCAGTTCACTGAGGAGGTTGTTGCATAACCTTAAAACCCTGTTGTGGTGTTGCCTTTTAATCAAATGTAAGTTGCAATTTGGTAACACAGCTAATCAAAGATTTACAGGTCTGATAATTGATTTCCATTACAGCTTGTTGAATTTAGGACTTGACTATAGAAATAATGTGACTATTAAATAGTATTAAGGATGATTGTGCTTAATATTGTGCCTTCTTGTACCCTGATTCTTGTGGAAGATAGAACCTTATTTCAATAATACATTTTGTCATTCTGTAATAATTGTTATGCCTGGAAATATAAAGTTGAGGGAATTACTAAAAATGGCATGCATAATTAGAAGAAAACCTCATCTAAAAACAATTTCCAGGCTAGCTTTTTGAGCTGGGGCAATATGTTCTATTTCTGAAGTGTTACCTGCACACCTTAGGGCACCCTACCTTTTCCCAATCCATAGGGCTCCAGGCAAATAGCACCCTTACCCAATTCATAGGGCTCAGGGTGTAACTAACCTGGTCAATTTTAAGTACCCACACCCTTTCCGAATACACAGGGCTCTGGGTGTATACTACTTCTCTAGGTGTGCAGGACCTTTTACCCGTGAAAGAGCCTTACACAGTAATATGCTACATAACCTCGCTATATTAACAGTCACCAAAACAGACTGCACACGCTACATACACAATGCTTACCACTCCCAATAAGACAGATGAACTTTTCTTGATGACCAGTCAGGATCAGGTCCGTCTGGAGGCCTCCAGTTTCTGCATGGTGTCATTGGCAGATTGTTGAGGTCTGGCAGCTCTGATCTTTGGGCTTGTATCCTGGAGTTGGTCTGACGGGTTTGGTCACAGAGACTCCCTTGGGACTGTCACCCGGTGTGCTGAGACTACCTTTGAACTCATTTTCTCTGCCCGTTTGGGCCTCCAGAACCCTGTCTTGTTGATCCAGATTAATTAATCTGTTGCAACACAGACTCAGACAAGCTGCAGACTTAACTGAAAACGGCTTAGCAAGTGCTCGTGTTTCCAAGACCCAGACACCCAGCTCCCAATGGGATCCAAACCCCAAATTAATCCGTTTTACTCTGTATAAAGCTTACACAGGGTAAACTCATAAATTGTCCACCCTCTGTAACACTGATAGAGAGATGTGCACAGCTGTTTGCTCCCCCAGGTATTAATTACTTACTGTGGGTTAATTTAATAAGCAATAGTGATTTTATTAAACATAAAAAGTAGGATTTAAGTGGTCCAAGTAATAACAGACAGAGGAAAGAAGTTATAAAGCAAAATAAAACAAAACACGCAAGTCTAAGCCTAATACATTAAGAAACTGATTACAGAGAAAATCTCACCCTCAGAGGTGTTCCAATAAGCTTCTTTCACAGACTGGAATCCTTCCTAGTCTGAGCCCAATCCTTTCCCCTGGTACGGTTCTTGTTAGCCTCACCTCAGGTGGTAGCTAGGAGATTTCCCATGACTGGAACCTCCTTTGTTCTGTTTCACCTGCTTACATAGCTTTGGCACAAGGCAGGAATCTTTTTTGTCTCTCTAGATCCCCATCCCTACTTGTAAATGGAAAAGCACCAGGTTTAAGATGAATTCCAGTACCAGGTGACATTGTCACGTCCTATGAGACCCTGTGAGACTCATTCTTCCTGGCCTGACTCACAGGAAGTCTTGCAAGTAAACAATCATTTACAACCAGTTGCCCTAGTTGATGGGAGCATCAAGATTCCAGACCACCATTAATGGCCCACACTTTGCATAATTACAATAGGACCTCAGAGTTATATTTCTAGTTTCAGATACAAGAATGATACATTTATACAAATAGGATGACCGCACTCAGTAGATTATAAGAGAGATTTTGCATGAAGCGTATTCCAGTTACATTATATTCACACTCATCATGTTTTCATAAAATCATATGGAGTGCGACGTCACTATTGGACCCCAGTTTAAATAGTGAAATTTGAGTCCTTTTTAGCTGTACCTTAACCAATCGTTATACTAAAATTTTACTAACCAATTGTAACATAGTGTAACACAATTCTCTAACCAATCCTACCCCACCGTAATTAATTTACTCCTAACAAAATTGATTATGTAACAGACAGAAACAAAGAACCAGACACATACCATATAGATAAACAATGGGGAAGTGGGGACCATAATGGCAAAACAATAAAGAAATGAGGATTTCACAACCACAACTGTTGATAAAAGAAAAGGAGGACTTGTGGCACCTGAGCATAAGCTTTCGTGAGCTACAGCTCTCATCTGATGAAGTGAGCTGTAGCTCACGAAAGCTTGTGCTCAAATAAATTTGTTAGTCTTGAAGGTGCCACAAGTCCTCCTTTTCTTTTTGTGGACACAGACTAACATGCCTGCTACTCTGAAAACTATTGATAAGTGATTTCTTGACAGACAGGGTGCTATCTGACTAAGTTTTCTTTAATCATTTTAAGATCTGTTTCTTTATCTGGTGATAGTGGGTGCTATTAGGACAGGGTCTCCTTAACAGCCTGATATCACATTGTTTTAATGTAATTTAGATATAATGTGAGGATGTGACTTCCTACTTCTCAGCTAATGGCTGCTGCTTGGCTGCTCTTTTAATCTGGCTGCAGACAAATACCTTTGGCTCCAGGCCTTACGATATGGCTGCAGACAAAGGCGTTATCCTTATAAAGTAATATAGGCTGAGAAGTCTTTGTCTGACATTGTTTTTGAAGATCAAACTGAAGTAATTTATATAGTTGGCAAGAAGGGAAATATTATCTGTGGCTTAGTTATTTTGATAGCATTCTGCTTCTTAATTCCAGTCCAACGCATTGTTCTTAAACATGTGTGACAGAAAACTGATTAGCGACTCATTTAAATAATTATTTTTGAAAAATCTTTCTTCAAAATATTTTAGACTTGTTTTCAATCATGTCTTGATTTTTGAGCTAGAAAAATCTTAATTCTTTAAGAAACATGTCTTATAAACTTGTTAGTCTTAAATTGATTAATGCATATTTTGTTAATCCTTTTTTTGGTCCTCTAGTTCTTCTAGCATTGATTGATCGAATGGGAGACGCCAAAGACCAAGTTCGAGAGCAAGCACAGACTCTTATATTGAAATTAATGGACCAGGCAGCACCACCAATGGTATGACCACTTCTGGAAATTCAGAGTTAGGCTCTGATCTTACAAACATTTACATGTGATCTTAACTTGAAACACAAGTCATTCCAATGAAGTCGGTTGTTAAGTGTGTGTGCAAGTTTTAGCTGGATCATTGTTTTAATGTGTAAACAATATTGGACTGTTTTGCTTTAACTGAAGATATAACTGACACTAAATATACTGTTTTTACGTTATATACATCAAAAGCAGATGTTTTCGTATCAGGATGGCAGAAGTATTTTAATTAAACATGTTTGAAACTTCCAAATGGGCTTGAATTTTAATCAATACAATGGAAATAAGCTTGACCCTCAACTTCCCCAAAATCAAATTAATTAAAAAGCCTATAGGGTGAATAATACATTCACATCCACATAAGGATAGTCTTGTGGTTAAGACACTGGATTACAGCTCAGAAAATCTGTGTTTCTGGATTTGCCACATACTTCCTGCCTGACCTTGGGCAAAGCAGTTAATCTCCGTGAGCTTCAGTTCCCCACGTATAAAATGGGTTAAAAATACTTTCCATCTTTTGTCTGTCTTGTGTACTTAAGCTATGTCTACACTGTGCACGTTACAGTGTCATGGCTGTGCCGCTACAGCCGTGCCACTGTAAGGTACACAGTGTAGCTGCTCTTTGTCGGCAGAAGAGCTCTTGCCTGCCGACAAAATAAAACCACCTCCAACAAGGGTCGGTAGTTTTGACGGCAGGAGAGCATCACCTGCCGACAAAGCACTGTCTACACAGGTGATTTTTGTCAGTCAAACTTTTGTTGGTCGGGGGGGGGTGTGTTTTTTCACACCCCTTTAGTAACAAAAAGCTTTACAGACGAAGCTGCAGTGTAAACATAGCCACAGACTGCAAGTTCCTTGAGTCAGAAACTCTCTTACTATGTGTTTATGCAGTGCCTAGCACAACGGGACTCTGTTTATGGTTGGGTCTTCTGGGTGGTTCAATAAGACTCCTATTAATGTAAGTCTGAAAAATGAAAGATTGCCTAATAGGATTTATCACTTAAGCAGTATTATTGTGGAGTATTGGAACAGGGGTCCTCAATAGGAATGCTATTGTTACTCAACTACTACTAATTCTCTCTCAAGGAAAACCTCTTTATAAGTTTAGATATGGAGATGAACAGGGAGACTCTTTCAGTTTTGCAAACCAGAGCAAGGTACTTTAAACCTCTAAAACTTGCATATGTTTGTTCAGAGATGTGGGGATGAATGTGCAGGGAACTTGGATCTACAAATCACATCCACATCCATCCCAACTAGAGAGAATGTTTGAAAATTTGTGAGACAAAAAGTATTCTGGTATGATTTAAGCAACCTTAAAAATACATAATTCTCTCCTGCACTCCTCCTGTCCCCTTTCCTCAACCAAAAAAAGACTTAGTTGCATGTGTTTCTTACTGAGCATTTCATCACTTCTGTAATAACCTGTTCCCTAGGAACAGTTGAGTTGCTTGCTGTTGCCCTTTTCTTACATTGAGATGTTGAGGATGCTTATTTCTGAAAAGTAAATAAACTACAAAAAACCCAAAAACAATAAAAAAGGAAACAAAACATGGGAAGATATAGTAACATAATCTTAAAAATACAGCAAGTAAATGCATGGGTGTGATAAACCAAATACAGGAAGGAGATCCTAATTATTGCTAGAGAGCAGATTTCTCAGAGACCTATGTGATTAAGTCCTTTTTTGGAAGGATGAGTGGTAGTGGAGGGGGTAGCCTAAATAATCCTAAATTTCTGTTTGAAGAGGTTTGTTTTACTACCCTACAATTTCTTGCAGTTACTTCTCTGCCTATTTCTTGTCTCTCTGTCTGGCAAGAAGACTTCCTTATTTTCTCTTTTACCTCAGAAGATTGGCTAATTGAAGATGGACGTTTTCTTTCTTGCCAGCGTATGCTTTATTGTTCATCTGTGTTATTTTGGCAAGCAAGTACTGCTTGTCTTCTCTGGTTTGTTCTCTTTACAATTTATACATTGTAAAATGTAAGATTTTTCAAGTGAAAATTGATTAAACATTTTTGATTATTGTAACCTTTTTATAGCTATTCTAAAATGTGCTGCATAATCATGAAGAAGGATGTTATCTAGTGTTTGGTACTTCTTACACTACCTCTTTTTGATTAGCATAGTTGCTTTCAGTGTTTTTCAGTAACACCAATACAATTTGAATAGTTTACATAGGTATGCCACAGTGTGCTGTTTGGTATAACTATGCTACATCAGAATTGTGGTACTTGGAAAGGCTTAATTAAAGAATGCTGCATACACTGAAAAATATGCTATTCCTCAGGCAGTGTGCAGCCGTTGCTAGGCGACATTCTCAGATGCCTGCTCAATGATGGCAGCATTGCAGCTGAAGGGGCTTGCAGTTTGAGTCTATGCACTTGCTTTTAAATATCACTGGAATTCCAGAGTTTTGTAAGCTCCAAGTTGCCGCATTAACTGTGTGACATAGAGCTCCAGAACTCCTGGAAAATGGAGAATTAAGAAAGATAAAATGAGAAGGGAATGAATAAAGACAGATAAAAGACACTGAAAAATGACATGCAGGAGAGCAGATGAGGGATTGTTTAGTGTAAGAAATTCATATTAAAAGAAATGGCAAGAGATCAACACAAAGCATACTGAGAAGAAGAGACTAATAGAATTGGAGAGAAAATAGAACCAAGATAAATGAATGGGGAAAAAATTAAAATATAAAATGAAGAAGTGCAGAAGAAATTTAATGCAAGTGTAGAAGAATGAGTACTGGAAGAGACTAAAAATTGGGAATTGGAGGAGATTTTGATCAGGAAATAAGTAAGCTATTGGACAAAATGAATAAAGAAAAACCTTTGCTTTAAGCCATAGTAGTAAGTTTTAAAGTTTTGCGTTGACTTTGCAGTTGAATTACAAAAGGAAAAATATTTCAAAATATATAGAATTAGGAGAATGAAATATTGGGAGTGTATAAAGACAAACCATTTTAGAAATGTTTCTGGTGTGAGATATATTCTGTTGCTTCATGTAAATAATCCAATGATTGGGAGAGGAGGGCGGAGTTGATTAGTGTTTCATGTTGTAAAGCCTGTTTAAAAAAAAAAATCCAAAAAACCTCATTTTTGTTCAAAACATTCCTCTACTTTGCAAAACAAAACTTCAGAATATTCTCATCATAGTTGTTTGATGAATTTTTGATTCATAAAGCAATAGTTTCTGATGAATTTTTGATTTAAACATCATTATAGACTGTGAACAGGTTGCATTGTGATACCAGTGATTCAAAGCAATTGTTTTTGTTTTAATAGTGTATTTGGGACCGTCTTGCTGTTGGTTTTAAACACAAGAACTACCGATCCCGAGAAGGAGTGTGTTTGTGTCTCGTTGCAACCTTAAATATGTAAGCATCTTGCTTTTATGGAGACATAAAATATTAAAATTAGTCTGTCCTGTTTGTTTCTGAATGACTTTTCCACCTGAATTTATACTTTAAGGTGCCTGATGGATTTAAAATATGCTCTTACTAAATTGGATGATCTGAGCAATTGACTCGTCCAAGCTTTCTGGAGTTATCTGGAAGAATGTTCTTTTGGTGCATGCGTGCATGTGTGTATGTATACTGTGATAAAGTTCCTGCTCTACCTTGGTGGGTCTTGCGCTTATTGGCGGATTTGCTCGCCTTGGAGCTTCACGGCAGCCCTCAGCTTGGCTGTTTTTCTGAAACCACAGTCCCGGTCGACGACTCCTGTGTCTGACCAGGAATTGGGAGGATTTGGGGGGGAACCCGGGCCCGCCCTCTACTTTGGGTTCCAGCCCAGGGCCCTGTGGAATTCAGCTGTCTAGAGTGTCTCCTGGAACAGCTGTACGACAGCTACAACTCCCTGGGCTACTTCCCCATGGCTTCCTCCCAACACCTTCTTTATCTTCACCATGGGACCTTCCTCCTGGTGTCTGATAATGCTTGTACACCTCAGTCCTCCAACAGTCCACGTTCTCACTCTCAGCTCCTAGCGCCTCTTGCTCCTAGCTCCTCACGCGCACACCACAAACTGAAGTGAGCTCCTTTTTAAAACCCAGGTGCCCTGATTAACCTTTCTTAATTGATTCTAGCAGCTTCTTGATTGACTGCAGGTGTTCTAATCAGCCTGTCTTAATTGTCTCCAGAAAGTTCCTGATTGGTCTGGAACTTTCCCTGTTACCTTACCCAGGGAAAAGGGACCTACTTAGCCTGAGGCTAATATATCTGCCTTCTATTACTCTCCTGTAGCCATCTGGCCTGACCCTGTCACAATACATACATTTTTTTATATATATACACACTCTGTGTGTGTGTGTGTGTGTGTGTGTGTGTAGATAGATAGATATAGATAGATATGCACGCGCCAAGAGCTGGGGATCCATGAAAATGTTTACTTTAGTGATGCTATGCTACAAAGTAAAACTTCTGTTTTGGTGTGGAAAAAGTATTTTTTGTCTTTCTTAATTGATTTGTTTCATTTTTAGTTATGGTGCACAACCACTAATCCTCAGCAAGTTGGTACCACACTTATGCATCTTGTCTGGAGACTCCAATAGTCAGGTAAGGATTTTATTGCTATATATTACTTGTACAGTGTGCGTTTTGATATTAAAAAAAGATGATAAATTGATGTTATGTCCTTAAAGAAAAATCTTTACGGATCTTTTTTATGCTGTCTTTTAATTCCACCTATTCAAGCCTTACCTGTTGGCTTTTTCTCCCTGAGCCTTGTGTGTTGCCAGATGGACACAGTGTTGTGGGGGAACTGTTATGGTATGCCTGCCTCCGTGTGGCCTGTTGGATCTCTCATCTCATTTGTTTCCTGTCTCCAATAGCTTAAATCAAATCACTGTTTGATAGTCATTTTCTGTAGAACATATTCAGAGAAAAGCTACAAAAATAATTGAATAACAGGAAGGATTAACTCAGACAGAAGATTAAAATGAAATTTGTATAGCTTGACTAATTGACTAAGGAAACGTAACAAGTACAAACTGAACACATCTTGCAGAATACAGACAGGTGAGGCGAGATATTTAGGGAGGTACAAGGACTATAGCCAAGGCTAAGATTTTTGTCAGGGTTATTTTTAATAAAAGTCATGGACATGTCACAGGTAATAAAAATTTGCAGAAGCCGTGATCTGTCTGTGACTTTTGCTGCTGCGGCTCAGTGGTTTCCCCCCTGGAAGCTTCAGGGAGGCTCCTCTCCGCCCACGGCGGCTGGGAGCTGCAGGGTGACCATATTTCCCAAAGAGAAAACTGGCCACCCCCAGCCGCTCGCCCAAGGCGTCCCCCTCCCTGTGCTAGGCTCTTGCTCGTTGCTGGAAGCCTGAGGAGGGCCCCCTCAGGAGTATGTCACCTGTCACTGGAACCTTGGAGGGGGCCCCCTGTTGCCTGTCGTTGCTGTTGCCTGTTCTGGAACCCTGCCAGGGCCCCGCTGGCTACCAGCTCTAGAATCCTGCAGCCCCAGAGAATGTCACGGAGATTTCTGAAGTCACAGATTCCAAGACCTCCATGACATAAACATAGCTTTAACTATAGCTAGTAAGGAGATGAAATTAAGCAAAGAGATTGCTAAAATGACAATGAGGAGAAAAGTTGTGAATGGTGACATCTGCACTATCGAATAGCCTTCAAATTGAAGTGGTTGAAGCCCCACTTGTGGTTTGTTTAAAATAGGACTTGGCAAAGCACTAGAAAATACAGTAAGGAAAAAAGTTTTGATAGGATACGGACTAGATCAGAGGTATGTAAACTACGACCTGCGGGCCACATCCGGCCAGCGGGACCGTTCTGCCTGGCCCCTGAGCTCCTGGCCTGGGAGGCTAGCCCCCAGCCCCTCCCCCACAGCCTCAGCTCACTGCACCACCGGCGCAATGTTGTGGGCAGCGGGGCTGTGAGCTCCTGGGGCAGCACAGCTGCAGAGCCCGGCCTGATCCAGTGCTCTTTGTTGTGCAGTGCGTGGCTGGCTCCAGTTGGTCGGCGCGGCTGCCTGTCCTGGTGCAGCTGTGACGCCAGCCACCGGTGCTCCAGGCAGCATGATAAGGGGGCAGGGAGCGGGGGAGGGGGTTTGGTAGAGTGCAGGGGAGTTCGGGGGGTGGTCAGGGGCCAGGGGGCGTGGATAGGGGTTGGGGTGGTCAGTGGGTGGGCAATGGGGGAGTTGAATGGGGGGCTGGGGTTCCAGGGGCGGTCAGGGAGAAGGGGTGGTTGGATGGGGCAGGGGTCCCTGGAGGGGGCGCAGTGAGGAAGGATGGAGGTTGGATAGCACGGCTGGGGGCAGTTAAGGGGTGGGGGGTCTGGGGTGATCAGAGACAAGAGGTGGTTGGATGGGGCAGGGGTCCTGGGGGGTCAGTCAGGAAGGAGGGGGGGCAGTTAGGGGCGGTGGGTCCAGGGGTGGTCAGGGGGGCAGAGAGCAGGGGGTGTGGATGGGGCAGGGGTCCCGGGTGGGCTGTCGAGGTGAAAAGCATGGGGGGTCGGAGAGGGGGCAGGGGCTGGGGCTGGGCTACGCCAGGCTGTTTGCGGAGGCACAGCCTCCCCTCACCGGCCCTCCATACAATTTCTGAAACCCGATGCAGCCCTCAGGCCAAAAAGTTTGCCCTCCCCTGGACTAGATAATAGGTCTTCCATCTACTTTATATGCTTTTGCTTTCAATTAGGCTGGATTCCTGTCTCCTTAATAGCATAGGGGGTTGTTTTCAAGTCTGAAAGAAGCTCTGGCATTTTGTGGCTCTCTTGTTTTTAAAAAAAAAAAAGTCATGCTATGGGACGTATCTTAATAAAGTAAGTATGTTGTGGACCACCTGCTTTTCTGTTCACATATCAATAGGGTTCCTGAACCAAGTACATTAATACTTTACATGGAATAGTAATACAGTAGTAAGGAATTGTTTGTTTTAGCTATCTTTAATATGATAGGTATGATGTAGTTTTTGGAGATACTCTCTCTTCTTTCTCTTCCCCTAGTCCTTCTCTGCATATATTTCTCTACTAGCTGTTCGCCTTATTCTTTCCTTACCTGTGATTCTTTGTAGTAGTTCTATTAGTGGAGGCAGGAAGGCTGGCTCTTGCTTGTTTCTGGCTGCTTTTTCAGGCAATCAGGTTCTTATTTATGGTGAAAAGCAAAACTGGATTAGAAGCAGCTGGCAATAGAGCAAACAGCACTATTTGATCAGAAATATGGAATAATGTTTGGGATTGTTGATCTAGTGTAATAGGACTCTGAAGAAATTACTTCCCTCACCCCGCCCATTTGATATCTGTCTCATCCCCTCCAGTATTTCTGTTTGTAGTGTCACTGGGATGTCCACCTCCCCAGTGTCCCCTCTTGGCTAGAGGTCACTCTGCAGGTGGGCCTGCTTCAGTCTCCTCCTTCCCCTTCCCCCTTTCAAGCGGGTTTCTTGGCTTTTGAGAGTCCAGTGAAACAACCCTGTTTAGGGTCTGGTTTATTAACTTAGAGTTCAAAACTGAACACAAAAGCCTTCCCCCAGCTTTAAGCTGGCCACAGCCTCAAACTCCTCTGGTATCTCAGGGTCCTTCCTTCCTTAGCAGACTACTTCCAGCCTCCCTGCCCCCATAACTGAAGCAACTTCCCTGGTCTCAAGATCTTCTCTGCAGAAGCCTTTCTCACTCTTTTTGTAGTCTTTCTACAGCTTTCTAAGCATTCCCCCATCTTTGCTGCTTCCTGCTGCTCTTTATAAGAGAATCAACTTCTTCATAGCCAGTTGGTTCTATTAATTAACTCCAGGCTGCATCCCAGGTGTGGTAGGGCTAATTGAATGGGGAATGGCTGGAAAGGTCCTTGAAATAACTTTTTGTTACCCACTTTTCCATCCTCATGCTTCCAACTATTTGTGGGGCAAACCTGCATGTTGGGTTGTCAGGGGGCACTGGAAGATTGCTTATTCATCGTGTTACGTCAAATATGATCTTCTATAATTTTTTAAAAATCTTAATTAAATATGCATTCACAGGTGAGAGATGCTGCATTATTGGCAATTGTGGAGATTTATAGACATGTAGGAGAGAAAGTAAGAGCAGACCTTAATAAGAGGGGAATTCCCTCTGCAAGGTAAGTCATTTTTTAAATTTTGACCACTTAATTATTTTGATCAGTGCCTAGAATGCATTAAAATCCTGCTGCTGTTAAATATGCAGTGCCATTTTTTACACCATCTGTCAATTCCTTTTGTTTATATTATAACATCATTGTTGTTTCTAATTCTGCTTGTTATGTAACAAATTATACGTAACCAGAATTGAAAACTCCTTACTTCATCTTTTCTGCTGGAAGATGCATGGCCTGTGTGATGCAAACAGCTTTACATCTAACAATCAAATCAGATTTTTTTTAAAGTAGACCTGGGCAAATAATGGGGAAAAATCCTTTAATGTAATAAAAAAATCATAATGAACTTTGAAGAAATTATTCAAATATATTGTGTCCAACTGTAAATTTGGGTGTATAGTTGTGTGTGAGAAATTATTTATTGGAAAATATTTGGAAGTCATCTATAATTCTAACGTATTAGCAGAAGGATTTCTTTCTTAAGGATTAAGAGTACAAAAGCTGGAGAGATTTGAAAGAGTTGCTTAATTCATATTCCCAAACAGTTCAAGAGTTGATATTAAATTATCCAAAGTCTCAGCTTGTCCGCACCAGGTAATTGCAGTAGGTCGGGGCAAGACATGGCTCAACTAAACCCCTTCCTGTGTCAAGACAGAATTCAAGGCATCCCCATTATGATAGAAAGGATAAGTATAAGCTAATAGGTGACAGTTAAGACCGTGCTGCAAACGGTGGATCTGATGACTGCCACTATATTCCTAGTACCCGTCTCCTCCACATCTTCATATGAGGCAACCTCAGTGGACCTTAAGTTCCAAGTGGAAGCAAACATCAAAGGGACTTGCATTTTATCTGGGTAATAAATTATCTTTTGGTCTCTCTATCCTGGTGACAGTTCAGGGACAAACTGCAATTCGGAACATATTTCCGAATTCCTACCATTTAAATTGTAGTGACTATGGATGTGTCCATTTTGAAGTGGGTAAACCACACACAAATATTCCACTCTCAGGGAACTTGGTTTCTCCAAGAGCAGCATCTGCAGGTAAATGTACCTGAGATGAGTGATGCACGTAGGACCAACAGCTTCCTGTTTTCCCAAAAGGTTTTTCTGGTTCAAACGGGCAGTTGGACCATCATGTTTTGCAAAAACTAGCAGAGAAGTACTGGTGCTTGTTATGAAGCCCTTCAGGGAAGGGGAGTTGGCTCTATCCTAGAAAACATTTTACAGCCATTCTGTATCTGGCATGCAAGGAGAATACAGTAGTAGCTCTTGCAAGTGGTCACTGGATCAAGGAGGGGTAGATGAAATCATTCCCCTCAACATAAAGCTATCATTTTCTACTCTGGTACTGACAAAAAGCAAAACTTCTGTGTGCCTGTCTATTCCAGTAACAAAGCTCAGGAAAGACAAACGTTAAATAATCTTGGTAGTTCTATGCTGGTTTAGACTGACATGGTTCTCAGTTCTGTTTATAGATGGTGAAGGCCAATCTTTATCATATTGAGAGTCATTACAGCTGATCATTACTCTTATAGAAACTTATTTTTACTGCTGTGTGGATGAGTAACTTTCATTATTTTAAAGTACTATAGATGGTCTACAGTTTGAATACAACTACTTTAAATTGACTCATTCAGAGCTTCTCAACTATTCCGTTATATGACAGTGACTTAGAAAATGGATCATGAAGTTGTAAAGTTAATATGTAACTGAAAATGTTTCCCTTTAATATTTGTACACATATATAGTTTAGAATGTCCGTATTGTTTCATTGTGTGTGTGTGTCTGTTTAGTTTGCGTAAAAAAATATTCATGTAAGATATTGCAGATGATGCTTCAGTTCACTCTGCTCTAAAGCACTGGCAAAGCAATGCTTGTGTCCTAAGTTGAGGAAGGCAGGAAAGTTAATTATACGCAGTTTGTAAGAAATTTTGTGTAACTTCATTAATATACGGGGCATATCCCGTGTAGATAATGCCAAACAAAGTTTGTAACACCTCTGATTAAGATTCCACTAGATTTAAAAGGTCCAGTAATCTGTGTTTTGGGTTTGTTTTATGCCTGTTTGGTGGTTCATTTTTGCATTAAATATGGAGGGGCTTTATAAAAACTTAAAAATTTTCACGTAAAGTACAGCTCTCGGTTGTTGCAGGATAATTTGTATACAATTTCTGCCAGGCTGGATCTAAATTCTGTGTTAAGACCCTGGTTTCTAAGGCAAATGGGAAAGTCTGCAACATTTTCATTGAAATGAATTAATGGAGATTTTTATTGAATTAAACCTGAAGACCAATACAGTGAGTACAGTACACCTTCTTGTGTTGTTGTAATACGAAATGCAGTTTATTTTACTAATCCATCACAGATTTCTGTGTGCCACAGATTTTTGTATTGGCAACTCATAATTGTATCCAAGAAGTTGAAGGGAAGCTGGGAATTTTGACAGATGTGTTGAGGGCATTATTGGGGCTTTTGACACAAAAAAAGGCTTGGGTGGTTTCAGTTATGAGGTAAACACATAGGTTGGGTACTTTACTGAAATAATTTTGTTTTTAAATTTCCACCATTCAGGCTTCAGAGATTATCCCACTGAAATAAATGACAAATGATAAACTTAAACCTTTCAGAGCTCTTTGTTTCAGGCGGTCTGCATACTTGGGAGGACAACACAGCATAAGTTTGCATTGAGAGTTATCTTCTCACCCATAAATGAAAGAGAGCCACTTTTTAAAAATGAAGGCTGTAGATTGTGGCGCATGCTTAATTGTGGAATATACGGTGTCCTGTTCATGTATAGAATGGGTCAGGGTGGATTTGATTTAAATCACTAGTCGGAAAGATTTGATTTAATCAAGGATTTCTACATAAAAGTACATTCTTGTTGGTTGTTATAACCTTAATACATATTCTTCACAAGTCAGAGATAGGTGTAGGTTTCATTTTTAGAAGGTACACATTATATATTTTTAAAGTGATTTATTTGGAAAACTTTTCAGATAAGTTTTACAGCTATATCAGAAAATGAATGATTGTTTGGTTATTTCATTTACCAAATGTACTTGAAGCAGATATTTATGAAGTCATTGGGAGGTGAACTATCTCCAATTCAACAGGTTAATCATTAATATTTGGAGGATTTTCTTGCCATGCTGTATTAGGAGGAGAACATCACCATTCAGACATTTAAATTTGTTTATTTAAGTAAAACAACGACGTTATGTATTCAACAGCAGATCTTTAAAATATTAACAAAAGAAACGTATGAATTTTTGAATTTAGTTACAATTCACGTTTTTTAAAATCAGGTTTGTTTTTGTTAAAATTCTTTTAAACTACAATAGTTAAATGAAATTTAAAAAACAAAAATTAAATCAACATCAGCCAGGTCAACATGAGAAACTTAAAATATTGGCTTCTGCAGCTAACTCAGTCGTCTTCACCTTCGTTTTCCTGTTTGTTCATAATCTGGAAAAGAAAATCAAGATTTCCGTTTTTTTAGGTTCCCAATGATTTCTCAATTTGGCATGAATTAGTCCAAAGGAAGAAAATATTCTTTCTACATCAGCAGAAGAAGCTACTGCTGTTAAAAGTGAGATTATCACTTAAACAGTCTCTGAATCCAAGTGCTTAAGTGAATTCCACCTGTTCACTGGTGTGACTTTCTTTAAAACATCAGCAAACCTGTATTTCTTGAATGGTTCACCTTTAGCTCTGAAATTTATTATAGTTTGCATTATGGAGGGATGATGGCAGTTAAGGTTTGACTCTGGTACTGAGTATTGAGAATATTTGCAAGAAAATGATTTGGAGATAGTGCTTGTCCCATTTGTTTTTTTTTTTTTAATACTTTAACTCTGTCATTGCATATTTCTCTTTTTAAGATCTCACTCAGTGCCTTCCAAATTCAAACAGCGTCAGCAATAAAACAGCTATTTCCCTGCATTTTGTTCAAGGCTCCAGAAATAGGCTTCAGGTTACTCAGCATGTATTCAGCATTTCTTTAAAGCCAAATGTTGAGAACTTTGGCTGTGACAGTGCCATCTGTTTTTTCACAATTTTGTTCACAAGCTATCATCAGATTAGGCCATTTCTTGATGTAGTGCTCAAAGCAGTCCACTACTGAGTTCCATCTCACATCTTGTGGGAGAGTTAGCTTGGTTCTTTCCACTTTTTTTCAGAACAGCTGCTGCAAAGTAGTTGTTGTGGAAGTATTTTGCAATTTTAACATTAGCCTTTATTTCTGGAACACTGAAGTCTTTGGCTAGGAGGTGCATCAAATGAACACTGCAACCATATGTTAGCTTGAGACTCTCTTCTAAATAATTTCTTCTCATCTTGGATACATTTGCAGCATTGTCTGTGACCAAGCTGCGTACTAGACATTTGAATTTTTTTTTTCAGTTTGTTATAGCTTTTACTGCTACTTCTTGTAAGTATTCTGCTGTGTCATTTCCTGATGTATTGATGTTTCTGTAAGGAAGACATTCTCTTCTTCTGTTGTCACACAAGCACATACAACTGGATCATTGTGGACGTTGCTCCACCCATCAAGACTCAGGTTAACAATTTTACTCTCTAGACCTTTTGCACACTGCACAATTTCTCTTTCATACACTTTATCCAGCAATTTGCCTGTGACATCTGTTCTGTTGGGTGGCCTGTATCCTGGTCTTAATGACTGAACCATGTTAATGAAGTTTGGGTTATCAATCATCTGGAAAGGAGAGTTTGTTGCATAAACAAACCGGGCAATTTTTTCATCAATTACCTCTTTTAGTAGTCTGCTGGTTCTTATCACAGACTTATCTCTGGTTGTTTCTGGACGATGGAGATTTTTTTTTCTTTTTGCTGCAGGTGATGTACTGTGGCTATGTGACTTACATGATGTGACTGAAACACTATCATTGGCAGATAACTCTGAAACTATAGAAAATGGTGGTGATCTTGAAGGTGGATAGTCTCAGAATCCTGTATGTTGAGGATGGAGTCTCTTAAACAGAATAAGTCAATGCAGTTATTTAATTATTATTCCCATACTGCTCATTTTAGTATTACTCATTGCATTCACTGACACTCGGTACTACTTTAAAGGTGAAATTATAAAAGGAAGATTTGCCTATTTCAGCTATTTATTTTTTTTATCACAACTGCATCTGAAATGATAGTACCATAGAGTAACAACTATATTTTTTGCTCAAACTTGAGAATTCAAGAATAGTCCAGAAGGAAGACAGCCAATCTTTAAGAAAGAAGTATGAAATAAAAGTTTACCAACCTGAAGATCCTGCATGTTCAGACATGTTCCTTTCATCATCTTCAGCGCAGCTTCCTCCTGAGAAGGAGCACTTCTCATGATGATTCATTCAGGCAACCAGGCCTTGCATTTCTTTGTTGCACTGTTTGCATTTTGCATGCATGCCAGTCTTATCCACAGGTAGAGGAACTTCATTAAAATATTCCCAAACTGGGTCCCTTTTACGACAGGCTACCATTTATAGGTTTACCCTTCTCTCATCAGAAGGGAAAACCATGGTAGATCCAATGAAGGTTACATTCAGAAAGACCTCAAGACTTCTGGAATATGCTGCTCAAACAGTTTCACTTTTGTTTCTACTGCCTGTTCCTCCATTCTCACATTTATCTCCAGACTTCTCATTGTCCAGATCTTTCGCCCCAACAGTCTTCTATTCATTGAACTTTTTGAAACCTTGCACTTTTAGGGAGAGGTAAGGGTTTGACTCTGTGTACACAAATTTGCAGAGGGACAATAGGGTTGAGGTCTGTTATTTCTCACCTCTCTATGTATATTTATTTATTTTAAAACACTTTTTGCTGTTAACAAGCATGTTATCTCTGGAGACACAAATCCACAGTTTGAAAACTGCAAAACTAAGCATCTCTGATGGTATCTTCCAGACTGAGCACTGAGTCCCATTGGGTAGATAGAAAGATTAACCTAAATAATCTATACAGAAGCCCCTGGAACCTGATAAGATTGGGTCCCTAATCCATAAATGGAATTCATTTACAAAACTTTTCTTAAACATTACATGAATATATTGTCTCATACTATAGATTTAGAATTTATAATCCCTGTTCCATGACGAGATATCTTGGAGCTATAATATATCTTAATTAAAACTCTTTAGATTGGATTTTTTTGATAAAATGCTTTTTGAGGAAAAAACCTATTTAAATTTAAAAAAATATTTTTATCCACCCTGGAATGGATTATAATAACATTAGCATGTGAACTTTCTATGCTAGACATATAGACAAGACAAATAACCAGCACGTAGATGATAAAGGGAAAGACCTATGTAAAATGCAAGAGGTGGCAATAATTGACCCTTCAGCACTGAAGTATTAAATTACATCTTACTTAGCAAGAGTTGCTGCCAAATCTAGGATATATGTTCATTCCAGTATAGCCTGCCAGAGTGAAATTAGACAAGCCCTGAAATATCCCTATGTGGGGATATTAATCAACAGAATTCTAGCAGTATAATTATTACTCTAGCTGTGTTGGTGTAACTCCCCATGTAGACACTCTTGTTAAACCCAAAAGAAAATAGTTGTGTCAGAGCATGTATGTAAAGAGAATCTTGGAAAAAACACTTGCTTAAAAATTATTTAAATGTGCATAAGTGGTTGAACCAACATGAAAAGAATTGAATGTAGTTATTCTGTATAATGTATTAATTTTTTTATGAACTTGCAGCTTGAAATGCTTTCGTAAAAATTTCTTTGAGCTCAGTGTGACCTAATTAAAAATGTGAGGTTCAAAATTAAAGTAGCATAATGTATGGTTTTTGTGAATTACTGTTGCTTCAAACATATTGTTCTTGTTCTGATGATTACAGTGAAGTGACTGTTCCAAAATGAAGAGTTGTGCGGATAAATCAGAAAACTGTGCAAACCTACCTCAAAAGAAAAATTAGATAAAATTTTGGATAAGGTGGAGTTAAGGTGGTAAAACACCCCCCCCCCCCCGAAGAATATTGGATATAATATAATATATTTGAAGAAGTGTATGAAATGAGACAGGTTTCTACCTCATTCTGTGTAATCGTATATTGTGTCTTCTCAGTGAGTACACATGAAGAGCAGGACAGGGTGGAGCATTCCACTGCTGTGTAGTAAATAGTGCAATATAAAAATATTAATAGTAGTTTGGGTTTTTTTTAAAGGTATATTCTAGGTTAAAAGAATGTTAAGATTGCAAAGTCAGAAAATGCTAAAGTTAAGGTTTTCCGTATGTTGATAACTTTGTCCTTTTCAGAGTAGCAGCCGTGTTAGTCTGTATTCGCAAAAAGAAAAGGAGTACTTGTGGCACCTTAGAGACTAACAAATTTATTAGAGCATAAGCTTTCGTGAGCATCCGATGAAGTGAGCTGTAGCTCACGAAAGCTTATGCTCTAATAAATTTGTTAGTTGCATCCGATGAAGTGAGCTGTAGCTCACGAAAGCTTATGCTCTAATAAATTTGTTAGTCTCTAAGGTGCCACAAGTACAACTTTGTCCTTGGTTCTTTAAACGCCATAAATATGTTCTTTGAGTATATGAACACTTTTTTTAACCACCTGATTTATTCATTATTCAGTGTGCAGGTTGGATGGTGAATGAAATGGGTATGCAATGAATGAGGTGAGAGTCGAAAGGCAACTTTCATCATGAATTACAGAGGTTGAATTGTGTACAGTGAATGGGCCCACATGTTGAACAGTGAGGAAAAGTGATGCATTCATAACCCAGGAAATGCCAAGTTAAGTTTGCTCCTGCAGTGTTAGTTCTGCCTTCATGTGTGTATGCGAGGTGATAGTATTCAATTGCATGATAAAATACTGTTTTTTAAAATAAGACTGCCTCATTCAATGCACAAATTGATTGGTGACTAGGAAGTATTTATTCTTTTAACATATGTTTTGTATGAAGTAATATGTTGTTGGGAACTGTTGAAGTTTGGCTGTAACTGAGTTGTGTAAATGTACAGCTGCACAAGGTGTCATGTAAGTTATGGTTGTACTTAAAACTAGGATTCAAGGTAACCAGTGTTGCATCTAAAATTGAGGCTTATGTTAGACTCAGTTACCATATTGAGACTCGACCATTGATCCGTTTAGTTGGGTATACTGTGTCTAACAGTGGCTATCAGTATGAAGAATGATTCAGAGAGAGGCATAAAAATCAGTCTCCGGTTGTGCAATGTTATTCTGTGGAGGAAGATTTCTTCCGAAACCCATCCAGCCATCAGTTTCTGTCCTGAAGTATAAGGACTAATAAACCATTGCAGTTTTATTCTAGAATAGATATACAAGTCTCTTCTGTTTTGCATAAACATCTCACCCTTATTTAATCTTAGTAAGTTTTAGAGGGTAAGTAATACCATGTGGCATTAAATTTCATAAGAAGGTTGCCAGCATTTCCGAAGGGATATCTAAATTTACTAATTGCTAGAAAGGTCAAAACGTACATATGAAAATTCCATAAAAGATATGATATGATTATGGGTAGTAACTCAGGGTTTTGTCTCATTCTTTCATGTATACCAGACATTTGCCACTGCTATACTTTCAGTAATGTCACTTAAATCTCAGACTACATGGACACTTATGTTCATATCAGGGTAGATGACCATGTACACACCCATATGTGTTCTTCATACCCACTCCAAATGTCCACGTATGCTGTGCTGGATGTGGGCAGAATGCTTTCTAAACACACATTCCCACGTTCACACTGCTGCTTTTGTTAGCCAATGTTAGCGCTATCATTTCAGGGCCAGTATTCTGGGGTACTGTGCATCACAGGAGATGCTATAGGAACCACTTTGCTGTGTGGTCTTGATACTGGCTACCGCCTTCACACATTGGCCAGTGGCAATTCCTGCTCACCTTTCCCTCCTGCCAAACTATATGGAAGAGATGGAGCAACTGAATGATCATCTGGCTCTACTCTTGCTCCTTACTGTGGGACTAATGTTTATGCAACAGCGTAGGTGACCAGCAAGATGCCGGGTGGAAACTGGGAAGAACTTTCTGACACGCCAAAGATGGGAGGCCATGAAGTTGAGTGACATTCCAGTCAGGTCCCTTGAAACAGATATGGTGATATCCAGTATTATCCATAGATGGATTGTTGCTTCTGGTACAGGAGAATCACCACAGTGTAGTAGGATCAAATTGTTTTGGAAACCTGGGATGACAAGCAGTGGCTTCAGAACTTCTGAATGAGGAAACAGACCTTCGTGGAGCTGTGTGAGGAGCTTGCAGCACACTTCCAGTGCTAGAACACTTGATTGAGGAAAGCCATACCAGTGCACGCAGGCTGGGAAGTCCACTGTTGGGGTCATGATTGTGTAGGTTTGCGAGGCAAGTAATGGTATGATCCCATGAGTGGCTCCCATAAGCAGAGGTCTTCTTCCAGTGATTGCACATGTGCATTCTTCCCTAGGTATGCGCATGCCCCACCCACAGTTACCGTAATTTTTCCCTCCGTGGTACCCGTCTCGGTGACTCAGGTGTCCTCTGTTGCCATGCAACTTTAGTACCAGTATAAAGCACCCAGCCAATCCCGCATCCTCTCAGTTCTTTCTTACTGCCTGTGATGGTCACTGGAACTACTCTCCTTGCATTCGCAAGTTCTTTCAGTGGACTTTCTTTGTTGTACATAGTTAGTTTTAGTGAAGTTTAATAAATAAGTTACCATGTTTTTCGGGGTTTTTTGTCTATTCCCTGGTGCTGAGGAATTCCTTGATCACCAGGAGTCAAGCTCTGCACCTCTTGCAATAAGGCTATGCCCTTGAGTGACCCCCACTCAAGCTATTTGAAGTTCCTGGGGGAAGGTCATATTGGGGACTATTGCCAGATCTGCAAGGACTTTAAGCCTTGTACAAAGGAGGATTGGGAGGCCACGCTGATGTTCTTGCTCATTGAGGTGGCACTGAGACCTCCATCTGAGCCAGGCCAGTCAGACTCAGCACTAAGTGCCTCTGTGCTAGTCAGAAGTGCTGCTTCTGTTGTACTGGAGTCCTATCACTGATCACCATCCTTAGTGCCTAGAAAAGACATAAGAAACAGCCTGCCAAAAGGCGCTGATTCCTGGCACCAAAGATTTCCAGTTACAGGGGTCAGAGTAGAATAATATCTAAGCCAAAGCACTTCTTTGCCTTGGTATACAGAAGCAGAAATGGAGAAAGAGCACCCCCATCTAGTGCTGGCCTCCTCCTGACAAGGCAGTCTCCCTGGATGACTAAAGGACATACCAATAGTTAGAGAGTGGCCTTAGATCTGGTCATACAGATGGAGGTAGTGAGAGTGTCTTCCCGGAGTTTGGTTGACATGTTAGCCACTGTGGGCCCTTCAAAAGTGAGGGTGTTATAGATTCAATTAAGTCTCTTGCATCCCTTCCCCCTATTTCAAAAAGGGCTGAACAAAAATACTATGTTACCACCCAAGGTTGAATTCCTTTACACCTCCCCTTCCCTCCCTCCCCCCGGGATCCCTGTTGGCATCTGCTGTCAATGAGAGAGGATCATCAGGGTACAACTACGGACTCAACAAATTAGACTTGTTCAATAGGAAAGTTTATTCTATCATGGGGTTATAACTCAAAATTACAAACCAGCAGACGCTGCTGGGCAGATTCGATTTTAACGTGGGACTCCATGCAAAACTTCAAAAACTTGCTCCCACAAGAGGCCAGGCAAGAGTCCTCCTCACTAGTGGACAAGGGACAATCAGTGGTGAGGGCCTCATAGGAGATCCAACAAGACTATTCAGGACCCACCTTTCGAAGGAGCTATGCACTTTTTGTAGCAGACGGATGTGAAGTTTCATGGACAAAGACTCAAGAGCAACCATTAAGTCCCTTGGATTGTATACCAAGCACAGTAGAGGTGGGATACACCCTCCAGTTTATTTCTAATCCTCCTTCCCACTCTCCCTCATCATTCATCTTCAGGGACCCCTCTCATGAAGAACTTTTGGTCCAGGAGGTTCAGTCTCTTCTTTGGGTGGGAACCATGGAAGAGGTTCTGCGGAATTTGAGGAAAGGGGTTCTACTGCCATTATTTCCTAATTCCGAAAGACAAGGGAGGTCTCAGACCTATATTATACCTTCAGCAACTCAACCACTATGTCAACAAGATAAAGTTCCACATGGTCACCTTGGCATACATTATCCCCACTCTGGATCTCGGAAACTGGTATGCCACCGTCAGTTTAAGAGATGCTAATTTTCATGTGTCAATATACCATAGTGAACCACTCACACTGCCAATTCATGGTACCCCTGTTCGGCCTGTCTGCAGCTCCTTGGATGTTTAGAAAATGTATGGCAGTATTGGTAACTTTCTTGAGGACCTTAAAGGTGCAGGTCTACCCTTATCTACATGACTGGCTAGTCAAGGGCTGCTCCAGGGCTTAGGTAGTGTCCAATGTTCGACTTATCCAGTTGACATTCAAGGCAGTTAGGCCTTCTGATAAATGAAGTTTACCCTCTTTCCAGTGCAAAGGATAGAGTTTGGGCTGTGCTGTCCTGTGCTCTACCCAGGCCAGGGCTTACCTCCCAGAGATTAAATTCCAATTAAGCCAATCCCTGGTAGTGCATCTCAAATGTCATCCAATCACAATAGCCTGAAATTGTATGAGGCTCCTAGGTCATATGGCCTTGTGCATATATGTGGTACAATACGCAAGGCTGCATCTCAGATCCCTCCAGATCAATGTATTCACCAAGCTGTAGCCATCTGGACACTGTATTTGCATATCCCCACATGTTCTCCTGTCCCCAAATTGATGATTGGATCATCTTATCGTTTGTATGGACTTTCCGTTTATACACCCAAAACTGTCAATGAGTTTGGTCTCAGATGTGTCCGTGTTAGGATGGGGAGCTCACCTACAGCCCCTCAGAACTCAGGGCCTTTGGTCTTTGGCAGAACTTTCCCTTCACATAAACATCAGGGAACTCAGAGAGGTTCGCCTTGCCAGACAGGCCTTTCGGCCCCACATTAGGGGTAGAAACTTTTGTCTCACAGACAACACTGCAGCCATGTTTTATCAGGCAAGGAGGAGCACGCTTTTCCCTCCTTTGTCAGGAAGCAGTGCAGCTATGGGAATTTTGCATAGCCTACTCAATCAATCTTGAGACCTCTTATCTTTCAGAGGCACAGACTGAGCTAGCAGATCATCTCAGCAGGTATTTCTCCAGTAACAATGAGTGTTCTGTTTTTCCGGATGTGGCGAGAGACATTTTCCAGAAGTGGGACACTCCCCAAATAGACCTATTTGCAAACAGACACAACAGAAAGTGTCAGCAATTCTGCTCCCTACAAGGCCACAGTATGGGTTCCATCACAGATGTGTTCCTGCCACCTTGGATGGGGCAATTTTGTTGTGCTTTTCCACCTATCTTGCTCATGCACAGAGTGCTACTGAAGATCAAGCGGGACTAGGCCTGGGGTATTGTGATAGCTTCAGCATGGTCCCACCAACACTGATATGCCACTCTGCTAGACCTCTCAGTGGTGACTCCAGTTCCATTTCTGTTGCACCCAGACCTGATCTCCCAGGACTATGGTCAGCTCTTCTACTCGAACCTGAGCTCCTTTCATCTGATGGCCTGGAAGCTTCATGGCTCAGTCTCAGAGAGCAGGCTTGATCAGAGCAAGTTTGTAAGGTTCTATTAGGCAGTAGAAAGCCCTCCACCAGAGCTACTTACCTCTTGAAATGAAATCGGTTCTTGGTCTGGGCATCCCAGTGTTGAGTCTCGCTGATGCGTTAAGCCATATAAAACGTACTTAAATATTTATTGCACCTGAAACTGCAAGACTTAGCAATCTCTTCTGTCAAGATACACCTGGCAGCAATATCCGCTTTCCACCCTCAGATGGATAACAATCTGTTTTTTCAGATAACTGATTCCTTGAAGGCTTAAAAAGGTTTTTACCTTCAAGTAAGGAAGCCGGTTCCTCCTTGGGACCTGAGTCTGGTCTTGTCAAAACTTCTGGGACCACTGTTTGAGCCTTTAGCAACGTGCTTCTTCTTATGCCTCTCCTGAAAGGTGTTTTTCTTCGTTGCTATCACTTTGGCCAGAAGAGTGTCAGAACTTCGTGTTCTGACATCCGAGTCACCATACACAGTCTTCTTTAAAGATAAGATGTATTTACATCCTCACGCCAGTTTTCTCCTGAAAATGGTTTCACATTTTCAAAGCAATCAGGCAATTTACCTACGTGTCTTTTACATGAAACCCCATGCAAATAGGAGTGAATGTCTTCACTCATTGGATGTTAGAGAGATTCTAACTTTCTACACAAAAAGAACTAAACCATTCTGGAGGTCCACCCAACTGTTTGTGGTCATAGAAGACAGGATGAAAGGTCTCCCAATATCTTCACAGACGGTTTTGTCCTGGATAATTTCATGGATTTTTTTTATGTTCAGGCAGGTGTTTTGCTGCCAACTAACCTGACTGATTATTCCACAAGATTGCAAGCATCCTCAGAAGCATTTTTAGTGCAGAGCTCTATTCAGGAAATGTGTAAAACAGCAACCTGTCTTTCGTGCACACCCTTTAGTGCACACTGACGCCATCAGTCAGCATTCAAGAGATGAAGCCAGATTTGGTCGAGCTGTACTGCTGTCTTTGTGTACATGAACTCCGATTCCTTCACCTATTTAACTGCTTGGAAGTCACTTAGAGTGGAATGCATGTATGCAATTGCTGAAAGAAGAAAAATGATTATTAATCTTTTGTAACTGTTCTGCTTCAAGATGTGTTCCACTTGTTCATTCCACAACCCACCCTCCTAGCCCTCTACAGAGAATCATAGGACTGGAAAGGACCTCGAGAGGTCATCTAGTCCAGTTCCTTGCACTCATGACAGAACTAAGGATTATCTAGACCATCCATGACAGGTGTTTGTCTAGCCTGCTCTTAAAAATCACCAATGATGGAGATTCCACAGTCTCCCTACGCAATTTATTCCAGTGCTTACCTACCCTGTCAGGAAGTTTTTTTCCTAATGTCCAACCTTAACCTCCTTTGCTGCAATTTAACCCCATTGCTTCTTGTCCTATCCTCAGAGGTTCAGAGAACAATTTTTCTCTCTCCTCCTTGTAACAACCTTTTATGTCCTTGAAAACTGTTATCATGTCCCCTTTCAGTCTTCTGTTTTCCAGACTAAATAAACCCAGTTTTTTCAGGCTTCCCTCATAGGTCATGTTTTCTAGACTTTTAATCATTTTTGTCGATCTTCTCTGGACTCTCTCCAATTTGTCCACATCCTTGAAATGTGGCTCCCAGAACTGGACACACTTCTCCAGTTGAGGCCTAATCAGTGTGGACTAGAGCGGAAGAATTACTACTTGTGTCTTGCTTACAAAACTCCTGCTAATGCATTCCAGAACGATGTTTGCTTTTTTTGCAACAGCATTACAGTGTTTACTTATATTTAGCTCGTGGTCTACTATGACCCCCAGATCCCTTTCCACAGTACTCCTTCCTAGGCAGTCATTTCCCATTTTGTATGCGTGCAACTGATTGTTCCTTCTTAAGTGGAGTACTTTGCATTTGTCCTTCTTGAATTTCATCTCATTTACTTCAGACCATTTCTCCAGTTTGTCCAGATCATTTTGAATTCTAATCCTATCTTCCAAAACACATGCAACTCTTCCCAGCTTGGTATCATCTGCAGACTTTATAAGTTTACTCTCTCTGCCATTATCTAAATCATTGATTAAGATATTGAACAGAACCGGACCAGAACTGATCCCCGAGGGACCCCACTTGTTATGCCCTTCCAGCATGACTGTGAACCACTGTTAACTTTCTGGGAACAGTTTTTTCCAACCAGTTTTGCTCTCATTTTATAGTAGCTCCATCTATCTTACATTTTCTTAGTTTGTTTATGAGAAGATCATGTGAGACTTTACTAAAGTCAGGATACACCGCGTCTACTGCTTCCTTCCATCCACAAGGTTTATTACCGGTCAAAGAAAACTATCGGGTTGGTTTGACACGATTTGTTCTTGAGAAATCCATGCTGACTGTTACTTATCATGTTATCTTCTAGACGTTTGCAAATTGATTACTTAATTATTTGCTCCATTATCTTTCCGGGTACAGAAGTTAAGCTGACTGGTCTGTAATTTCCCGGGTTGTCCTTTTTCCCCTTTTTATAGATTGGCACTATATTTGCCCTTTTCCCGTCTTCTGGAATCTCTCCCGTCTTCCATGACTTTTCAAAGATGACCACTTATGGCTCAGATATCGCCTCAGTCAGCTCCTTGAGTATACTAGGATGCATTTCATCAGGCCCTGGTGACTTGAAGACGTCTAATTTGTCCAAGTAATTTTTAAATTGTTCTTTCCCTATTTTAGCCTCTGATCCGACTTCATTTTGACTGGCATTCACTGATACACATCCCATCACCAGCAACCTTCTTGGTGAAAACTGAAACAAAGAAGTCATTAAGTACTTCTGCCATTTCCATATTTTCTTTTATTGTTCTCCCCCTCCCCCTCCCATTGAGTAATGGGCCTACTCTGTCTTTGTTCCTTCTTTTGCTTCTAATGTATTTGTAGAATGTTTTCTTGTTACCCTTTACGACTGCCACAGCCAAGGCATGTACTTAGCTCTCAGGTATACTAGTTTACTGCCCTCTACTCCCCTTGCTCCCTTCTACTTACATGATTCTGGGGTTGAGATGTGATCGTAAGGGGATTATGGCACAGCTAGGTGTATGGACAAGTGTACAGTCACTAGTGTAGACGTACCTAATTATTCTATGCTCTATTCTTTTTGTAAAAGGTTGACATATTATACTGATATATTCCAAGCCTGGAAAATGTAAATATGATTTTAATTATTTTATATTAAACTTCAGTTGCCATACATTGCTTTCTGGTTTGTCTGTTTCAGTAATACATAGATCCACGTACATTTTATCTCATAGCACTCTGGACTAAATGAGGAATATGGACGATACTAACTGAATAGAGTAGAAGCTTTGTTATCCGGCATGTTGGGGAAATGGGAGTGCCGATAAGTCAGAAATTCCAGTTAGTTAATAGGGAAGGAATTTGGGTCCTGGCGGGGGCTCTGGGCTGGGGGTTGGGGCTGTGGGGTGCCAGATCTGGGTGGCGCTCACTGCAAGTGGCGACATGTCCCTGCTGCTCCTAGTTGAAAGCGCAGCTAGGCAGCTCTGCTTGCTGCCTCCACCTGCAGGTGCCGCCCCTGCAGCTCCCACTGGCCTTGGTTCCCGGCCAATGGGAGCTGTGGAGCCAGTGCTTGGGACTGGGGCAGTGTGCCTCCTCCAAAGAGCAGTAGGGCCATGTTGCCGCTTGCGGGAGCTGCCCAAGGTGAGCACCACCCAGTCCAGCACCCCGAAACTCCTCCTGTGCACCAGCCCCCTGAGCCCTGTCCTGCACCCAAACTCCCTCCCAGAGTGCACGCCCCGCAAACCCCTCCTCCCCGCCGTGAACCCCTCGTGGCCATTCCTCCACCTAGGAGCAGCAGGGACATGTCTCCGTTTCTGGGGAACTACATGGAGCCAGATAGGGAGCCTTCCGGCCCCACGCCAACTGGACTATAAACTGGGGTTTCAATGAAGATCAGAAATGCCAGTTTATAGAGTTTTCCAGTTGGTAAAGTGCCAGATAACACAGCTTTTACTGTAGTTTCTTTTACTGTCTATTTACCTGCACTTAGAGCACTCAGCCTATTTCTGTTATTTTTGTAATCCTACGTAAAATATTGTTACCTTTTACTTTAATAAGAGTAAAATGTTCAGTATATTTTGAATGTGAAATGTAACTACTTTTTTCCTGCTACTGGAAAGCAAAATTACTCTTACAAACAGTAGTTTTATTAAAATAAAACAGAGATTTTTGAGAAATCTGTTAATTGCCTCCAAATAAATTCAGTCTTATCCTTAATTTTTACAATATACCCCGACTTTAAAATAATTACTTTTTAGAGCTTTACATAAATATGCTAGTATGTTCACATAAAGCCTAATGTATGCCATTAATATAAATGTAATGTAGTAATAGACTTCTATTTTTTTAAAATCATGTTGTTTGGAATATAAAATGTTAATTGCTAAGTGAATTTTGTTTTTGTTAGAATATGTTGAATTTATTCAAGAGGAAAAGTTGTTCAGACATTGTTTCCATAGATTTCTGCTGGCTGAAATAATAAACAGCTTTAGTTTTCAACCATTCATCTATAAATCTGCTCATGAAGAAAACACAGCGAGAACTGAGTTTATTTTTCATTTTAGGGGTTGGGGAAATATCCCTACTTCATTCACATAGACTTTAAAATTGATCTTTTCCCTTATTTCCAGGTTACAAACAATATTTGCAAAATTTGATGAAGTGAGAGACTCTGGAAGTACGATTTTAAGTAACGTCAGTGGTAAGTATGCAACTATATATTGCTATTCAAAGTCAGAGGTTATTGTAACTCACATTTAACCTTTATTAAGTACTGTAATCTGTTTTGTGGAACTACTAGTATTACAAAAGTGAAGTTCAGATTAATCTGTTGTAGAAATATGCATTTAAGCCACAATCTTAAAGTTGGACATTAGTGTAATTCTAGCAAATGTTTACTGTCTCATACTGATGATCTTTTCTTGAAGTCATTGTTAATATCCTTTTCTGCACAGCACTCTTATACCCCACTATGTGAATGGTTAAAATGTCTGGCAGTGGAAGCAATAATTTCATTACTTACATCTCTGCACCATTGCAGTGTGAAGGTGGTAAAAATGGCTAGTTTTGCAGCACCACTGAAGCAATTTATGTCCTCAAAATATGTTCAGAATAATTACTTTTGTGCTCAGTAAGGGGTAATGAGGAGATTTCAGAATAGCTATCTAAATAAGTGTGTGTAATTCCTTACTACATTTTCATACATTACATATATTTCACTTAGATCATGTCTCTCTCCAGGAATTAAACATAAATATATGGACGGTTTTTTTTCTTTACAAGAAAAATATTTAAGTGTCTATAAACAATTGTAAGAGCATTTTGAAACTGTTGTAGCTGTTAGAAAACTTGGCATGTGTTGAAGTAAGGACTCTGTGATGTTACTCAAGTTCACTGTACTAGCAAATTTACTTCACTACTTCACTATTAGTTTTGATTCAGTTCAGTGAAGCAAACTGGTGTGCATTGAATTCCTGTTGTAAATTCCACATTGTGGTTCTAGTATAGTATTTGGTTGTAGTGAAAGAACAGAAGCATCACTCATTGTTTTAATTAACAAATTACTTTGAGCTTTGTGTTTTAAGTGAAAGCCAATTATAAAAATTTTATACTGCAACTAAAAAGGTGCTGCCTCAGTGACTTGAATAAAACTGTTTTTTGTAGCTTTTTATCATTCTTTCTTCTTGTGTCTCAGATGAAAGAAAATCCTGATTTACATTTATAGGATTTTTCTGATGGTTGTTTTTTGTGACAAACCTAGATTGCCATAAAAGGGCATTCTAATATAATTTTAAAAAGTAAAGAAATTAGAATTAATTTCATCCTGTTTTATTATATATACATGCATTTTCCAAAAAGTAGTATTGTTATACAGCAGGGCCAGGGAGCAGTGGGAGAGTGGTAGAGGGGAGATAAATAAGCTGTAGGCTAATTAAGGTGTGGTTCCCTGTGGACTAGGAAAGGTTACTACAGGCTAATTGGAGCACCTGTAGTCAGTTACGGTCCTGACAGGAACCTAATAAAAAACCCCTGCTTCAGGCAGTCAAGGTTGTACAAGGAAGGAGAAAGGACCGAGGGTAACCCTACCCAAGGGGGCAGAGGATAGGAAACCTGTAGGGGTTGAGAGGGGCTGGGCTCAGAGTGAGGAGCAAACCCAGACCCCTTCCCCCGCTTCCCTTCTCTACCACCTTCTTTGGTCTCTAGCGAGGCCGTAGGCCTCCAAAGACCAGGGGCAAGGGGTGGCGTCCTAGCCCCCCACCAAGAAAAGCACAGGACTCCTCATACCAATATTGGCCATTTTGCCACACGATGTATTCACTTCTGAAATTACCATATCTAGTCTATATGAAAGCAGAAGACTTTAGAAAACCTGCCTCCCTATGAATTGTATTTATATCTTTTCCCTCTCCCCCTTATTCTCTATTGCCCAGAGGTTTAGGTGTGCTACATCATGAGATGCGCCTAAGTCTTAAAGGTTTTGTAGAACAGTAAAAGATATCCTCTAGAGAGGAATCGCTTAATTAGTTTTCAACAAATCCCTGTTGGAAAACTTCTTTTCCATAAACTGTATTGTAAAAGCAGGCCTATAAATGACCACTAATGTGGTAAACAAATTTATTTTGCTATGAAACGGATACCGCTTGAGAAGTTTTCAGAGTTACATTTTGCATATCTTTTTTTTTTTTTAATAAACATGGAGAAAATGTCAACTTTTCTGAGGAGAGCTGTAATCTAGTAGATTGAGCACTTGAGTGGGAGTGATATATATATATATCTATATATATATCTCAAGACATTTAGGATATGTCTACACTGCAGTGTAAGCCTAGTGTTCAAACGAAGCTCAAGTCTTCACCCACCTTCTGTCTACACACAAATCACGCTGACCCACAGTCCCTGCATCTCATGAGGGTGGAGGGTCTTAGTCAAGCTGAGATCTGGGATTCAAGCCCTATTGCTTTGCAGTGTAGATGCAGCCCTTCTGGACTCATCCAAAAGTATCCCACAGTTGTTCGGACCAACTTTCTTTGTCCTCTAAACAGTCAAATTTGGTGGACAATCATGTTTTCCCACACTGCAGAGGGCTAGAGTGTCCACGTTTTGGGAGGGCACTAGGAAGTCTGGGATATGGGTGGTTATACAGGCCCAAGTCCAATGCAGCGCAGAAGCTGGAGATGCAGGTTGGAACCCAGGGTTTAACATGGGTGGGCAAACTATGGCCCGTGGACCAGATCTGGCCTGTCAGGGCTTTGGACCTGGCTTGCGGGATTGCCACCCCTGTGGCATTGTGGGCCCTCGCCACTCCTGGAAGCGTGAACGGGGAACCGTGGCCAATGGGAGCTTCGGGGGTGGTACCTGCAGGCAAGGGCAGCTCTTCTCCCCCCCCCCCGAGCCCCTTCCTGCATACTGCACCCCCTCACACACCCCGCACTTCCTTCTGCACCCCAACCCTCTGCCCCATCCCTACATTCATGACCCTGCATGCAGTTTCCCCACCCAGATGTGGCCCTCGGGCCAAAAAGTTTGCCCACTCCTGGTTTAATAGTTCCTAACCTGGAGTTAAAATGAGTCTAGATGCCGAAGCCCCAGGTTAACAAAACCCATGGTCTGCTAATTTGAGTTCTACTAACCCTGGGCGTACATTGCAGTGTATACATAACCTTAGGGCAGTGGTTCTCAATTCGTGGCCCACGGGCCGCTTGCAGCCCAATCAGCACACAGCTGTGGTCATGTGACATCTCAGAGCCATATAGGTAGTATTGGATGAGGCGTGCAATGATAAATAGGTTGAGAACCACTGCCTTGGGGTATGTCTACACAGCAGTATGCACCTGTGTCCTGACTCATGTGCATGTGGGCGTATATTAGCCAATCTCACTTCTGAAGGTCCATGTTACAAAGTGGGTATGTGGGGAAGGTGCATATCATAGCTCAACACACACTCTTTCGCCATACACCCAGCCAAGCATACCAGCTCAGGTTCAGCTCACCTCTTACGTGGATTTGCGTGTGGATGAAGCGGGGGAGTGTGATATTGGGCATGCAACACAACCCACTACAAGCGTGCATTGTAGATGTACCATTATAGTGCACTTCTTATTGGACTCTAGTATTCTATTCTGAGCTTCACCTCAGTCTTTTTATCTGACTTTAAGCAGGTTGTTTAACATCTCTGAACCTTGGTTATCTTATCTGTAAAACACAGGCATTCTTTGAGTGCATGTTCATGTCAATTCCAATTAGGTGTGCACACGCTGTTTTTTCCCCCCAGCCGTATCTGTCGGTTCGGCTCAGACGCCTCCTGGGGTCATGCCTTTACAGCGCTGGTTATAGGGTCTTGCTAACCTGCCACCCCCTCATTTCCTTCTTACCTCCCATGATGGTTAGCCAGAATGCTTGCTCTTGCTTTGGCAGGCGTCTCTCTAGTAGTTGAAGTTTCATTCTTGTATATAGTTAGTTTATATAGTAGAGAGTAGTTTTACATACAAGTGTCATTTGGGGGTTCCCCTCCACTTTCTTCCTGGTACCAGGGCATGCCTTGGTCTCTGGGTTGTAAACCCTGCGAAGCTTGTGGCAAGCTTATGCCCAAGAACGACCCCCCATTCTTCTTGTTTAAAGTGTTTGGGAGAAGCTCATCAGAAAAGAATGCTGCAAAATTTGCAGAAGTTTCTGTCCAAGGACACAAAAGGGGGAGATAAGTGTCTCAAGTTAATCCTCATGGAGGAAGCTCTCCGTCCGCAATTGGACCACTGGTTGACGGAGCCAACACGAAGCATCTCATCATCGGTGTGGAGCGCACTGGCACTGCTGGCGCATGAATTGGTGCCGAGGAAGGACTCGAGTCGAGACCCTCAGCACCGACAGGACAGGAGCTGGCACTGCTCACATTCACCGGTGCCTCGTAAGAAAAATAGATCTGAAAGGGGTTGCTGCTCTCTGCCCAGACGGGCGCAAAAGGAGCCTACCGCCATGAGACCCATGTTGGGCCGCACAACTTCGGTCTCTGCTTCAAGGGTCGTGTCGACTCCTGCCCCTACATGGGACCGGTCGAGTCCAGGCCCCCAATCTTTCACTGGTCAGTGAGGGCTGTGACCTATGGATACCATATATGCCGGAGGCATTCAAGGTGGCAAGAGACCTTATCGCCTTCACGGTGCTGCCCTCCTCCCCTTCCCCGTCTGAGACGGGACAGGACGTGAGATCCCTGGTGCCGTCCAGGGGTAAACCCACAACGATTCTGTGCCAGTTGCCATTCCCTCGACCTCAGTCTCCAGTACCATTGACGAGCACACACACAGCGGAGCCTCATCGGTCCCCTAAACCTAGATGATGTTTTCCGGAACCGAGTGGCAGCGCTCTTCCCTGGTCCTCCAATACAGAGTCCCCAGACTTGGAAGTGGAGTCCTTTCAATCCATATCCTGGAGAATATGGAGCTCCAGATTGGACAGGCGGAGATGACACCAGCTGGCACCATGGCCGAATCAGTGGTAGTCCCCTGCTTAGTGGCCTTTTTGGACCCCCGGGGCTTTCCACCAGAGCCAGAACCAACAGTACTATTTTAGGTTGGCTTTCGTGGTGTCAGCTACTTTTTCTGCTCCACCATCCCAGCGCGACCAGGGTATTACTGTACCGGCACTGATGCAGTTGGCAGTGCCTACACTGATACCAGCGTCCACATTAACCTCACTGGCACTGACATTGTTGCCATTGACTGCGCCAGCTCTGGCACTAGGGGCCGCACCGGAACACTGAGTGCCCCGAGATCCCCTCGGTGCCAAGGGCAGGGAACAGGACCTGCTTGTAGCCCAGGCCTCGTCCTCGCCTGATTAGGCAGTTACAGGAATGTCAACGGCCCCTACTCTGGAGGATAGCAGAGTGCTCCAACAACTTCTCAGAAGGGTGGCACACAACCTGGCAATCCAGGCTGAGGAGGTGGTGGAGGCATCGGACCCTATGGTCGACATACTGGCCTCTTTGGGTCCCTCCTGTTATAAAAACAATTAGTGACAGCACTAAAACTCTCTGGCAGACTCCTGCCTCTTTGCTGCCAACAGCAAAGAGAAATGAGTGAAAGTACTTTGTTCTCTCTAGAGCAGTGGTCTCCAACCCTTCGATTGCGACCAGCTGGTCTTTCATGGGGAGTCTCCCAGTTGATCGTGATGTCTGGCTGTGGCAGTGCAGTGGTGCTGCCAGTAAGCAGGCTCTCTGGCTGTGGCAGTGCAGTGGGGCTGCCAGTAAGCAGGCTCCCTGGCTGCCATGGCCCTACGCTGCTCCTGGAAGCAGCCAGCACACCCCGTAGCAGGGGTCTCCGTGCGCTGCTCCTGCATGCAAGCACTAATCTCGCAGCTCCCATTGGCCGGGAATGGGGAACTGTGGCCAATGGGAGCTTTGGGGGCGGTGCCTGCAAAGAGGGGCAGTGCGCAGAGCCCCTTGTTCCCCACTCTTCTCTCCCCAGAGGCCTCAGGGGTGCATTGGCCCCTTCTGGGAGCAGTGTGGGGCTGAGGCAGGCAGGGAGCCTGCCTTAGTCTCACTGCGCTGTTGACAGGGAATTTCCCGAGATAAGTGCCACCCGGCGGGAGGCTACACCCCAACCCTGAGCCCCCTCTCAGAGCCAGCACCCCATAGCCCCTTTTGCACTCTGAACCCCCTCCAGCACCTTGAGCCTCCTCCCAGAGCCAGCACACCTCCTGCACCCTGACCTCACTGCCCCAGCCTTGCCCGCATACCTCCTCCTGTACCCTGACCTCACTGCCCCAGCCTTGACCCTTCTTCACCTTTGCCCCAGCACCCCCTCCTGCACCCAAACACCCTCCCAGACTTTGCACCCCATACTCCCTCCTGCACCCAGAGCCCCATCCCATACTGCAAACCCCTTGGGCCCCAGCCCAGAGCCCACAACCCCTTCCGAACCCCACCCCCTTGCCCCAGCCTGGTGAAAGTAAGTGAGGGTGAGGGTGGGGGTGAGCGAGCGACAGGAAGAGGGGAAGATTGAATGGGCGGGGCTCTGGGGAAGGGGCGGGGCCTCAGGGAAGGGGAAGGGTAGATCCTGGGTTACCCTTAAATTGAAAAAATGATCTGGGGCGTAAAAAGGCTGGAGACCACTGCTCTAGAGGCTATGAGTACCTTTATACCTACCTACCCTGCCGGCAATGTTCCCTCTAATTTTTTCCATCCATGTGTGGAATAAATTTTATATGTATCAAGGTATGTCCGGATGAGCCACACCAGTAGAAACAAAAACCCTAGAATTAATGTATATTTTAAAAAAGTTACCATTGGGATAATTACTCTAGCCAGGACAGATTAGGCATTTTAGAACTAATTACTCAAAATTAAATTTAAGTGTAAAAGACATAAAAATTATGAAATGCATAGACCAGTCAAAACACAAAAATAACGCACTTGGAAAAAATAAAATTACAGAGACTATATGTGCATTGCAGGAAGTACCAAGAAGTAACAACGATAATAATACAAGTATGTGGTTGGAGGTGAGTGTGAAAGAAACTCTGTGTGGTGGATGTGTATGTGTGTGTGACCCAGAGACAGTGTGTGAGACCCAGACACTGTGCGTGCGTGACCCATAGACAGTGTGTGACACTGAGTGTGTGACCCAGAGACCCTGTGTGCGTGCGCACTACTGGGGAAATCTCAAACAGTGCACTGTCTCTTTAAGAAAGGCGCTCATTCACTCAGCATTCATCACAGCAGCTCTGAGGCTTGAGCCAGGCTATCCCCACTCCCTGCTCTGCAGAGATGGGGTACAGGGGTGAGGGGAGAAGGACACACTGACATCAGCGCCTCCCCTCTACTTTCCCCACTGTGCACAGCCAGCAGAAAGGTCCTGGGAGCAGCTGCAGGATGGAACAACATGGGGGCAAGAAGCACCTGAACACATGGTGCCAGCTTTCTATGCTCTGCTAATCAGCTGGGCGGCATTTGACTCTCTCATGGGCAGCCGCCCAAGCATGCAGCTTACGGGGAACACAACCGGCTGGACTCCCTAGTGGTGACTGCGGTGAATGAGAGGGAGTGCAAACGCCTGTCCGCAAAAAAACGGGAAACAAAAAAATTGGACCTCTTTGGGAGGAAAATGTATCCAGAGACAGCCTCAGGCCCATCCTTGACCTGCGACATCTCAACAGGTTCATGGAGGAACTGAAATTCTGCATGGTCTCTTTGGTCTCCATTATCCCTTCCTTGGATCCAGGGACTGGTATGCTGCCCTCGACTTGAAGGATGCTACTTTCATATTTCAATCATGCTGTCCCACAGAAGGTACCTCACGTTCATGGTGAACCACAATCATTACCAGTTCACAATCATCCCTTTCAGCCTGTTGGTGGCTTCTCAAGTATTTACCAAGTGCATGGCAGTTGTGGCTGTGTTCCTGTGCAAGTGTTTTATGGAAATCTCCCGTACCTCAATAACTGGTTAATCAAGGGCCGCCCCAGGGCATAAGTGCAGGCACAAACCAGCTTCATAAGGGCTACTTTCGATGACCTGGGCCACCTTCTGAATGTACAGAAATCAACACTATACCCTGTGCAGCAGATAGAGTTTATAGGGGTGGTACTGGACTTTACATAGGCCGGGGGGTACCTCCTGGAATTGTAATTCCCATCCCTGGGTGACATCATTCAAAGCCTCAGGCAGTTCTCTACCACCACAGGAAGGAATTGCCTAAAGCTTCTGGGTCACATGGCCGCTTATAGCTATGTAGTAGAACACCCCAGGCTGAGATTCTGGCCTCTTCAGGCATGGCTGGCCTTGGTGTATAGCCTGGTTCGGGATGGTCTAGACGAGATTGTCACTCTACCACGTCCTGTCCTCTACTCCCTCCTGTAGTGGCTTGAATCACAGGCCACGTGCATGTGGGTTCCCTTCACCAGACCACAACTAGCCCTCTCACTGGTGATGGACATGTCAGTGTTGGGGTGGGATGCACTCTTGGGAGACCTCAGGACACAGGGCCTTGGGTCTCAGGCAGAGCTCTCTCTTCACATCAACGTCAGGGAGCTGAGAGCGGTCCACCTAGCATGCCAAACGTTATAAGTTTATCTGGAAGGGAAGTGTGTATCGGTTATGACGAACAATACAACAGCAATTTTTTATATAAACAGACTGGGATGCACGCTCCTCTCCCCTGTGCTAGGAAGCCCTCAGACTGTGGGACTTTTGCATAACACACTTAATACACCTGGAGGCATTGTATCTCCCTGAAGTACAGAACGAGTTGGCGGACTGTCTCAGCAGGTCCTTTCACGGCCACGAGTGGTCCCTGCGCCTGGATGTCGCGAACACTGTCTTCCAACAGGTTTCAGAGTAGCAGCCGTGTTAGTCTGTATTCGCAAAAAGAAAAGGAGTACTGGTGGCACCTTGGAGACTAACAAATTTATTAGAGCATAAGCTTTCGTGAGCTACAGCTCACTTCATCAGATGCATTCGATGCATCCGATGAAGTGAGCTGTAGCTCACGAAAGCTTATGCTCTAATAAATTTGTTAGTCTCTAAGGTGCCACCAGTACTCCTTGTCTTCCAACAGTGGGGGTTTCCCCAGATAGACTTGTTTGCCATGCAACGCAACAGGAAATGCCTGAAGTTTTGCTCCTTCCTGAATCACAGCCCAAGCTCCATCATGGACACGTTCCTCCTTCTCTGGAAGGGACATCTCTTGTACATGTTTCCTCCCCTATTTCTGGTTCGCAAAGTGCTCCTCAAGGTTCAGAGGGATGAGGCCTCGGTGATATTAATAGCTCCATCCTGGGCCTGTCAGCACTGGTACACGTCTCTCCTGGAAATGTCCATGGAAGCCTCAATCACCTTACCATTCTTCCCGGACTTGATAAGTCAGGATCATGGCCGTCTCCAGCACCTAAACCTCGAATTGCTGCACCTAACGGCTTGGAAGCTCCATTGCTGAATCCCACGGAGCTTGTATGTTCAGACCCAGCCAAACAAGTCCTCCTTGGTAGTAGGAAACCTGGCCAAATGAAAGAGATTCTCAGTTTGGTCTTCACAATACCTTCCATCTCCAACTCTAGCATCTATACCTGTCATATTGGATTACCTTCTCCACCTCAAACAGAAAGGGCTTACCCTGTCATCATTAAAGGTACACCTGCCCGCTATCTCGGACATCCAAGTGTGCAGGGTCGGTCGGACTTTGTCAACCCAATGGTGAGTCATTTCCTAATGGGTCTCGACAGACTTTGCTCTCATGTACAACAGTCTGTCGCAGCCTGGGACCTTAACCTGGTCCTTTCCAGACTGATGGGGCTGCTCCGAACCGCTGGAGCCATGTTCCTTGCTGTATCTCTCATACAAGATGGCATTCCTGGTAGCGATAATGTCAGTCAGCAGAGTGTTGGAGCTCAAGGCACTAACTTCTGAGCTTCTGTACACGGTGTTCTATAAGGACAAGGTTAAGCTCAGACCTCATCCGACAGAGTTCTGAATCCTGCTATACTGAGAAGAAAACATTAGGGCATGACCAGAAATATGCTGAAGTATATATTTAATGCAGAGATTTTGCCTCCATGATCACAGAGTTGAAAGGAATGTAATAATTTGCACTCATGTAGCACTTGCCATCCATAGGATCTGAAAATCCTTCACCAAGGTGCATAAGTCTTAAAAAACGGTTACTTCTCGTAACTGTTCTTCGAGTTGTGGTATTCATATACATTCCAATTAGGTATGTGTGCACCACGTGCACAGCAGCCAAAACGTTTTCCCCCTAGCACTATCCATTGGCTCAGGCACTCCCTGGGGTTGCGCCTTTATGGCGCTGGATATAGGGCCCTGCCAACCTGCCAGCCCCTCAGTTCCTTCTTGCTGGCTATTCCAACAGAGGGGTAGGAGGTTGGGTATTGGAATGGACGTGAACACCACATCTCAAAGAACAAAGTAGAATTAAATTTGCTTTAAGAACCTCTGACCTTTTTTTCAAAAATGTTACAGGTCTTCTTTATCAAACCATAAAAAATCCAAATAAATAACCCTAGTCTTTTCCCTTTTTAAAACCTTATGGGCTATGTTTCTACCAAATAACATCTCTGTTGCATTGAATGAGAAGAAACAGAGTTAGAGCTGACATAAAATAATTTTGCTGTGGATGTGAACTCTCTTTCATCTCCTGCTCTATCACGTTGTTTCCCCATCCTTCCAAAAAAAGAACAAAAAACAAAGCAAAAATCTGATAGCATCAGTTTCAACCACCCTAACCCAATTGCTAGCCTAAAAAAGTAATGTGAGGCCTGGTCTACACAAAAATTTGCACCAGAATAACAAAAGATGTGAAATTACGTAGTTATTTCAGTACAAGTCTGTGTTGACACTAGCCACTCTGATTCCAGAATAAGTGTTCTCACATGCCCTTGCACTGAATAACTTATATAATTTCAATCCACACCTTTTCTGTTTCAAAGATGGGTGTTGTGGTGAAGTCAATGGTGAAGAGAGGCAGAGAGGGTTTTGTGGATAAATGAAGTTCTGATTTTGTTAACTTTAAATTGATGCTATGATTCAGAAGAATTATATAGAAGCCAAGATGGGGGATTTTGGACAGAGAGAGATAGGAGGAGGATGACAAGTTTAATGACGTAAAGGCAACAATCAGACATGTGAAGAGGTGAAATCACTAAGGGAAAGGATGTAGCAGGAGAAGAGGAGTGGACCATGGACAGAATTATGTGGGATCCTCATGTGAGGTGAGAGAGTTGAGGAGGACCCACTGAAACGGGCAGTGAAGGAGCAATAATTGGGGTAAAAGAACGGAGTCTCAAAAGCCAAGGGAAGGAAGGGAAGAATGGAAGGTATTGCATAGACTAGCAAGAGAGCCAAGGCAGGGATGTATAGTGTGTTTGCTTTTATCAAGGGTCTTGATCCCACTTGTCTCCAACCTTAACTGATGTTGTACCATTCATTCTGTCTTCAACTGAGCTTTTCTTTTCCTGGCTATGCCTCCAGTAGTACTGCAATCATTCAGTGGTTTCTTTCCTATCTTCTGTCAGTCAGCTATTTGGTAGGTGATAGAAATAAGCATCTTTTCTGCAGCATGTATAATATGGATGAATTAGCTACTATGAAAACCTTTACCTTTGTGATTTGGGTTTTTGTTTACATTTGTAGTATTAATATTGCAGTTTTGTGCTTAATACTTAATGGTGGTGTAAGTTTTTGTCAGTTATACCAACTCATAGGTTTATTGCCTGCTTTTACTCTCCTTCATTCCCATGGAAATCAATGTTGTATTGCTTCAAGCCGGGGAAGGTGATTTAAAGCACCTCCCCATTTTCAGCGAATAATTGACCATTTCCATGGAAACAGGAGTGGCAGCCAACACTAGAGCTGTTAGAACACTTGTTCTGCTGGCTGAGGTTTGTAAATATGATTTCTTTCAGGATCTGACAGACTTCTAGTTGGGAAATGTAAATGTTGGGAAGAGGGAATTAAAGTTAAAGTAATTTTAAAAAAACAAACAAACCCAACTTAACGTTCTCTATTCTTTCTCCTCTTCAGTGGGCGAAAAGATTTGAGGGTAATCTGAATTGGCTGTCTAGACACAGTCTTTGCAGTTATCCCACTTAATAGCATGTCTCCACTCATAATACCCATTTTATAAAAATAAAATGTGATAGTATGAGGTGGTATGTTAAAGCTTTCTGTATTACAATTTTAGGACAGATATGAGAGGAGAGGCGATGGATGAGTTATATAGGTTTTTCCAAACAAGTGTCAATAAAAACTTTATAGTATCTCACATCACAATTTTCCTGTGTTTCTCCCTGTAAGTATAGTTGCTGTGGAAGCATTGATGTTATTGATATTTGCAAAGCTCCCAAATGTGGTACAAAATGCATTTATATAAAGGTTTGGGAAATATAGGCATTTGCTGAGACTATCATCTGATGAAGTGAGCTGTAGCTCACAAAAGCTTATGCTAAAATAAATTTTAGTTTCTAAGGTGCCTCGAGTACTCCTTTTCTTCTTGTCATGGCTATATATGTGGTATAAATTATTACATTCATTTTATGACTAGCAAACACAATCCAAGTGGCCAAGAGGTAGTCATGTGATTTTTAGTTTTCATTGTTGTTGTCCTAGCTAGCTAATAGTTTTAGGCAACAAAAACTATTGATCGGCAAGATATTAGCAATGTAACACGGTGACAAAATATAAAAAAAGACCCTTGGCCTGAATTTTTTTTCTTCCAGAGTTGCTGGATACCTGCACCTCTCACTGATGTAATTTTAATTGAAATTGCTCAGAACTGTCCTCAGCAAATCAGTGCCCCTCCTTTCATATTTGAGATATTTAAAATTATTCCGCAGTTAAATGCATATTACACTTGAAGCACCTCTTTTTTTAGGTTTGTCTACCATGCCATAGGAAACAAATTGGGTGTGTGTTGGGGTCAGTTTTTGTTTAAAAAAAAAATAGGTTGTGTACCGTTAACTACTTACACATTTACAACTTTTTTTAAATATTACACTCTTTATACCTATATTCTTATATTATGTAATATGGAATGTAAGAATATTAAAAAATAGCTAAGGAAAATAAGTGGAAATAACTCACTTTTCCAGTAGACTTCTTTGGTAGATGTGACAGCGTTGCAGTCTATATGCATCAAGTGGGAACGAGCAATCGGTTGCAGGTCTCATTTGAAAAGAAAGGGAAAGATTTTCTTACGTTTCAAGTAGATTTGAATGCCCCAGATTTAGATTGTTGTGCATATATCTCTTAAAGCCTTTTGCTTAAAAAAAAAAAAAAAAAGTTTGTAAATTGTCATCTTAAAAATGCCTATTTTAATAAAGGGACTTCCATATCAAATTAGAAGAATCTTGTATCTTTTTTTTGGGCACAAATTTTTGTAAAAATCGGATTGTTTTTTCTTTGTATGTAGTTGAGTAGCGTGAAGTGGCGTTCTTGTAAATAAGGAAACAAATAGCTATATTCTTCCTGCATGGAGACAGATTTGTATGCATTTTTGATCTTTCCTGCTAGGAAGTACTTGTCTGTCTGTATGGTCCTGGAAAATTAAAACTGTTTTGTTTCTTTTTGACAAAAGGTATATTACAGACTCTCTGCAGCTGCATGGTTAATTGAATTTCTGTCTGTCTCCACCAGAAGCAATTCTTGCTTAATGTGACGCAGCTTTTGTGCACACAGAAAAGCCTTTGACAAACTGCCTTTGACGTGATTTGTTTACAGCAACCAAAATGTTTTTACACAATAAGAGGTTAATTGAGAAGATTTGGAATATTATTTGTGTGCTGCTTTGTTTTCTATTTGTAAATAGTAAAAGATAATTATAAAGGGATAAAAATGTCTTTTAAAAGATGCAAATCAGATAATCTATCGGATCATGTGATGGTCACTGACTGCAAAGGCATCTTTAGGGAGTAGATTCAGAAAGTGATTACTGAACACATGCCTTGTGTTTTGATGATTTCATTAAATGCTTTCTATGGGACAAGGTTCGTTGGCCATGAGAGATTTATTTAAATAAAAAACAGGCCAGACCCTTCGTATAGTGGAGGAAAAAAAGAACCAAAATCTACCAGTCTGTGCACCATTATTGTTTAAGATAGAATGATACTGGATATGCTAGTTTGAAAGCGGTTTTCTGCAAGAGGTAGGACTTGTATTTTGAAATGGTGTAGCAGCTGTTGGCTATTGCAGCATAGAACTGCAGATCTGACAGGGTCACACAGTACTCTGTCTTTATGCTGCACTGGATTGAGGGTGGCGCAGGCACCTACAGTCACTCATATAGTTGCTGTTACTTGATCTATTGGTTCATTCAGAAAGCTCCCAGTAGCATCTAAATTGTATAATGGCTGTTGGGGATGGTGAGTAAGATTTTATGGTTATACATGTCCACTTTTTGTGTATGCTTGTGTTAGCTGAAACCACCTTTTAATCTTTAAAATATTTTGGACAAATACTAATGTATGTTTTCTGTGGACTAATTTTTTTTTTGTAGCTTTGCCATTTTTAGTGTATTTAAACTAATAAAATAGAGAATAGCAATTTGATTTGCAAGCCAAATACTCAAGTATGTCATTATTTTGTGTGGTGGTCAGGGAGAATGGGGCTGAAGAGGATGTGTCGTGTGTATGCAAATGATGGAGAAATATCCAAATGCTTTATAGTGAGAAGACAGCTTCTGGAGCAAAAACTGATTCCTTTGAAGCAAGGTTTGACCATATTAAGTGCATCAAAGTCTTCAGTATGCAGGTTGACATCTTATCCTGATGTGCTTAACATCAGCTGAAGTCTCATCATGCAGGATAATACAAACACCTAAAGGGTTTCTTTAGACACTAAAAATTTTAACCTTAATAAACTATTTTGGTAAATTTTTATTTTAAAATCAGGTTTTTGGACTTTTGTGGCATTTTCTGTAATTGGAATAGTTATTTTAAATAGGTTAAATGTTTCCCATGTGCATTTTGTGTTGACACTTCTGTCCAACAAATAGAAAAAATGCTACTACCTAAGTGTTTATCTTAAGAGAACTGGGTGACATCTGCTGAATCTAGTGTGTTAATAAAAAAGATGTAAAAAGAGAAGAAAAAAACATAACCAAACCAATGGTTTACTTTTAGAGCTAAAATATAAATACAGGAAATAAGTGGCAAGTGCTGTTGTATTTTCTTCAGCTATAATAGCATTGTTACATAAACCATTATGAATGGACCAGTATTACAAGACAGATGCAATAAGCTGGTTATACTTTGATTAGATATAGTGCATGTGGATAAAAATGTGGCATTGCTTGGCTTTTACTTTTGCAGTTTTTCCTCAGGTGGTTGTATAACTGGATAGCCTTGGTAACCTTCTTCTAATTGTTCAGACATACTTTTAAAAGGTTTATCTGACTTACAATAAATTTTTATAACTTAATACTCAAATTTAATTTAAATATTTATGTGGTTCTATGTGTGAATATGCATATGTATACGTCTAAAAAATCGTCTTAGAAGACAAGCTTATACTGTAATCTTGCTAAAAGTCTACATGTGAATCCTGAAAGAGATGTTTTCCTTTTCTAAATCACCCTGAAAGTTTTCTGTAGAATTTGAGCTTTTTGATATTCACCCTTTCAGCTAGTACAGTATTGCAATCAGAATAGCAGTTAAAATGTCTGTATTATATTTCTAGAAATATTGTCTATTACTTAACATAAAAGAAAAACTATTCCAGTTACACTTGTTAGATTTTTTTTTTCTTGAGCATGAGGGACACTTCCTCTCCCTCTGTCCCCACACCATTGATTCAAATTGATTTTGACCTTTAAACACTGCTGTTTTACTTCTTTTCTGTAACACCGGCAAGCTCCATTATTTTCCTCAGAAAAAGATCATGGATTTATTTATGGAACTCAACAGATTGTAAACAGTTTCACTCAGGTTTTTATATGATGTACCTCTATTATATTTGTTTTTCATGTAAGGTATCTCTCATGCATATTATAAAAATGGTTTGTGGTAACTTACAGTTCAAGGGCACAAGCCGGAGCATGTTAACAAATAACCATATTCCCTCAACAAGGCTATAGGATTTTTGCAGCTCTATGATGAATGCAGGTTTTTAGAGTTGGGGGTGGTTGTGGAGCTCTTTTCTGTATAAATTAATTTGTCATTAACACAAGAACTAAGAACAAAGTACTGTTCAAGCAGACAGCTGACATTCTGTGTAGGAGCTTTGAGCAATAATGTCAGATACAATTAACAATGTGTAGGATGAATATGTAGCAGTTTGTCTTGCTTAAATGTACTGCTTCATACATTTATGAGGAATTCAGTCTTCTGATATTGCTTAGTGGAATGATTAGGATAAAGAAAACATTTGTAACTGTGCAGTAAACTTGATCCTTTTTAATAATTTAAATTTAAATTTTGCCATGTTGGTTTTGTGTGTTCTAGATAACCTCTGCCTACAGGCTAGTAAACACTTCAAATATATTTTTAAGAAACTAAATATAATCCTGGTTTTAAATCCTCATGCTACAGAATATAAACTTTTTTTCTTTTGTAAGAAAGAGAAGGAAATATATTTCACTAAGTCAGTCGGAATATTGATTTTGTTTATTTGAAATTTGTGAAGACCTATGTTAAAATTCTGGAAAATGTTCTACAAATACAGAGAATATTTATTAAATTCACTGTCCTGAATTTGTGCTGTTGAATCAGCTTCAAATTGGATTAAAAGCAAACCCTGTGATATCTGATATTAAAGTTCAGCTATAGATATATTGTAAAAGTAAGGTGATTATCTTACAAATTTTATGTGGGGATACTGATATTTCAGAAATGAATCTTTGGTGGGCAATCTGGCTTATTGTAGTAGGTTTTTGGCAATTCTGCAGTTTTCCCCAGAATACAAATAGAAAGGGATATTTAAAATATGTGATTACTAAATTTTGAGCTATAATCTTATTTACGTTTACAGTTCTAATCACCGTAATGTATGTGAGGAAGAGTTAGGGGGGTTTATTTACTTTCAAGTCAGTTGTCTCAAGCTCTCCAGTGTTTTGTTTGTATGCAAAGCTAAAAAAAAAAAATTACAGTGCATCTCAGACAACATAAATGTTTCAATTTTCAGTGTATTGAAAGAGTGCCAGCGTGACAATAACATTGTGTCTTATTTCTGAAGGCATTTCACATATTTAGGTGGTTGTAGGTGCATGATTGCTTTGAAAATCAGATTCTGAGGCTGCTGAGGAGAATAAGTCAAGAACTGTTTTTGGCACTGGATTTCTTTTGTGAGCTGTTGCTTGAAGAGGATAATGCAGCTGTCTGTCTTTATCTGCTGGTAACCAGATTAGGGCTTTTAGTATGTAGCTAATATACTTGTTGTGTACTACATCATCAGTTTAGGGTGGTACACACCCTTCTTCCTAGATTGTAACTCAGTGGTTTCGTCAAGGTTTTGTCACATTGTTGCTGCTAATTAGTGCAATAGTTTTTGTCATTTCAAAGGCACTGGGCTGCCTTGCTCAGATTTGAACAGAAAAATTGGGATATGGATAAAAGTTCATTCACAGATAAAATTAGATCTGTGAAAGCGGGGAGAGGATTAAAGCCGCACTCTGATTTTCCTCAGATAATAGGTCAGACATATTGTACTATCTAAAAACATAATCAGATTTGAGAGAACAGACTTGTCCACTCTAATGTATTTTTATTATACTTTACTTTTTATTGTTGTGCCACACAAAAGAATTAAAATATAAGGGGAAATGTACCTGCTGATCAATGGGATTTCTTAATAGAATTCCTTCTTACTTACAAGGTACTTCAGTGTTAACTTTTACCAGTTGTCACATGCCAGAATGTATGATCTCTGAGTATAAAGTAAGTGTATGCACAATTGGTTTGGGGAATATGGAAATTTACCTTTAAATCTAACTAAATATACTTGAAATATATGTAACAATATATGCTTTTCCCTACTTTTAAAAATATTATTGCATTAATACATACGTAATCCTAGAGCACATGTGCAGTTATCTCTTACTGTTCCCTGACATTCTTTCTTAAACAGCTGTGACTTTAGTAAGTCCTTAATCTGATTTACTGCTTTCTGTAAAATTTGGATGCTGTACAGTTTAATGATATTTTATTTCTGGTTGTAAATATTTTACATTAAAGATTTATGTAGCTTTACATATATTAGAAGATTTTATTGTAATTTTTAAAAAGCATCCAATGGGAATGCACATCAAAAATGGACATAGCCTAGAAGTTATTTCATTTGGAGAGAAGTCAGTTCCCAGACAACAGATTTCACTTTATGTGAAAGAGGGGTGTAATAATCTCTTGTTCAGTTCTTTTATAAACATGGTGTTCCCTACCCCACTCTCCCCTCCACCCCTGCCCCACACATGTTAATAGTGCTTACACACTAGTTTTTTCCCTAAAATATCCTTCCATTGCTACCACTGCTGCAGCTCCCTCAGTGTTAGCAATGCTGGAAGCACTAATGTTGTAAAAGGCTCCAAGGTGGCTGGCATTTGAACCATCCTATCTAGAGCGGCAGGGCAGGTCTGGATGACATCAGGTTTGATCCTACTTGAGTACAAGTTAGAAGAAAAACTCCCATTGACTCTAATGGAACAAGGATCAATCTCATGATTGGAATGCTGGTTGCTGCTGGCACCTTGACTATACTAAGGCACCTACAGTTGCTAGCAACAGTGTATGAACTTGAAGGAAAAAAGTGTGGTGTAAATGAGACCAAAGGTAGTATGAAGACTTATTGAGCTAAAATTTTAGTTAGAAATAATTATTGAACAAATAAGCATATCCATTTACAAATATTAATATGAATGTAACTTCTTCCTTTTTCTAATTTTTTATATATAATCAATAATTATACCCTGAGTAGCAAAGTAACTGGAAGAAAAAGGAAAATGTATTCTGACAAGTTCCCATAGCTCCAGGCTTAAAACATTTGTATTTTGATACAGTGAGGGAAATTATTCAGAATACTATAAAAGTGTAAACAATCTTTCTGGAATTAGACTAATTCAAAATCATTGATTTTGGTGTGTATATGTAATGTTTTAAATACAAGATTTATTGATGAGTGAATTAAACGCTTAATTCTTTATCACAAATGCTACTTATTCCTATCTATGGAAACACTAAGTTGCACAGGAATTGTATTTAAATAAATAAAAAGGATAAAAATAGTGGGGAAATCCCTCAGTTAATTCTGTGGCTTTGTTTGAAAAATTTCCCCTATTCTCAAGTCCTTAACCATCTCATTCAGAGGGTAAATTTACAAGTTGTATAGCAAGAAGAACACTTATCAGTATGTATGTTGAGAGAAAGGCAGGTGGGACAGAATGGCATGCGCTGAGGAACCTCTCTTCTAGAAATGTTGCAAAGAGCACAGGGCTAGAATATAAGAGTAGTCAGCATCTTTCTTATTCCTGAGGTGTGTATTTTTTTAAAACACAGTGGAACCTGACCGAACTAGAGGTTTCTAAAATATTCTGGCAAATCCTTGTTTCTGCTGTCAGTTTTCTAGTCTGCTTTTTCATTGCGCTGAACACTCATCCTCTGAAAATCAGGCCACATTAAGGTGAGTCTAGTTGGACATTGAAAAGAACTAGTCACTTCTGAAAATTTACGCCAAATTATATGGGGAGAAAAATTTTTAATTTCTGCTCACCTTATTTAGCATCTTTTCTAGCTTTAAAACATCCATGTTTATTTCAAAGCTTTAATTTTCAAAAACTTGGAAAAAATCTGTTTTGCTCTGTATCTCACCCTTTTAATAAAAAAAAAAATAGTTGAGGATATTAGAGCAGAATAGGAAATGGTTCATGCAAAATACATCTTCTATAGGTAGGGCCTACTTAAGTTTAAGCTTTTATCTATTATAATTGGAGCCGTTTAATTATTCTCTCTAGTACAATATGTAAGTGGTGATGTAAAACTAGGGCAACTGGAATTGGGAGAAATCTGCAGCATTTTTAAAGCAAATTAACTCAAAGCACATACAAAAAACTACTTCCTTCAAAAACTATGTATTTGAGTAACTTCTAAATAAAATTTATATATTTTGATCTTGTCGTGTTTAAAAAAACAACCTCAACTCAGACAGCTTTTGTTTTCCTCCCCAAAATTTTCCTGCAGAGACCTTGTAATTCCTAAAAGAAAAGGAGTACTTGTGGCACCTTAGAGACTAACAAATTTATTAGAGCATAAGCTTTCGTGAGCTACAGCTCGCTGTAGCTCACGAAAGCTTATGCTCTAATAAATTTGTTAGTCTCTAAGGTGCCACAAGTACTCCTTTTCTTTTTGCGAATACAGACTAACACGGCTGCTACTATGAAACCTTGTAATTCCTGTATCTCTTTCCATCTCCTCCTTCTGGCAAGTTTATAGTGCTCTTAGATGATCCTCCTCCTTTCCAGAGTACTTGGGGGGAAGGAGGGTTGACAACACACCGTATACATGTTACAGCATTCTCTATATTTGTATTTTAAAATTTACCTTATTCCAGTGAAATATTTTTTTCAATTAATTTAGCCACACTGATGTGTACCATCTAGATACCTCTAGCAGAGATTACCAGCAGTGAAATAGCTAATTTTGAGTTTTAAATGGTTATTATGAGGTAACAAAATCAACACTCATTATATAAAATGGGGCAGGTCAGACTTTTCTAAAGCTAGTGTTTCTACCTGCCGTCTCACCAAGGCAGAATGTAAATCCGGTTTAATAGTCCTTTTTAGCCACTGGAATGACAAGAAACTTATATTTTAAGTGCAAAATAACAGTAAAAATGGTGTTGGGGCATTGCTATTTCTTTTAGTGACTTTCATATGAAATTTACTCTGTTTTCAAAATATAATCTGATTATTTTGAACAGCTAACCCTGCAAACTGAATATGAGATCTGAAAGTTGACAGCTATTGTTTGACGCATGTATAATCTACAGCAATAGTGTTTCTATGAGCCATGTTCTGCCCTCCAGTTATATTTGTGGAACCCCAATGGGATGAGAGAAGTTTGGCCCAGCTCAGTCTCCAATAACTTTCTAGCTGTACAGAACTAAGGAGCAAATCTGTTGAGGAAGAAATTGCTGTTGAGATTAAATAACATTTTAGGATAGGAACATATGTTAAATTTTGAAGAAAACATGGGAAATTCCACAAATCTATGGAGAGAGAACCCACATCCACACGCTAGCATGGATTTTCTGTGACACTTGTTTCAAGTGGCCTTGCTTCTGACCAGCTGTGTAGTTGCTGTGTAAAGGCAAGGCTGGTAGTTTATGATCTAAGAAATAAGAGTAGCTCACAAGCCTCCCCATTATTATACAGTGTCCCAGTTATCGAATAATCAGATGGTAAGACCCCTTAGTCCTTATTGATATAGATCAATTTAGAATACCTTGTTTAGGTGTGAAAATTCTTTACAACTTTGCCTGTCTGAGCCATAAACTCCACTGAACGTACTACGTGATTACTTTAGAAGTATTTTAGCTTTAAAGGATTGAGTACAGGATTTTGTATGGCTTTTATAGAACATCCCCACCACCCCCAAACAGACAAAATAGCATACAAGTTGCTATGGAAATAGCAAAAATTGTCCATTCTGTAATAGCTTCCTTTGCAGAACAAGTCCTTGTAGTCTTTTAAGACACATTTTTTAAAAAAACTTTGTGTGTGTCTAAAACAGGTAATGGTAATTTATGAACCAGTAAATATTTAAATAGTCTCAAGTTTGCAACACATATGGTGGCATTTTTGTGGCCATTGGCATGTTTTCTTCTGTCTTTTAGCTTTCATTTTTAAAAATGATGGCAATATATGTTAACCAAAAAGTCTTTACAAATAATTAAAAAATTACACATTTAAAATTTTTCTATTCATTTAAACAAACAAACCCAAAGAATCTTAGACTATTGATGTTTTTTGGGAAGAGGGACTGGGTTTGGGAATAGTTAACTAGAGCCTGAACTGTTCGGCATCTTTCAGTGGGAATTGTACTGGTGTGCTTTAGGCCATGTTTAGACTAGAAACTTTTGCTGGCATAACAATGTTAGCTAGAAGTGTGGGGGTTTTTTGCAACATTTGTATGCTGGCAAAAGCCTTCATGTAGATGCAGATATACTGGTATAAAAGTGCTTTAGTCAGTGTAGTTTATTTCACTTACCAAATTGGTATAATCTGTATTGGCAAAAATGCTGTCTTTGTCTTGTCTTGTCTTTTCTGCCAATATCAGCTTCACCTACACTTGGAGGGTTTTTCCAGCTATCTATAAAGCCAAACTTTTTAGTGTAGATTAGGCCTTAGTCTGAAAATCCCTGTATATAGAGTGGTATAAGAAAGATAGGGTATAAAACAAACCTTCGTTAAGCAACTGATTAACTGATAGCCCATATCACCTTTCTTAGGGGTCTTTTAATTTTGACTGCTTAACTCCTGGGAAAAAAAGGAGTTGAAAATTTAATTTAGTTCTATAGTTTTACTTTTTATGTTCACAAAGGTGAAGTTTTATCCTTAACAGAGCTAATAGTGTAGGATGTATAAGAAGACAAAAATAGTATTGGTCTATGATTCAGTAAACAGAAAAGCAGAAAGGTTGGTCATATTAGCCATTCAGGTTTTCAGAATTAAATTACATAACCACAGTAGAAAATAACACTTATACTCAGTTGCTATCTGGGGAAGGTGACTTTGTTTAGATTTTTGACCAAGAGTTCCTCAGAATAGGGCCTCCCTTGGGCCAACTGATCATCATCTCCGGTGGTGGTAACACAACAGAGAAAAAACAATTCAAGCCGGATCACAAGACAATTTGGTTAATTACTTACATGCCAATTTACCAAGGTCTCCTTCCCAATGGATTTATAATAATCAAACCTTTTAACTTATTTTCCAATTATATTAGCCCCAGGATTAGATTAACACTAACTACCAGAGACAAACTCCTGCATTTGACAGACTGCATAGACTGAGAACAGTTCAAGAAGCGTACACATTTGGTGTCCTCTTATATTTGTATACATCTAGTCCTTGAAAGGAAGCTTGAAATCATTAACTATGATACACATGTACAGTGTTCTGCAATCTTAGTTAACAATAACCTGTTCGGCTTCAAAGCTACAATCTTGATTGGAACCTGTTTCAAAACAAGGTCATACACTGTAACTCTTTGACAATCTTTAAAACACAAACAGGTGTGCTTCCTTACTAGTTAAGTACCCAGTTTCAGGGAGTAATCAGTTGACTGATTTGGGTCATTACCCAAGAGAAGGTCTCTGTGTTACTTATTGCCAGATCTTTCTCCAGCCATCAGCTTTTAGCTCAGTTGTTGCTCACAGCAGGAGTTGACACTGCAGACACGGGTGGAGCGAAGGATGGACACGACTATAGTCTTTTTCTTGTGCATTAGCTGGCAGTGTGAATTGCTGGAAAATAGAAAGAGACAGTTAAAGGTGTCTGTCTGAGATAGGTGCTTGGTGTCGCAAGGAGGACTCCCCGGTGGCCACCCAGGATTGTAGTCTTCTCCCTTCCAGGTGTCTTCAGCTTTTGGAAAGTGATCCTGTTTCTTTCTGGTGGTCCAAAGTTGTTCCTTTTCTTGGAGGTGCTGGTGTGAACCGGTGAGATGGTGATCCATACTTACAAAGATTTAAGATGTCTAGCTAAAATGAGTCATCCTCTCTCACTATCCAATCAGGGAATGAGACATTAATTTTTGGGTTCTTGCACCTGGGACTTGAATTTTCCAGTGTCTGTGCAATACATCTTTTCACACCAGCTTGTGTAAGGCAAGTTAGGCTATAACTGTTGGTACCGCCATATTGTAATATAACTTGAACACCATAGCAATCTTCCCTTCCCTCTATATGATATTCATATTTTGGTATTCCAATACTGAATAAAAATACTTATCCCATCCCTAATTTAAAGTGAATTAAAACGAATAAAAAATAAATTGGCTTCCTTCCTTCTCCCCTTCCCAACTATCTGCCACTTGATCAAAGGAGGTTAACAATTTTTAACATGTGCATGACTGTTCATTGTGGCATGGCTTCAAACTGCCAATCAGATTACTCTTCAAGCTTGTTCATTGTTCTTTTTTTTTAGCATGCTGTGTATGTTAAAAAATCTCATACTATAATATCTCTTTAAAATAAGGGAAACAAAATCATTCATTTTGTTACTAGAGGAATGCTTTTATTCATAAATTGATATGCTAGCTCACACTTTCAGCATCTGTGCAAACTTGAGTTTGATTTTATTTAACTTCTCCTTTGAAATGGTCCATAATTAGATTACTCTATTAATTGAGGCTGTGAAAGATCAATTTAGCCTGTCTGCACAAATATTGTTGAAAACATCTTGTAATTTTAGTAATAAAGAAAATAATGATTTATGGAAGCTCAGTGTTTGTAAATATTAACACTGATTTTATCATGAGTTGTTTTGTTAGGGTAACAAGCCAGAAAGATTCTTAGTAGTGTTTTGAATAAAGCTGCTGTGGCTGGATTGCATTTGGCAAAGCAAAAGAGGAGGAGATCACATTGGTCAAGATGCAAAAGGAGTTTTAGCTTTGGGGACTGAGGAAAGGCAGGACTGTAAAGATGTTTTATGGAAGGATTTGAAGACAAGATGGATGTGCGTATGTGTGTGTGTTTTGAAAGTGCTGAGTGAAAGAACCCCCAGATTAGACTGAATGAAAGTAATAGTATTGTCTATTGTGATGAAGAAAGGAGAACACAGTACATAACGGTTTTGTCATAAAATTGCAGTGGGTTTAACTTTTTGTTGCTTGGGAATGTAGTGCACGTGCTTCACTTTCTTTACTAGGCTTAATAATTGGGGTTGTAGCTGTCTGGTAAACTTGCAAGCAATGACATGGAGAAAGACTTCTTTGGTAGGAATAGAGAGGAAAGGTTATCTTTTTGCCAGCGTTATAGAGGGAAAAATGATGGAACGTTGAAGCTTGGATGTGTAGGAGGAAGAAGAGATGATGTGTTTAACGCTAATGAGCATGTGGTACTGGTAAGGTGTTGATGAGTTTGGGAGGAAGATGCGATTCAGCATGCCAGGTCCTGTTACTGACACTTGGATTTAATCTCACCAAGTTCCTGTTGTCTGTGTAACTACTCTGTGGCAACCACTCCTCCAAATTTGCATCCTGGTTATCAGGCAAAGCATATTTTTACTGCATTCCGTCAAAATCAACTCAAGTATAGTGAAAGAGGCATGTGTCAGCCATGCTTATCTTTGTGTGAAATCTGAATCCAGGTTTATCAGAGTAGTTTGGAATATGGCAAAGAAATACTCGAGGAGGAGACGGGGATATATTTATTAAAGATACACCGTGGGAGGACGGAGAGAAGATATTTACTATAGTGTGTTACCAAATCTATTATAAACCAACCAAAGTAAAGTTGCCCCAAAGAACTGGGTTAAGAATCTTTGATAAACTGTGTTTCCAGCAGTAGTATTGTAATTTGTCATTCTCCTTCAAGAACTCCAAGTAAGAATGAGCATGGCAAGGTGAAGTTCAGGAAAAATGTACATTGTATTTCATCAGCAATTTCCCAGAGCCTGTAATTAACAATGGATGAAAAATCCATATGTGCATTGAACTTCAGATCTGCAGCACTTAGATAGTCAAAGCCATACTTTAACTCCCCCCTCCATTTTTGTTCTGATTTTTCAGTAGGCCATGCTGAGACAGATACTATGCTCAATGCATCAAATGAAAAGGATAGTAACCACTCTTCAGTGCCTTGTACTGGACCAAGGCAAAACAGGGCAGAGCCCTTTAACAACTATAGGAATATGCCATAGGAAAAAATTCATTAAACTATCCAGGGGAAGAGAAACTGATAATGAAGATGCAGCTGGAGACCAGAGAGAATGCAGGAAGATTATATTGAGACAACTCCTTTGTGTTCTCACCCTACTCATGGTTCCCCATGCATATGTTTCCTATTCCAATCGTCCTCATATTGTTAGGACCCCGCAGACCTCCGTGAGGTTGATGTGATAGAATATTTCTTCTGTTAAACCCACTGTGATTTTTCTTCTATACTGGGATTGTTATAAATTGTGTAATTTTGACAGATCAACAGAAAATGCTTTCATACATTCATTTCATACATTTCATACATTTCAACATTTCATGAAATGTTTTTATAACTGTCAAAACAGTGCAAGAATTATACCATTTTCTTGCTCCCACACTCTTCTTTATATGAGAATTAACATAAGTTAATAAAAATACCTGCTTAACTTATGTCCCACAACAGCTATGGCTAGCAGTGGATATCAGTTTTTCTTCTTTGAGGAGTGTCCTTGTGGGTGCTCCATTTTAGGTGTCTTGACTCCCTGCACTCGTAATTGTAGATTTGTAGTAGCAGTGCCCGGTTGGGTTGCACACACGCTGTAGCCATCTCGCACCACTCCGAGCGGTTACATAGTGGTGCTCAGCCAGCCATCCCCCCAGTTCCTTCTCAACCGTCTTTTGGCTTGAGTCGGCGCGATTAGCAGAGCCCTCTCTTACCTCTGATAAGATTTATAATAGATAGTGCATAGTGATAGTGTTAGGTTAGTTGTAATTAGTTTCGCTATCCCCTTGCCTTACCATAATGTGTTTAAAAATTTTAAAAAAAAAATTCCTTTACAATCCCTATCTACTTGTACCTCTCTAGCAGGTGTACAGCCTTAGCCTCAAACAGAGTTTATCCCTTTTTTTCTCTCTGAGACTGACTCTCATGCATGGTCGGCTCACCTGTCTTTAAATGGTGCCTGACTTGCAGACTCTCCGTACCAGTCTCTGACGGTCACACTCAGTGTCTGTTGCCTTGGCGAGACGCACATTACTCAAAAGTGCCCACACTGCAGAAAACTAACAGCTAGGACAAGAAAAGCCAGGGATCTCCAACTGAAGCTCTTCATGATGGGGATATCCCTCAGGCCAGCCTCTGACACAAAGTCCAGGTCACCCCCTGGCCAGTGATCGCCAGCGGCAGACTCTGACAGGAGTGTTTCACTTGAACAATGGCTGCCAAAGAGCCTACTCCTAGAAAGGCTACCAAAAGTGGTTGCAGACATCCCTGCACTGAGAATCGCCTAAAAGAAAGTGATCTCCAACTGAAAAATCTGCCCCGGTACTGACCGCTCCGAGAGCGCTGGACTGTGAGGCACTGTGAACTTTCGATGCTGACAGTTCCCAAAAAGCTAAAGACCCCATGCAGGCAAGCTCTAATGGAGGTTCGCACACTAAAGTGAAACCTTCCAGCTTGGCACCCAAAGAGCTGAAGAAGATCTTGGCACGAAGCAGTACAATGGCACCACCTGCTGTACCTATGCCTCACAGCTTCAACTCATGCTCCTGGGCTGTCCACCAAGCTGTATCTGGCACCGATCTTCATGGTTCTGCAGCAATTCATGAGGCATGCGGACCTGATAGTGACCTCAACACCTGAATCTCCTTTACTCGGCACTGAGGATACCCCATCCAGATCAGTACCAACCCAGCTGACTACTCCCTGCAGGTCAGCGCCCCCAATCTCCAGTGATGAGGAAGAGGAGGATGATGCAGTAATATATACTCCTCACCTCTCTTCATCCAAGCCAGGACCATCTCATCACCAACCATCTGCAGATATACGACGATGATATGATCACCTTTAGGCACCGTCCCCCATACTATTCCCACCTAACTGGTCATACTGGGATACATGGGCAATATATAGGGCTCAAAACTGCAGGCCCCCTAACCCGACTAGATCCAGAACATCCCTGTCCCCTTCGCTAACTGTCCCGGCACCCTCAGAAACACAAGAGGAAGACACTGAGGAACCTGATAACACAGTCGAACATGAGACTTTGTCACCTACTCACATCTCATCTTTGTCATCAGATGAACCATAATGCGACCACCACGGAGGATGATTTCAAATCCTTTCAGGACCTCTTCAAAAGGGTTGCTGAATCCCTGGACATTTTGTTGGCTCAGGTACCAGAAGCCCAATACAAGCTCACAGACATACTCCAGGCATCCCCATCGGCAAAGATAGCTCTTCCAATTAATGATGCAATCATGGAACCTGCAAAAATAATCTGGCAGACACTTGCTACAGTAATACCCTCATGTAAAAGATACGACAAAAAATGTTGTATGCCCGCAAAAAGGGATGAGTTCCTATTTACACACCCCGCACCAAACTCTTTAGTAGTAGAGGTGGTCAATCAAAGGGTGAAACACCACCACTCTCGAATGACCCCATACAATAAGAACTGGTAAAAGCGACACCTTTTCGGGCAGAAAGCTTACTCCTCTGCTATACTTCAGTTCCGCATAGCCAATTATGTGGCCCTGCTAGCCAAATATACACAAAATCTGTACTCCAAAATGTCAACTGTTATTGAAAATTTACCAGATGACAAAAAAGAACAGTGCAAACATTTCTGAAGGGTCTCTCATCACCAGGATGGCCCTCCAGGCCTTCCTTGACTCTGCAGACACGGCAGCACGATCCATCGCAGCATCTGTGGTCATGCGCCATGCATTGTGGCTCCACCTCTCCAGGCTCCCAAGGGAGTTCCAAGCAACAGTCAAGGACTTGCTCTTGGAGGGGCAAAAAGTATTTCCAGATAAAACCAATGTCTCATTACACACCCTAAAAGACTCAAGGGTGACCTTAAAAACCCTTGGGATTTACCTACCTGCAAACAAAAAGAAACAGAGGAGATTTTACAATCGGAGATTCCGGTCTATGCCATACTCTCAGCCCCAAAGACAGTACAATCTATGGTGTAAACAAAGACAGAACAGACACTGGCAGAACCAAGATCAGACTTGGATGTCTCAACAATCCACCTCTAGACAATCATTTTTGAAGCGTGGTCGAGGGCATGAGACCTCCACACTCTCCTACTCCAGAACCAGAAATGGTCCCCCGCCCATTCGGAGATGGTCTTTGACCATACTATCCAGTCTGGAACACCATCATGACAGACAAATTGGTTTTAGAGATTATCCAGAAGGGTAACTCCATCCCCTTTATTTCTGTCCCACCTACCCACCCACATTCCGCGTCCCTCTTCAGGGATACATCTCATGAGCACCTGTTACAACAGGAAATAAATGACTTCATACAATTAATTGCCGTGGAACCCATACCATCACAACACAAGGGGAGAGGTCTTTATTCACATTACTTTCTAATGCAGAAAAAGACTGGCAGGTGGAGACCCATCTTGGATTTAAGAAAATTCAGCAAATACATGAGAACACAACGTTTCAAAATGGTGATTCTAACCACAATAATTCCGGCATTAAAGAAGGGAGATTGGCTCTCAGCCCTTGACCTTCAGGACTCTTATTTTCATCTTACCATCCAACCGTCTCAAGATTCCTGAGGTTCACCCTAGGGAAACAGCATTTCCAATACAGAGTACTACCCTTCAGCCTATCCACTGCCCCAAGGGTTTTTTCCAAGGTTCTTGCTGTCATTGCAGTTCACCTACACAGTTACAGAGTAATGATATTTCCATACTTGGCCAACTGCCTCATACGAGCCAACATGGCAAGAAGCTATAAACACCACACAGAGCACGATAACCCTTTTCACAAACCTGGGGTTGCAAATAAATGTGCAGATGTCCACACTGGTTCCTGTCCAAAATTTGGAAGGCATAGGACCCTGTCTCAACTGTCTAACATCAACACTACCCCAACAGTGCATCCTCACCCTAGTCAGCCTAATTTCAAAAGTAAGGAATAGCCAACAAACATCCATCAAAGCACGTTTACAACTCTTGGGGCACATGCAGGCAACTATGTTTGTTGTCAAGCATGCCAGATTCCACATGAGATGCTTTCAGGCCTGTTTTGAACAGTGTATATATCTACAGACGCACACTCAACAGACGCCTCACAATGCCACGCAGAGTAAAAGACTCATTAACATGGTGGACAAAACCAAAGAGTGTCTGCTCAGGAGTCTCTTTCCGACAAAGAACTTCAACCATGACAATCACAAAAGTGGTTCTCTAAGAGGGTGGGGGGGGCACATCTACTCAACAATATGGTCAAGCGGAGTTCAACCTGCACGTAAACTTTTTGAACTAAGGAAAGTTCAAAATGGATGTGAGCGCTTTTGCCTTCTAATCAAGAACAATGCTATTAAGATCGTCATGGACAATATAGCATTTATGTTTTATATAAACTACGAATGGGGAGCATGATCATAACTCTGTATGTACAGAGGCACTATGCCTTTGGAATTGGTGCATCACCAACAACATACAGATATCAGCATCCTGTCTGCTGGGATGCCAGAATACAACAGTAGATGTACGAAGCAGGGATTTCTCAAAAACCCACAAGTGGGAGATGGATCCCGGAATTCTCAAATTCATATTCCAACTATGGGGGTTGCCCAACATAGTTCTATTTGCAACTCAGAACGCCAGTTGCCCACAATATTGCTCCAGAGCAGGATTGGGACACCACTCCCTAGCCGACGCTCTCCTCATAAAATAGGAGGCGTCACTGATGTATGCATTTTCTCCGACCCCACTCCTAAAATGAGTCATTCACAAGATTATGCAGGACAAATCCAGGGTCATTCTCATAGCGCAAACATGGTTCCCATACTTGCATCAAATGGCAGTGAAACTGCCTCAAACCCTTCTCTTAGTACCTCACCTTCTATCACAATATGCGGGACGTGTCCGTCACCCAAACCTTGCAGTACTGCACCTCGAGGCCTGGTTACTCCATGGCTGACTTGGGTCGAGAAGGCCTGTTTGGAGGAAGTAAAAGATACATTACTTAACAGTCAGAAACTAAGTACAAGTAAGACATATATTTATAAGTGGAAATGATTCTGCACCTGGTGCCAAGATAAACAGATTTTGCCACAATCATCCCCCCTAATGCAGATCCTGGACTATATACTAGGACTTAAAAAATTGGGGCTATCCACAAGCTCCATCAGAGTACACTTGGCTGCTATTATCTCCTTCCATGACAAGGTGGACGGGATCAGTATGTTTGCTCACCCGATGATTAAACGCTTCTTTAAAGGCATTGAATACACTTATCCCACAATAAGAAACCCTACACCCCGTGTGGGACTGCAGCCTTGTTCTATGTGGACTCATGGGAAATCTATTTGAACACCTTGCAACCTGCTTTTTGTTGCACTTAACCATGAAGGTGGCTTCCTCATTGCCATCACATCTGCCAGACGGGTGGGAGAATTAGGTGCCCTAATGGCACACCCACCTTATACAACATTCTTTAAAAATAAAGTAATCCTGTGATTGCATCCTCACTTCATACCCAAAGTCGCCTCCCCCTTTCATTTAAACCAACCTATTTACTTACCGGTATTTTTTCCTAAGCCACATGTGGATGGGAAAGAGTCCTCATTCCACACATTAGATGTTCGCAGAGCATTGAAAGAACAAAAACATTTAGAAAATCACCTAGACCAAACTATCTCAAAACAGAGAGTATCCAAATGGATATCAGGATACCAAAACAACGAAAAAGGGTGGAGTGACTGCAGCTCCAGTTCCTTCTCACAGCTGCGTTGTCTGGTTGGAACTTTCAGTGACCGTGTCTGTGACACATTTCACAAAGATCATATTTGTCATTAGTTTTACCAGTTTTATCTGCAGTTTTACTAGTTTGTCTTTCCTAGTTAATAGTTATAATGTTAGTTTTAAAATAGCTTTGGGTTTTTTTCCCTACACTGAACCTGTGTGTGGGTGCTGGACTATGCCCAGGACCCCGGGCTTGAAACTTTCTGCCTCATGCCCACCATTCTTTTTGATGAGCGACGACCATCAACGCTGTCTCTACTGCCTGGGAGAAGCTCACATCGTGGCTAGAAGTAGTATTTGCTAATCCTTTCTCAGACGAACCCGAGAAGGCTGAGACCTTCATCTCTGAAGAGCTGGCCATGAGACTGCACTTGGACTTAGGACGCAGGGAACCCCCTGCGTACATCAGCTTGATTCAGTGAGGAGCTTGCCTCCTGCTACTACATCCAATTCCAGTGCTGGTAGGATCACCGCCACTGACCGCAGAGTGGGGGGCCTAATCAGGAAGTTTGAAAGCACTCCCATAAGCGCGTGTCTACATCTTCATCTAAGTCCAAGAAAATGGACATTCCCTCCACTAGCTTGGGGATTGAGCTCATTCCAAGTGACACAGGCATGAGAAGAAGACGCAGAAACTATGGGAGCCGACTGTCCCGGGCATTGAACCACCGATACCGCCATCACTGGCACCCCACAAGGCATGAGAACTTCAGGGAAAGTCATTAGTGCCAGTACTGATGTCTAGGAAGGAAAGAGTGCCCCTCACACTTGGAAGATCCTGATCCATGGCTGAATCCCAAGAGGTCTTTGCCTTATCTGACCCAGTGTCCCCTCCTTTGTTGGGTCCCTCCCTTCCAGGGAGATCATATCTCCTCCATGGGATGCGCCTGCGGCAGGAGTGGGAAAACTATGGCCTGCGGGCCAGATCCGGCTTGCCAGCCGTTTTAATCCGGTCCACAAGCTCGCCCTGGAGAGTAGGGTCTGGTGCTTGCCCTGCTCTGGCACTTTAGCAATGGAGCAGGGTTGGGGGCCGCTCCATGCAGCTCCTGGAAGCAGAGGCATGGCCCTGCTCCAGCTCCTATGCATAGGGGCAGCCAGGACGCTCTGCTCTGCACATTGCACAGCCAGTGGGAGCTGCAGGGGTGGGGCCTGCGGACAGGGCAGCATGCAGAGCCACCTGGCTGTGCCTCCGCATAGGAGCCAGAAAAGGGACATGCCACTGCTTCTGGGAGCCACTTGAGGTAAGCACTGCCTGGAACCTTCACCCCACGCCCCAACTCCCTGCCCCAGCCCTGATCCTCCTTCTGCCCTCTGAACCCCTTGATCCCAGCCTGGAGCACACTCCTGCACGCCAGAGCCTGCACCCCTTCCTGCTCCCCAACACCTGCCCCAGCCCTGATCCCCCTCCCACCTGCCGAACTCCTTGGTCCAAGCCCAAAGTCCCCTCCTATACCCCAAACTTCTCATCCCCAGAGCCTGCACCCCCAGCCGGAACCCTCACCGCCCCTGCACCACACTCTCCCACCCCAGCGCCCCCTTCTGCACCCTGAACTCCTAATTTCTGGCCCCACCCTGGAGCCCACACCCTCAACCAGAGCCCTTGCCCCCTTCTGCACCTGAACCCCAATTTTGTGAGCATTCATGGCCCACCATACAATTTCTATTCCCAGATGTGGTCTTTGGGCCAAAAAGTTTGCCCACCACTGGCCCAGGATATAGGGTCTCTTGCCCTCCTCACAGGTACTATATTCAGTTCCATCAGCTCCAATGATGCCGCCACTAGAACCAGAGTCCGCCTTCTCCCCTTCTGATGAATCAGAACAGGAGAAGAACAACCTCTTCCATACTGCTCCTATACACCATCACTGAGACATGCACATCCGAGGGAACCCCCCACATCTTCCTCGGAACCACTGTTATCCTATGTCATGGGGCCCTCTGCAACCTCTGGTGGATCTGGTTTACTGACCATATTGGGGGCCCTGGGCACAGTATCCTCTCTTGGAACCTGCCTGATCTGCAAGAGAATCTCCTCCTGCTTCCCCCCCCAAAGGGATCTATCAAACAGGTTCATAAATCCCATAGCGGAGGAAGAATTTTACACCCTGGTCCTGGTGGTTCTACTGGAGCCGACTAGGGTTCCCATCCGCCTCACCGGATGAAACAGTAATTACATTATCTCCCTCCCCACCAGGTGACTTCCTAGAGTTCCAGGAGCTTCTAAGGAGAGTTGAGGGTGAATTACACATTCAAGACTCTGTGTAAGCTCCTGGATATCCTACACACCTCAGCACCTGCGAGAATATCGCTCCCAACTAACAATTCCGTATTGGTTCCAACCAGAGCGGGATGGCATACTCTAGCCACATGTTCTAGCCTAAAGGAACTGAGAAATGTTACTATGTCCCAACCAAGGGGTCAGAATTCCTCTTTTCTCACCTTGCTCTGAACTTGCGGATGGTTCAGACTGCTTCAGAGAGAACCAAGGAGCAACACCCTCCATCTACTGGGGGCAAGGAATGGAAGTACTTCAATCTTCTGGGGAGGAAAATCTTCCCTTCCTCCAGTTTGCAATTCTTGATTGGCAATTATCAAGCACTATAGGCTAAATATGCCCTAGTATAACCTGCTTCCAAACCCTTGTCAAGGAAGGGAAACTCATAGCTAGAACTGCTCTCCAGTCCACAATAGACACAGCTGATACCTCTTCTGGGGCCATGGCCACAGTTGTCACGATCATTAGGGAATCCTGGCTTCATGCTTATGGTTTTCCTAGGGAGATCCAGAACACCATCAAGTACCTCCCCTTTGAGAAATCCCATCTTTACAACCACAAGACAGATGAGTCTTTATATACATTGAAAGATTCTCTGGCTACCCTCTGCTGGTTGGGTATATGCACTCGTGCTCCAAATGGAAGTTACGCTGCCCATCATCCACACACAGGTACAGGTCTCCTCAGTTCTATCACCGGGGGCCTTACAAACCACCACAAAAATGCCATCTCGCCTCGCTGGCTTCCTCGTCTCAAACCCAGTCTGAGGCCAAGAAGTGTTTTTGATACAAGCTCAAGAGCCGCTAGCCACAGACCTAACACCTCGCGACCCCTCTCTCTTTTATCGCTTGTGGAGTGCAATACTAATGGACAGATGGGTGCTTAATGTCATCCGCCACGGCCATACAATCAAGTTTGTCACACTATCTCCTCCAAACCCTCCCTCCTCATCCCCCTTTGGGGACCGCTATCATGACAGTATTCTTGCCCAAGAAGTGAACTCCTTATTGCAGTGGGGAGCAATAGAGCACATTCCTCTAGAATTTCAAGGAACAGGGTTCTACTCCACTTAATTCCTGATTCTTCCCCCGCGCCCCCCCCCCCCCAGGCAGTTGGAGACCAATCACCAAACTCTGCCACTTCAATTGCTTCATCTGCAAACTCAAGTTTCACATGGTACCGCTGGCAGTTATAATTCCATTCCTAGAAAAAGGCATGTGGTTCACGGCTCTTGATATGAAGGACACTTACTTCCATGTTGATATTCATCCCACCCACAGACATTTTCTCAGATTTATGGTGTGTGCTGATTTCCAGTACTGAGTACTTTCCTTCGGAACAGTTCCTGCTCCCAGAGTCTTCACCAAAGTATTTTCCATAGTAGAAGCTCACATCAGGTGTTATGGTTTTCTTCTTTTTCCATACCCCGACAATTGGCTCCTGGCAGCCAAGCCCTGCTGGGAAGCCCTTGTATCAACCTCCAAACTACTCGACCTCCTCGCTTCACTTGGAGTCAGTGTCAACATAGAAAAATTGATCCTTAATACCCCGCAGTCACTAGACTTCATTGGGGCTACCATAAATTCTATCATGGCGCTGGCATACCTGCCCACAGACAGGTTTGGGGTGATGAACGCCAACATATCTCAAAAAGAAAACGAGTACTTGTGGCACTTTAGAGACTAACAAATTTATTTGAACATAAGCTTTCGTGAGCTACAGCTCACTTCATCGGATGCATTCGGTGGAAAATACAGTGGGGAGATTTATATGCATATACATATAATTCTCCCCACTGTATTTTCCACCGAATGCATCGGATGAAGTGAGCTGTAGCTCACGAAAGCTTATGCTCAAATAAATTTGTTAGTCTCTAAGGTGCCACAAGTACTCGTTTTCTTTTTGCGAATACAGACTAACACGGCTGCTACTCTGCAAATATCTCACATCATGAAGAACCTACATATACCATTCAGGACTTGCCTATCTCTTTTGGGCTACATGGCTTGCACCTACATGATCCCTTTTTGTAAGACTTCATTTTTGCTGCCTGCAGACGTGGCTCCAGTCTGTGCACTCACTGAACTGTCACTCTGTGGACCTCAGGCTGAGATTTCCGGCCAAGGTACTGTCATCCCTTCTGTCGTGGACAGACCCGCATCACATGCACCTGGGAGTTCCCTTTCTTTCCTTTTCTCAGAGCAGAATTATCACCAACATGACCCTGGTAGGCTGGGGAGCTTGTATGGACAACCGCACAGGGAAAGGCATGTGGATGCATTGTGAATCCAGGATGCACATCAATATCCTGAATCTTTGAGCAGTGCGAAAGGCATGCAAATCCTCTCTCCCACTCATTCACTCTCATCATGTCCTCATCTTGTCAGACACCACTGCCACGATTTTCTATATCAAGAAACAAGAGGGAAGGAAGATCCTCGGCTCTCTGCACAGAAGAGATCAATCTCTGCAAAGTTATAGTGACTGATACAAGATATATCACATAATTATATGAATTTAAGGCCAACTAGAATAGTTTATATTTTGGTAACAGCTGAGTAGTCCTGTCCTCCTTGTCAGTTCCCTTTAACAAAACAATGTTGATTCTTTATTCTTTTATTAAAAGATTTCATTATTCTGCTGTCCCCAGACTTTTACATATCACTCGTTGTTTTATAATGAAAACATCATCTTGCTCTGTGTAATAATGTTACATTGAAACAATAGGTTTTAGGAAAGATCTTGAATTATTTGTGAATATCAAGGTCAATTGTAGCTGCTTATTTTCTGGTATATCTGAATGCCTTTTAAATCACATGTTGCATGTTCAAAATTTGGCCGTTTAAAAGTTCACCAGTACCACTACCTCAAGATTACAGCATGTTAGTCTTATTTTAAAAACTTTTCATTGATTTCTATCGAAGTCGCATTGATTTTTTTTTAATTTGAATTGGTGTTTAAGACTTTGTATGGACTTGGTCTGTAACATTTGCTCTGATCTTTTTTCAGTTTATTTTCAGAATTGGCGTTTAAGATCCAACTTGACCAATGACAGCAACGCATCTTAAGTGGGGGAAGGGCGTTGTCTGACTTGCTGGGGAAAGGGGTATACCGCTTTAAGGGCAGGGGCATAAATGTTGCCTGAGGATGCTGACTCATCCTTCCCAGCTGACTGGAAGAGGATGGAGAGTCCGTAGGTGCAAGCAGGGCAGGGGAAGCCCCTTTTACCTGGACCAAGCAAAGCAGCACCCATCCTCTGACCCTTGAAAGTGGTAAAATACCAGATTTGGTCAGGATCTGCTGTAGGCACTCTGCTACCTACTCCTTTCTTGCGGGGGCTAGGAAAGAATTTTTCCCTCACCGCCAGGTTGGCCAAGGAAAAATGGGGAGATTATTTTCCCCACTGTGAGTTTGGGCAGGGCTTGTTTGTGGCGAGCTTGGAATCGACGTTAGACTATGATGTCACAACTCATTCTGTAAACGAGGGACAGATATCCAGTGCAGGTGCTCGTAGGGAAGGGAAACAGTGATCAGATAAATGGTTTGGTAAAGGATTTAAAGGAGGTGTTTGTTAAAGGGGCAGAAATGTGGAGGTTTGTGGCTTCTATGACTGGAACAGCAGGGAGACGCCCTTCCCCTCCTCCTTTATAGCCCATCTTACCCTTCATTCGAAGGGGTGGGGATGGTAGGTCCCAGCAGTGTGTTGGCTGGGGACCAGGTTGGAAAAAAAGGAGGGGACTGATGGAAGCCCCCCGGGTAGATATTGAAATGATCATGAAGTTACCTACACTGTACACTCTTTATCTGCCAGGTACTCCCAGACAGTTGTTGTTGTTAATGTTGCAGCCTCATTAAACCACATCCAGTGTCTCCTGGCCTTCTTTCAGTATAGTCAGACAATTGCCTATTTACTTTACCCTGAATTTAGTCTCATGATGATAGAAGCTAGTGTTCTGTGATTATGTGCTTGATCTGTGGCATACTCTTCCTCCAGCTATTAGAAACTGTCAAACTCATTCTGCATTTGTTGTTGCTTTCAGTTGTTCAGCCTGCATTATAAAAATATACAGGACTTCACAGGTGCCAGGTGACTCCTTATATACTGTATATGGTATAATAGTCATGGGCAGCAAGAACAACTCAGGATAGTCAGTCCATGCTAATTGCCATGTCTGGATTTTAATTTTAAAGATAAACATTAACCCAAATTTTGAGTTGCTTTAATTTTTGACTTTGAAAATGTCCATTTTAAGAGAAATTTTGCTTCACATTAGAAATGCATTATCACTAATAGGAATATAGGCTTAGATTTTCAGAGGAGCTTGAGCGAATTAGGTACCCAACTGTCACTGAATTTCAAGGGGGTGTTGGGTGCCTAAAGGCTTGTCTACATGATGGGGTAATGAATTGTATGGGAATGTGATTTCTAAAACGTACTAACATGTTGCTCATGAATTGATCCATGTCGATACTGCTAGAGTGCTTTAATGTGGTGTTTTGAAGTAGTACGTTAATGAACTGTAATGAACTTTTAGTGCACACCAGCAGGATCTACATTGACCTACTATGCATAACACATTATTGCGCTTTAGAAATCATACTCTTCTAGAGTGCATTACCCCACTGTATAGACAAGCCCTGACTCCCTTTCTCTTCTTTAAATAGCTCACCTTTATTGATTTAAGATAAAGTTGCTGAGTCACCAAACTGCAGCGAGAGAAATGACTGAAATTTGAATTCTTTCACCCCATTAATTCTCCATTGCCTTTGCAACTTAATTCTATTCATTGCTTGCTGTGCATTGCTTGCTTCCTGAAAATTTGATACCTTGTACAAAAGAATTGAACATGTGTATTATCATAGAATCATAGACTATGAGGATTGGAAGCGACCTCAGGAGGTCATCTAGTCCAACCCCCTGCTCAAAGCAGGACCAATCCCCATTTTTTTTGCGCCAGATCCTTGAATGGATCACTCAAGGATTGAACTCACAACCCTGGATTTAAGTAGGCCAATGCTCAAACCACTGAGCTATCCCTCTGTATGCTGCTGTTTGTTATAGCACCATTCTCTATTTAAAGTTGTGGATCAGCTTGCATAACTCCTGCTTTCAGTAACTTGTAACTTTCTGGAAAAAATATTATTTAGGGTTCTAGTTTCTTGGTCCCAGAATGAATTGTGTATGTGTGATATTTTGTGTGTGAAAATTGTTTGGACATTTTGTGGTATCCCAGAATGGAAGAGCTGTTTTTGTACCCCCCCCACCCCAATCTTGAGGTAATTTTCAAACAATTTAACTTTAAAACTTCTTTTAGACATTATCCCCAGTTACTGCAAGTTCCTATACTTAGTGAAGAAATTTGACTTGGAAATAGTGAAATTAATTTAAAAATTAGAAATAATGAAATTTGAAAACTGCATGCATAGACATGACTCCACCAGGGCTGCTAATCTCAAGATGACCAGATGCGGTGTTTCAGCTGTACACAGTGGGCTAAATTATGGCCAGGAGTAGGTGGATTCAACTCAGTTGATTTTAGTGGAATTATACCCTGCTGAAAAAGATGCCCAAATCCAGAGTGCTGCAGTCGGAAATATATACAGATTTATTTTCATGATTAGGTACTCAAATGTCTGTGTATATATATGTGTGAAAAATGTGAATTTTACATAATACTTGGAGCAAATGTAATACATTTATATAAGCCTGTAACAATTTCTGTAAACACAGATTTGAAGCTTCGGATATATGCAAATACTGTTGTGTGTCTTTCTAGAACTGGAGCCTCCCTGAAGATCAATGGGGGTTATATTGTTAATAAAATCCAGAGACACAAAAGCATAAATACACAAAAGGCTGGAGGAAAGTTGCAATTCCTATAAAAAAAACTATAATTAAATTTTGACTTCATATATTATAAAATCTTAAATGTAATTATTTTTCTTAGATTTAAAATTTCTTTTTAAACTAGGTATTGTTGTCATATTCAATTTATGTATTTGTAGGATTATGGAGTAATTTGTGTGTATTTTTAGTGGAAATCTGTCTAGTGTTCTTTTTAAAGTCCCTGCAGTTTCATATACACCCTGGAATAAAAAGCTTTACAAATATAAAATCAGCAGAAATCTTACCATTACTTTTTAATTGCACTGGAAACAGTTTTATGTTTTATAAAAATTGCTTTCTCATACAATATTTGCAATTCAGACTTCAGTATTGTACTTTTGACTGACAATATGAAAGTCTAGCCCGTTTTCATAGTCAAAGCCGAGAAAAATGCAGTATGTATGCATTAACAGTGAAAAATTTAGAGTTGAATTTTAATAATCAGCTACTTCTGGTATCATAATTTAAGAAATTTTAGGTGGCTATTCATCATATTGTTTTTAAAAAGATGTTAAAAATTGGCTTCATCTACAGCCTGTTTTTAATACTATTTTGAAGTTGCGTTGTTTCCCTGAGTCAGAATCCTCAGTGTTAATCACTACCATTAACATTTATTTCATGCAGCATTAAGTTTATAAAACTTAATCTTGTGATTAGATTAATGGATGTAAGAGGTTTTTTTAAAAATTGTGATGTTTACAATTACATTTTTAAAACACTAGGAGTTAAATCAGTGTCTTTTCTTAGTTAGACTGAAGTGTATTCCCTCAGTTCTTGTGTGAGGACCGAGTACTGTTTCCATGGAAACTCATGGAATAGTGTGTGTTTCTTCACTGCCCTTCCTCTTGCATTCTGATTTGCTTACATATCCATACACATAAGTATTCTTAATCGCATTCTCTTAAATGGTGGTTGAAAGGAAACAAGCATGTTGGAGAAAATTTTCAGATATACAGTTACTGATATTTTCTAGGTTTTTGATTGTAAATTAAAATAGAGGTTTAATAGTGCTATAAGTTGTTTTGGTTAAACAAAAATATTTCTGAAGTCATACTGTTGTTAGGAAACTAAAGTAAACCCCAGAATGTTCAGTGTTTTTACATCAGCTGTCGCTATAAATGCCATTTGGAAAAACATGTTTGCTTTGATATGACAGTGAATGTGTCTTCCCCCAGGAGATTTTTTTAAATATACCTCATTTTATAGGGAACATTTTGCCATTCAGTGTACACCAAGGTTAAATAAACATTAAAATTCCTGAAAGAAAAGCAGTGCTGTGATATTTTTTAGAAATGGCAGATTCCAGTGAAGAAATATGTGCTAAATTGGCTTATATCATTGTTATGCAGCTGTGTGTCAGCCTCACCCATCTTGTTTATGATATGAACTACAGGTTTGTTTTTTACGTGCATTGCAGGGCTCTAGATAAATCCAACTTTTTCTACTAAATGAATTACAAAATGGTCCCAGTTTGCTTCTGGAATTCTTTTTTATTAAAAAATTAATTTAAAAACCAAGTGCAGCACATCCTCTTGAGAATATTTTAACTGTTAGCTGGAGATGAGTTTCTGACTTGACTGAACAAAAGACAATCCCTTGTAATTTTGGGGTGTGTCTGTAAACCCTCGAGCAAAGTATGGGTACGAAATTTTTAAAGGGTTGAAATTGTGGCTGCAAATATTGTGTGTGTGGGGGAATGAATTTATATACAGGAAGAATCTTCACCTTTTCATCTGGCAGTGGCTACCAGAAGATGATGTCACCTTGAAGCTGATTGGTTGTTTCAGCACCTAGTGCAGGGAAGAGAGAGAAAGATGCCGGCACAAATCTCAGTGGTGGAGCTATGGTGTTTTCTGACAGTTTTGGATAGAATCTTTGATTGGTATTGAGAATCTATTGTGTGTGGCCATGTGAGGTATTGGGAGCATCCTAGTGTGAGGGGAATTAAGAGCTATCAGAGGAATGAGGCGGTTGATCTGCAAGCGGATCTGTGATTGTAAGTTTCAAGATCTGGGTGGAAGGAATAAGACGGAGTGTTCGTAGACACATTATGGGAGGATGTGTAGCAGAAAATGCATGTATGAGTAGAGGAAAAGGGAGCAGCATTGCTCTTGGATAGCCTGGAATGAACTGAAAATTGTATTCATTTTTGGGAAGACGATGGACAGGACACATTTAAACTGTGCAGAGAATTTTTCTTTTTGTGATGTTGAATATGTAGGATTCATTTTTGTGTTTAATATTATAATAATTGCGAATCCAAAGGCAGTATTGTATAAAATCTTGTGGTGTTAAAATGCTTTTTATTTTTCTTTGTCATCTGTTTCCCGTGCCATAGACAAAGGGCAAAATAATTAGTATTAATTTTTATTTGATCTTTTGGTAAATTTCTATGAAAAGTGCAGCAGAGCAATTTTTTTAAAAAAACCCTCTGTTCTCATAAGTAAATTTCTTTTATGTATCCTTTTGTAGATAAAAGCTTTGATGATGAGGAGTCAGTGGATGGAAATAGGCCATCGTCAGCTGCTTCAGCTTTCAAGGTTCCTGCACCTAAAAAACTCGGGAATCCTTCAAACAGTGCAAGAAAACCAGGTTCAGCTGGTGGGCCTAAGGTTGCAGGTAATATAAATCTACTCGCACTCTAATATGCTTTTCTTCCAATCCTGACATAGCAAGCACAAATCAAATAACTTTGGAGGATGATTGTTTATATACGATTAACAAAGCTTTATTAATGAGTTCTTGGTTTTGCTTATTCAATGGGTGCAGTACTTTAGCTGCTATATATGTGGATATGTAAGCATACAGTTAACACATAAACGGCTACAAATGTTTATCTGTCATAGAATGGGTGTCATAAATCAAATGAACATGTTGAAGGTGGAAATCAGATTGATGAAAGCTCTGAATAAATGTGTGGGTCTCTGTTAATTCCCAGGACAACCAATTATTTCAAAAAACATGTTTATAAAATCTGCAATAGATTTGTAGAATTCAAGTTGTAATGGAGGCCCACACTTTTTTCAAATGGTTGAAGAACCTTCATGTACCTCAACAAAACAGGGGTGTGTGTGTATCTAGTACACCTTTCGAGTTTTTTGCCTTCTTAAACTGGCTACAATAAATATGAAGTATATTGAAAAACAGAAAAAGCTGGGCAATATACGAAACTGTTTCCATGATTTATGTGTAATAGAAGTAAGCAGTACATAGCTTGTTCTTATTATGTATGGAAGTTAATCGTTTTGGTTAGAGAAATCTGTTTGTGATCTGTGGTATCAGACTCATTGTATGGAGTTCATTCCAATTCTATATCTAAGATGTAACCAGAAACATAATTATTACTTCTTTCACCATTTTATCTAAGAATAAAAGTGAATATTTACTGCTAGAAGGATGACAGTTGTCATATTTGCTGACTCATGTATTCAGCAAATGATATAGTTTGGGAAAACATTTATTTCCATTTCTCTTAGAAGTACCTGAAAATTAAAAGGATCTGATTTCAGCCTGCTGAGAGCGAAATTTTTGTAATATGCCAGTTTTTAGATATTAAAAGCTATGAATAACTAATTATTTTTAATAGTGTTCGTTTTTTTTTAGATAACCATCACTATTTTGTTTGCTAGAACCTGTCTGCAAGATTTTTTTCAATTATAGGTTGCTCATCTAACATTGTTAAATGTGAACTGCCCAGTGAAAACGAATTAGCACCGATATATGTATTGCGTGTACTCACCAACCAAGTTGTGGGGTTCATTAGCATACCAATAAGATACAACTAATGTATATATTTTCTCCCTTCCAATATAATCTTAGTACTTTCTTGTTCACTGAAGATATTCCCAAAAGGTGACAACATAAGTACTGGCATAACAGTCAATTTATGATGATGTCACAGTAAACCAGGAAGTACATAAACAAAAGGATTTCACACAACTTGTTTTATTTTTTAAAGTTGCTTAATATTTACTTTTTTTTTATGAATACCTTTATCATCCTGGTTCTTGTGGACATTTAGTATGGGTATCTAGACTTAATTAAAAAATTTAGTTTTGCTTTGTAGGTCCTTTTTATGATAAACTGATTTTTAAAAGGAACAGGTTTGTACATTAAGAGTATTGGACTTTTTTTTTCTTTTCAAATGTTACGCAGATGTGGTACTAGAATGAAGTTTTAAGATTCCAAATTACCTCTGTTACAAAGTAGGCAAAGTTCTTACCAAGCTTTTAAAATTATAATTCTATTAACTATAGCCACTCTACTGGTATAGTAAACAGTTAACCACTCTACTAAACTACTTAAAACTTCATCACACAAGAAATATTAACTATAAAATAAATTTTAAATTGCTGAAACTTTATTTTGCTTTCTTCCTTTTCCCGATTGACTGCCACACTTCAAAAAACAAGTTACAGGAAATTAGGCTGTACAAAAGTAATAGCACTAGTCTATCAAAATTGAGACATATCAAAAAATAAATGTAACAGTTACTTTGCTTTATATATTTGCCTTTCCTATTGGTCTTCTTTTTTCAGTTCTGGAAACAGTAAAGGTGTTTCTTCTCTCTCTTTCTGTATAGATTTAGCCAATTCATATACCTGTAGTCAAGGTTTTGAATATGTTTTAAAAAATATGTAGGCTGGCATATCTGATGGAATATCTTAGTCTTCTCTCAGAGAAAGATTATACAATTACTGGTTTCAGAGTAGCAGCCATGTTAGTCTGTATCCGCAAAAAGAAAAGGAAGACTTGTGGCACCTTAGAGACCAACAAATAAATTTGAGCATAAGCTTTCATGAGCTACTGCTCACTTCATGAATGAAGTGAGCTGTAGCTCACGAAAGCTTATGCTCAAATAAATTTGTTAGTCTCTAAGGTGCCACAAGTACTCCTTTTCTTTTTGATTTGGGTAGTAGATGGTTGCATTTGTGGCCCTGTGGTGGGGTATACAAAGCCCACGCTGGCCCAGGAATGGTTAGAGAGAGCTTGAGAGCTCCAGCTCGTATACCTGGAGAGGGCATAGTCAGGTTGAGGGAGGAACTCAAAAGAAAGAGTATATGACAATCTCCTGGGAGGAGAGGCTGTATAGGGAAGGGTGGGGAGTTGGGAGAAAGGTATAGCTGCAGGAGACAGGATTAGCTATGTAGTGAGCCCAGTGAAGGGGCAGTACTCAAAGGAAGTTTCTCTCAGGAGATTGAGTCACAGGGAAAAACTTTTTTGGTTTTGTTTTGGTTGTGTCTTGTTTACTATAATCAGGCTAAGGATTTCTTGTCACCTTGGTTATGTGAAAAGGAAGTGTTACCTCTAAAAGAATTAAATTAGCCCTGGTCTACACTACAGAATTAGATTGATGCAAGGCAGTTTACGTCAACCTACCTCTGTAAACGTCTACACTAATATGTTGCTCCCGCTAATGTAACTTAACCATTATGCCAACTTAATAACTTGACCTCCACAAGAGGCGTAGCACTTAGGTCAATGTAGTTAAATTCCATTACCTGTTTGCACTGCGTGGAGAGCTCACATAGCAACTGCCCAGGTGACCATGCCAGCTCCACGTAGCAAACGCCCTCCTACCTGGAGTACACAGAGGTGGTGGATCTCCTGGGTTTGTGGGGGAAAAAGACTGTGCAGGTATAGCTCTGATCCAGCAGTAGAAATGTCAATATCTATGAGCAGATCGCTCAGGACATGGGGAGAATGGCTACAACAGGGATATGCAGCAGTGCACGTGAAAATCAAAGAGCTGCAGCAGGTGTACCAGAAGGCAAAGGAGGCTAACAGTCATTCTGGAGTGGAGCTGAAAACATGTTGCTTCTACAAGAGACTACGTGCCATCCTTTGGGGAGGCCCAACTGCCAAGAGCCCTGTGGATACTTCGGGGGGGCCCCTGTAGTGCACAGTGACGAGGAGGTGTTGGATGAGGAAATGGAGGAGGAGTATGCGGAACAGGTGACTGGTGGATTCAGTGGTGTGGCAAGGCAGGAACTCTTTCTGATGCTGGAGCAGTCGAGCCAGTCCCTACCATACAGCACTGGCAAGCCTGATGTAGAGGAAGGAACTTCTGGTAAGCATGCAGTTTGCTTTGATATTGCAGTTCATTTACTACTTTTTAATCAGCGTAGAAGATGTAGTGAAATAATCAATAGAGGTAGAGTTGCTATCTGCTTCATTCTCCTATATAGTGAGGCAGAGGGGGTCCTGGAAAATAGTTTGTTTATGCGCACCAGGATGTCCCATGAATCCTCCATAGAGATCTCAAGGAAACTTTCCTGGAGGTAGTCTGCAATCCTCTGCTGAAGGTTTGTGGGGAGGGCTGTCTTATTTCTTCCATCATGAGAGGACATTTTCCCAAGCCAGTCAGTAATTACTTCAGCTAGCACCATTTCAGTACACAGGCTAGCAGCATATGGACCCGGTCTGCGGCCAGACGCATTCAGGGGGTGTTCCCTTTCAGGAGTTACCCTCAGGAGTGAGATACCAGCTAAAATCACCACCACCTGTGGAAAACGGTGCCAGGATTCAGTTCAGTTGCCCTATTCCAAATATGCTGGTGCCAGTGTGCTCCCCCACACTTACTGTCCCAAATCGCCCCCTTCTCCCTGAGCTGTACTCACTATGGCTGGAACTGCCACTGTACTCTATGAATCCGAAGTGCAAGTGAGACTGTAGTACTTGTAACTTTTGTGGATCAAGGGGAGTGAAAACACTCTTAATAGTACCTCTGTGCATTGTGTCTTTTTTAGCTGGAAATGTGGCTTTGAGGGGTCTTGCCATCCATACCAGTGGAGTGGCTCAGCCAGATAAGGAGGAAAAGAAAGAGAGTATGGGACGATATGTTCCAAGAGATCCTGCAAGCCTCTGCTGGGAGGAGCACCCTTCTGGACAGAATGGGAAAGGAGAGTGCGGAGAGGAGAAACGTGCTGCAAAAGGACAGATGCAACAAGACGTGACAGTGCTTCTCAAGACGGGACGGACATGCTGGAGACTCTTACAGACCTTCTGGTCTAAGTCACCTGATGTGGTCGTCTCCCACTGCAGCCTATCGATAACTGCATTCTGGGACCTCCCTACCCATCCCACCCACCCCATATGTTCCAGGGCTGCTGCAGTACTGCTACCCCTCCATCCTGAGGAAAGAGTACAGACAATCACAGCTGCACATACTCTGACCTGAGAGAGAGACTGTTGGTTTATTGTTTGAAATGAGAACGAATGTTCTTTCCCTTTCAAAGGTTCTTTTCCCTGTATTTATATAGTTTTATTCAATTACAATTGTTTTTGTTTGCATATGTTTGGAATAAAAGTTTATTTATGGAAAATTAATTCATCTTTATTAGTTGACAACATAAGGTGGCGGGGGCTAACATCATTAAAAGATAATAGGAATAGGTGCATTCACAATATTATGTTATCACACACACAGCACTTTTTACAAGGTTCGTACCAGGGTTCTAAAAAACAATGCCCAGCAGAGCACACTACAACAACAACACATTACTGTGGCTCACTATTGAAATAGTCTTTCAAAGCCTCCCTTAGCTTTATAGCTCCTTGTTGAGCTCTTCTTATAACCCTGATATCTGGCTGCTCAAAATCAGCAGCCAGGCATTCCACATCTGTGCTCCACCCTGGTGGAAACATTGCTTCAGTTATTATGACACACACAGCAGGCAGCTATAACCATGGGGATATTTTTTTCACTAAAGTCTAATTGCGTGAGTAGACAGTTCCAGTGCCCTTAAAAATGGCTAAAGGCACATTCAACAGCCATTCTGTACATGCTGAGCATGTAGTTGAAGCGTTCCTTGCTGCTGTCGAGGTGGCTGGTGTACGGCTTCGTGAGCCACGGGAATGAGGGGTAGGTTGGATCTCCAAGGATCACTATTGGTCTTTCGATATCTCCAATGGTAATCTGCCTGGAAAGAAAGTCTCTGCTTGCATCTTTCTGAATAGCCCTGTGTTTTTAAAAATCATGTGTAATGCACCATCCCTGACCATCCCACATTGGTGTTGGTAAAACATCTCTGGTGATCCACCAGTGCTTGCAGTACCATAGAAAAGTTGCTCTTTCTGTTGATGTACTCGTTGGCAAGGTTGTCTGATGCCAAAATAGGGATAAGCATGCCATCTATCGCCCCACCACAGTCCAGAAACCCCATTGCTGCAGAACCAATCAGAATGTACTACACTTTGCTAAGTGTTACAGTCCTTTGCAGCAAGACCCAATTAATGGGCCTGCACATTTGCATCACAACAATCCCCACAGTGGATTTCCCAACTCCAAATTGATTCCCGACTGATGGTTAGTAGTCTTGAGTGGCCAGCTTTCACACAGCGAATGCTTCTTCACCATGAGTGCAGCTCTCTTTTTGGTTTCTCTGTGCGGAGCTTGCCCCAACCCTCCGGCACACAGTTCCATTAATGTGTTCTTGCGCATCCACAAGTTCTGCAGCCACTACTCGTCATCCCAAACCTGCATAATGATGCGATCGCACCAGTCTGTGCTTGTTTCTCGGGCCCAGAACCAGTGCTCCACCATCTGCAACTGCTCCGAATGCCAACAACAACCTTTAATTGTTTCTTTCTACATCCGTCAGTAAGGCAGCCTGCAAGGCTTTGTCATATCCCTCGTGGCTTCTCTGGCAATTCTTAAAATGCTGAAGGACCAGGTGTGTTGTGTTTGTAACGGTCAACACACCACTGAAGAACAGTGCTGGATCTATGCTTCTCACAGGGATGGCAGATGCATGGGTTTGTGGGGCTTTTGAAAGGAGGTGCAAAACATTATGGGATGCAGATAATATTATGAGATGGAGAAAACAGCAACAGGGGCTGTTGAAACGATGTTCCTAGTCACCCTTGCGTGACTCATTTGCCCCCATGAGGCTTTGCAAATCCTTCTCAAAGCAGTCTATGCCAGATAGTGGCAAATTGCATAATGGGATAACTACCCATGTTGCACTGCTCTCTGCTTCGCTGCAAGTGCTGCTTGTGAGGACGCACACAACCGGCAAAAGGACCTTAGCATGGATATGCAAAAGCAATTTAATTATTGCAGTGGCTGTGTGTCGACGCAGCTTAGGGTGACTTATTTTGTAGTGTAGACTTGCCCTTAGTAATAGTAGAAGATTTAATCTGAGGATATGTGCAACTGTCTCCTTTTTCTTTATTCTTAGGGGACATGGAAAAAGAGCTAAATTTGTAAAACAATATCTGAGTAATAGCCATAGTCTCTTTTCTGCAGTCTGTCTCCCACAATTTTGAGACATATGAGCTGTTGCCCTCCTTTCTACAGTTTGTAATGTTCTAATGTAGCCCATGTCAGCCGCGCCGTCTCCTCCAGCTTGCCATCAAATCTTCTGCCTTGTGGCAGTAGTAAATGTTGGTTTGCTTTGCTCTTGACCACTTCTTTTGCCAGCTTACTTCTTTATTCATTTTTGCTTCTCATCCTCCTCTCCTGGGTGAGGTAATTAGCAGTGTGGGGGTTGTCAGCCCACTGATTCTGGCACGGCAACCCCTCCCTTTCAAGATTCTTCAGCCCATCCCCCTTCAGCATGGCTGAGCTCTCCTGCGAACACCAAGCTAAATCTAAGTGGTGGTCCATATGTGAGGCAGCATTCACCAGCTCTTCAGAAGGCAAACTATGTCCTATCTGTTCACAGAAGAGCCCTGCAGCAGCACTGGGATCCCACAGGACCCACTACAATAACAGTGGGAGCGGGTAAAATCTACTTGTTGCAGATGGGATAGAGTAGAAAAAATAGACTGAGGTAATTTGTGGGAAAACACTTTAAAACTTGTAATACTTAAATTCAGATGAGGGCTAGAAAGAGATTTTATGTCTTTTATAACAGGAGTTACAGTATTTTTTACATGGTTTAAACAAGATTTGTTTCATTTTTTAGTGGTAAAAATTGTGTCTGAATTCCGTGTGTGTGTGTGTAATTATATATATAAAATTAAAAAAACTCCTGGGGTTTTTTTTAGCAACCTCTAGCAAGAGCACTTGAGTTTTTATACCCGACCTGACTCTTGTCCCAACAAAGTATGTCTTTTATTGGAACCAGTGGCAATAGGTTTCTTCACTACTTCCAATTGATTCATGTTGTCTGTCTTCACTTGGTCGTAATCAAAGGCTACATGTCTAATGCCCCATAAGCAACTTGTTTTTCACATGGTAAAGCTGTGAGATCTCTTGGACCCAAGTCATCTCTCTGTGCCTTAGTTTTTCTACTAAGAAAATGAAGTTCATGCACTTACCTCAATGTGGTGGTATGCATTAGTGGTGTGAGGTGGTTTAAAATACTCACATAAAAGATACTGTAGAAATGGGAAGTGGGGGTGATGTTATAAAGCTAAAAAAGTTAGTTATTGTCTAGAACAGTAGGGATTTATTCTGGGCTCTTTAAAGCTCACTCACTGACCAAAAGCAGAGATACTCAAAGCAAGGGGCCTGGCTGACCATTTTGGGCCAGGGACACACACGGCCTACTGCAACTGGTATCAGGACTAGTTTCTCCTTTGTTTTTCTTCTGTATATAGACTTGATGTCCTCCAAGGCCCCTAATGAGCCCTACCTCAGGAGAAACTGCCCCTCCTCATTAGACCCCCGAGTCCTTCTGGCCAAACAGCTGAGAGGAATGATTAAATGTGGGGAATGATAGTTTAATGTGTTTATATTGTTAGTGCTGGAGAGCCATGGATTATGCCTTTAGTACAGAGTAAGCGAAGATTAAAAGACTAATACTTGCATGACAGGCATGAGGGGAAAAGAGTCTTAATGATCATCCCCCCATCCTTATTTTCTCTACTTCATTGATCAGTTGTAGTTTTTTCTTGAATATGAAAAAAGGATTTGGTTATGATGTTGGTAACATCATGTAACTCAGTTTCTACATCTTTGGGTCAGAGAATTGCAGCAGTGGTACAAATACTAACGTTGTTTGAGGCTTTGCATAGTTAATGAATATAGTAAAAGCTGTTTCATCCGGCATGTTGGGGGAATGGGGAGTGCCAGTAAATGAAAAATGCCAGTTAACGTAAGAGGGAGATTGGGCACAGGAGAGAGTGTGGGGCTAGAGGTTGGGGTACGGGAGGGGATGTGGGACATGGGCTCTGGGAGGGAGTTTGGGTGCAGGAGGGGACTTGAGGTGGGGTGGGGGTGTGGGGTGGTGGATCCTATGGCTGGTCACCTCGGGTGGCTCCCCACAAATGGCTGCTCCTAGGTGGAGGCGTGGCAGGCAGCTCTGCGTTCTGTCTCTGCCCCGGCTCCACAGCTCCCATTGGCTGGGAACCAAAATGGGGAGTAAATGGCTGGGGGTAGTACTGCTGAAAGGATCTGGGGGTTATAATGGGTCACAAATTGAATATGAGCCAAGAATTGTATGCAGTTATGAAAAAGGCTAATATTCTGGGCTGCATTAGCCGGAGTGTATATGTAAGATATGGGAGGTAATTGGCCTGGTCTACTCAGCACTGGTGAGGCTTCAGTTGAAGTGGTGTGTCTAATTATGGGCACCACACTTTTGGAAAGATGTGGGCAAACTGAAGAATGTCCAGAGGAGAGCAACAAAAATGATGATAGGTTTAGAAACACTGACCTATGAGGAAAGGTTACAAAAATTGGGCATAGTTAGTCTTGAAAAAAGAAGACTGAGGGGCAAAGGGGCCTGATAAGACTTCAAATATGTTTAAGGGCTGTTATAAAGAGGATGATGATCACTTGTACTCCATATCCAGAGAAGCTAGGCCAAGAAATTAAGGGTTTAATTTGCAGCAAGGCAGATTTAGGTTAGATATTAGGAGAACTGTCTAACTAAAGGATAGTTAAGATTTACTATAGGCTTCCATAGGAGGTTGTAAAATCGCCATCATTGGAGGTTTTTGACAGGTGTTTGTCCAATCTGTTCTTGGAGATGGTTTAGGTTTACTTTGTAGGGTCTCAGCACAGGTCCCTTCTAGCCCTACACTTCTAGGATTCTCAAGAGGGTGGCAATATAAATCATTTTAGAAATGATGTTAGGATCGAGGGGAAGTTAAGATGATCATCAAAAAGTGATTTTTAAGGTGTATGTTATGAACCACTAGGGCAAGAAGAAAGTGCTATATGTCATTTGAAATTTGTGGTTGAAAATAGTTTTTCCTGGTGGCTCACAAGATTTTCTACTTTAAGTGATTACTGGCCAGGCACAGATACTAAAACTACCTAGGTTAGCTGATCCCATGCAGTTTAAGATTAGAAATTAACTAGTGTAAAACTCAAGTACTGCACGTGATTACATTAAAAAACTACATTATAAGAATATTAAGGTTGGAAAATCAAGCATTTCAAAGTTAGGAAATACCAGAATTAAGGTTGCCCATATGTAATTTATTTTCCCCCACAGGACTCCTGTCTCATTCAGTGAATGGGTGCATAATCAGTATTCTTTTTATCCTCCACATTCGTTGTGTTGGTCCCAGACTTTATTTACTGCACACCATGCAAAATCTGCACTGAATGTAAAATTAATTTCCTCACTGTTGTTTCCGTGGTGTTCTCATCATAGTATCTAAGTGCTTCACAAGCGTGAATGAATTTATCTACCTAACATGCCTGTTAGATTAGGTGATAGTGATATCTGCATTTTACAGCTGGGGAACTGAGGTACAGAGTAATTGCGGTCAAATTTGTCAAGCTTCTACTAAATTTGGGTGCCCAACTTAAGATACCCAGGTCCTGGTATTTTTACTTAGCATTTTATAGCTCATTATATGTCCCAAGCACAGCTCCAAAGGAATGCTGAAATAATGGTTTCAATTGTAAGTTCTGTGGGTGCTTCAGTTGTTAGTGTCCCTTCTCCCACTGTCTCCCTCACCATCACTGCAACTCACCCACAGTCGTCTTTATCCCCTTCTGCTGCTATTCCCTGCTTCTCAGCTCCTACCCCTGCCTTCTTACCTGTCTCACCCCTCAGCTCCTGTCCCCAGCTGCTCCCACATTCTCCCTCACCATGATTCCTGCTCCTACTCAGCTTTCTCACGTCTTCCTGTAAATTTCCTCCCCCTTCCGCTCTGTATTCAACACTTCCTCCTTCTCCATTCTGCCTGAATACCAGTGGGGGCATTCAGAGCACAGGATAGACAGAGCCCTTGCTCTCAGGTTCTGTGCCCAGTGCCACAGCTTCCTGCAGCAGCTGGGATTCAAGATGCTCAGTCACTTGGTGGGGGTGGCGCATGCACAGTGTGGTTGGCACGTGGGAACTGTGAGGGAACAGGGCACGTCCAGTGCAAGTGGAATCTTTAGAGAAGTTAGTTGACAACCTCTAAAGTCTCTGCAGAGCATGAGTGAAATAAGATTTTTCAGAGGCTTATATTTGAGAGGCATTTCACAGGAACAGCAAAAGGCACACCTCTGTCACAAAGGCAGCCAATCACCTGCCAAATTTTCAAGTCTGTGCTTCAAAGCATGAAAGTGCGTGAGCTTCTCAGTAAAAATGTAAGATATTTTTTTTTTAACATGGAGAAAATATGTTTGTCTACAATCTTATTCTCAGAAACAGCTGAACCATTTTAGCTGAAACCTGTATCAGCTGTAGGCAGACACCCAGCATGGAAAATCTCAGCCCAAATGGTTCAAATTTGGCAAAGTTATAAGCAACTGAAAATAGTCTTATAATGAGCAGTGTTGGGCAACCTTAATAGGTGTTGCTACCTGCATTGCCTATAGTAATTAAGATTACAAAATTGGGGAGGAAATGTGTATAAACTCAGCTGAACAAGTTCTTGCTATTTAATTTTGTTTCACTTAGGTTTAAGGGTGGTTGATTGTAGTTAAGTTTGATTTTTTTTCTTAGAGAATTAAACCAGTGTAAAAAGTGTTTACACAACACTTTAACAACATTGATTTAAAACTGCACCTTTAGCTAATCCAGTGCTAGCTTGTTCTTAAGCAAGGCTTTAGACATAGATAAAGGCTAGTCTACCAATGTAACTTTCTTGGGTGTAAATTGAACTGGCGTTTAAACCAATATAGTTAAACCAATGCAAAAGATTCTGTGGACACTCCTGTATCAGTTTGAATGACTTACTAGGTTTATCTTAAACCCATTCCTTACTGACTTATACTAAACTGAAGTAATGGCAGGTTTCAGAGTAGCAGCCGTGTTAGTCTGTATCTGCAAAAAGAAAAGGAGTACTTGTGGCACCTTAGAGACTAACAAATCTATTTGAGCATAAGCTTTTGTGAGCTACAGCTCACTTCATCGGATGCATGCAGTGGAAAATACAGTGGGGAGATTTTATAAACATGGAGAACATGAAACAATGGGTGTTACCAGACGCACTGTACGGAGAGTGATCAGGTAAGGTGAGCTATTACCAGCAGGAGAGAAAAAAACCTTTTCTAGTGATAATCAAGTGGGCCATTTCCAGCAGTTGACAAGAACATATGAGGAATAGTGGACGGAGGAGGAAATAAATATGTGGAAATAGTTTTACTTTGTGTAATGACACATCCACTCCCAGTCTTTATTCAAGCCTAATGTAATGGTGTCCAGTTTGCAAATTAATTCCAATTCAGCAGTCTCTCGTTGGAGTCTGTTTTTGAAGGTTTTTTGTTGAAGAATTGCCACTTTTAGGTCTGTAATCGAGTGACTAGAGAGATTGAAGTGTTCTCCGACTGGTTTTTGAATGTTACAATGCTTGAGATCTGATTTGTGTCCATTTATTCTTTTACTTAGTCTGTCCGATTTGGCCAATGTACATTGCAGAGGGGCATTGCTGGCACATGATGGCGTATATTCCATTGGTAGATGCGCAGGTGAACAAGCCTCTGATAGTGTGGCTGACGTGATTAGCCCGCCTATGATGGTGTCCCCTGAATAGATATGTGGACACAATTGGCAACAGGCTTTGTTGCCATCTACAACCTCAGAAACAACTCTGATATCATAATCAAAAGGACAAAGGAGGTGCTATCGTCGTCATGAATAGGTCGGAATATGAACAAGAGGCTACTAGGCAGCTCTCCAACACCACATTCTACAAACCATTACCCTCTGATCCCACTGAGGGTTACCAAAAGAAACTACACCATCTGCTCAAGAAACTCTCTGAAAAAGCACAAGAACAAATCCGCACAGACACACCCCTAGAACCTGAGACTGAAGCATATTTGTTGTTTTTGTCATGTATCCTGTGGTTAATGCCATATTCTGCCATTTTATGTTTTTAAATGCAGGGCCACAGATCATCTTTAAGTACATTTTACAACAGTATGTCGGATGTGGTGGCTACATGCTTCTCCTTCTGGTGGGGCTGGTAACATCATCTCCGTCTTTTAAGACAAGACACTTGTCTTGCAAGTGCAAGACACTTTCCATTATAAGACCCCATATTCAGTTGCTTATAACTTTGCCAAACTTTAATAATTTGGGCTGAAATTTTCTATGCCAGTTGCCTGCTTCAGGCTAATTGATTTTTTTGGCGGGGGGGGGTGGCAGCCAAAATGGTTCAGCTGCTTCCGAGAATGATGGTGGGGTAAAAATGATAGGGAAAACTTTTGTATTTTTTGAAATATTTTTCTAAAAAAACCTGGTATCTGCCTTTGGAAAGCTCCAGGGTCCCTGTGCTTTGGAACAGGAGCTTGAAATTTGGCACTGGGGTGGCCTCTGTCAGGGTTGTATGATTTGCCATCCCTGTGAAATCTACCCAGACCTGGCCAAGTTACAAGCCTTTGAAAAATTGCAGTTAGCATATGCTCAGTAGATATTTTCTAGAGCTTAAAAGTCAAAATCTCTGTAGAGTCTAGCCTCATTGAGCATGCTTCATCCCCTCACAGCTCCTAGTGTGAACCGGACAGTGCATGCAACATCCCCCTAGATAGAGTAAGTGAGCATGCTCCAGCCCAGGGCTACAGGGGTAAAGTCTAACTTCTAAGTAATGGCTGCTCCCTGCTGGATTGGGGCCAGACACCAGAATTGAGAGCAGGAAGCTTTTATCTCACAGAAGCACCCCAGTTGTTGTGATCCTACCTTGTTTGTGGAGTCAGCAGGCATCCATCACTGTGCTGTCAGTGAACCCCACTGCTGGTACCCAGGCAGTGTGGAAGAGGAAGCAGTCTGATTCAAATGCTAAAGAGACAAGAGCTCGACATAAGGCATTATAAGGAAGGGCCGGGGAGTAGATTGGAATAAGGTGCCCGGGGGTAGGGGTGAAGACTGGGACGGGAAGCTGGTGGGGGGCAGATTCTAGGTCTGGAGGCCAGGGAGGGAAATGAGGGGAGACAATGTGTGGGAGGGGAAAATTTAATTGAGAGCAGCTGAAGAGCTAGGGAAGAAACTGGGACTGGGAACCAGTATTGGGAGGGAGGGAGACTGATCTGACAAGGAGCCACGGTTCAGGGGGACTGGCAGGGAAAAGAGACAAGGAGTTGGGGGAGGCAAAGAGACAGAGATTGGATGAGGAGCCCTCAGAGGGAGACTGAGATAATGCATGTCCTTAATTACATGTTCACATGCTATTTTTTCTGTCCTGCTTTGGGGATGAATCACAGTAATGTACTGAAAGAGACTATTGTCTGTAGGATCCCTGCCTCAGTTGTTGCAGAAGTTGGAAGGTGTATAGTGAATGAGGCACAGGATTGCATGAAAAGAAGGGATAGTCTTATAGGTATGTCAGTTGAATGCCATCCTAGAGAATGTAATTCTATTCCTGCCTCTGTCACATATAACTTTTGTGATTCTGGGCAAGTCACTTAAAGCAAACTTTTCACAAGTGATCGCTAATTGCATGATGATTTTTAGTTGCCCAACTTAGGACTCTAGGGTCTGATTTGCAGACATGTTGATCATTCACAGCTGCAATTGAAGTCAATGGAAGCTGTACTTTGAATGTATTAAGATCCTAACTGTCTGAAGTTGTGCACCCAAAATTAGTAGATACTTTTGACGCTGATCTTTGTGTGCCTCAGTTTGCCATCTGTAAAATGGAGCTAATACCCAGTCATCTCACAGGTGAGTTGTGAAGATAAATTAATGTTTGAGAAGCTCTCAAATACTGTGGTGATGAGAAGTATAGCAAAAGCCTATTAAAAAATTAATAGCTCTGTTTACAGCCCAACGTTATTACTGCACGCAATTCAAAGGCATTGAGTCACATATGGAATGTCGAAGACGAAGCAAAATATTGAACAACTTCTCATTAAAAGGGCACTGTCTGTTTTGAGGACTGAAGGAGGCAGGGGTTCTATGGAAAAAATAGTATGTAATGATTAATTGGACTATATAAAAATGCATATGTACAAGAGTACTAAATTAAGGTTGCACAGGTAACCTTAATTCTGGCATTTCTCAACTTTTGAGTGTTTAACTTTGCAACTTCAATAATGTTCTTCAAAAGTTGTGTTCTTGCATGTAATTTATGTGAATATGCCAAGCCCTTTACATATATCAAGTTGATGTAGCTGATTCAGTGGTTATTTAAGAGAAGACTGAAAAGTTTTGAAAATATGAAATCTGTGTTCAGTATAAACTTTACTCCATACTTCCCAAAAGCCTGTGAAATAGGCTTGCAGTTTGTTCTAAAAGTCTACAAATTTGGTGTATTTCAGACCAATGGAGAATGTAACTCCAGAGCCTCCATTAATTGTATCTGTGTATGGTTTGGCATCTGGAAATGGGAGTTTCTCTCAAGCAGGCAAAATTTAAGCCATTTAGAACTTTATAGGCCAAAACCAACATCTTAACTTCCACTCTGGAATCAAAAGGCAGCCAGTTCAGGTCATGAGAAACTTGTGATGTATGTTAGAATCATTAGAAGACTAGGGTTGGAAGAGACCTCAGAAGGTCATCTAGTTCAACCTCCTGCTCAAAGCAGAACCAACCCCAACTAAATCATCCCAGCCAGAGCTTTGTCAAGCCAGGCCTTAAAAACCTCTAAGGCTGGAGATTCCATCACCTCCCTAGGGTAACCCATTCCAGTGCTTCATCACGCTCCTAGTGAAATAGATTTTCCTAATATCCAACCTAGACCTACCCCAATGCAACCTGAGGCCATTTCTGCTTGTTCTGTCATCTGCCACCACTGAGAAAAGCTAAGCTCCATCCTCTTTGGAACCCCCCCTTCAGGTAGTTGAAGGCTGCTATCAAATCCCCCCTCACTCTTCTCTTTTGCAGACTAAATAAGCCCAGTTCCCTCCGCCTCTCCTCATAAATCATGTGCTCCAGCCCCCTAATCATTTTCGTTGCCCTCCGCTGGACTCTGTAGTGGGGGCCCCAAAACTGGATGCAGTACTCCAGACTTGGCCTCAAAAGTGCCGAATAGAGGGGAATAATCATTTCCCTCGATCCACTGGCAATGCTCCTACTAGTGCAGCCCAATATGCCGTTAGCCTTCTTGGCAACAAGGGCACACTGTTGACTCGTATCCAGCTTCTCATCCACTGTAATCCCCAGGTCCTTTTCTGCAGAACTGCTGCTGAGCCAGTCGGTCCCCAGCCTGTAGCGGTGCATGGGATTCTTCCATCCTAAGTGCAGGACTCAGCACTTGTCCTTGTTGAACCTCAACAGATTTCTTTTGGCCCAATCCTCCAGTTTGTCTAGGTCACCCTGGACCCTATCCCTACCCTTCTGCATACCTACCTCTCTCCCCAACTTAGTGTCATCTGCGAACTTGCTGAGGGTGAAATCCATCCCATCATCCAGATCATTAATGAAAATGTTGAACAAAACTGACCCCTGGGGCACTCCATTTGATTCCAGCTGCCAGCTAGACATCGAGCCCTTCCGACTGACAGAAACTATTTAATACATTGGCTGTTGTGTTCTTCAACCAGTTTTTAAGTGTATTTCAGGTGTGTTATTTAGAGTGTATTGTAGTTCTAGTGAGATGAGGAAGGCATGAATTCCAGTAGCAAGGTCTCCATATGAAAGAAATAGGTACAATTTCCTAGTCAGACAAGATGGAAAAAAGCATTCTCGTCATTGCTTCTGTGTGGTTGTCTAATGGCAGTAATTCCTAAACTGCAAACAACTGACAAATGACAGGCACATAAATTCAGTCAGAGGATTAGATATGCTCTTTGCTATATCTTCCTGTTGCTTCATCTCAACTGCTGGTATCACAACAGACTTGGCCAGATTGAGCTTCAGATAGACAGAGCCTTCACTCACACTCCAGTCTCAGACAGACACTGGGCCAGATGTTTGACAGCACTTGTTGAGTTAGGTGAGATACAGATAGAGAGCTGGGTGTTTTCAAGGGTACTGAAAACACTGGAGCCCACACCTTATTAACCCTCTCCAAGTACATGTTGAAGAAGGGGGGCGAAATAAGATGTGGAACTACAGAACCTTTAGGGATGAAGAGCAATTGTCCAGTACCACTCTCTGGCAAAGTTCATTGGCATATTTATCTCTGCATTTGGGAATTACATTTTGGATTGAACATATTTCTGATTCCAGGAACTCTGTTTTTAGGGTGACAATTTAAGAGGGAAAAAAATAAGTTAGAAGTAGTTTCAAGGACTACAGCTACCCTAAATTCCACTACCAATTTTTGTATGTTTTTTCAGTGACATTTTCCTATTTTAAAAAAATGATTTTTTCATGGATGCGTCCATTCAAAGAGGAGATATTGAATAAAGGGGATACTGTGAAACTAATATCCAGTGATGGTATATATGCAAAGTAAAAACAAACTTTTTTCTCACTTTTATTACAGTACTCATAGGTATTGTAACAATAGTAAACTATTTTCAGTCAGAAGTGTGGTTTTAAATTGACTCTATGCATTTATTAAAAAAAAAAAATTATCCAAAAAAGTCACTCATGGATTGACATGTCCACTGATCTTTTCTCATGTATTGAGCTCCATTTCTGAAGTCTTTAGAAGCAGCTAGAGCTATGAAGACATGATGACAAAAATCATAGAACTCAATCCGGTAATCAGAGGTTCCTTTCTCTGCAGGAGCTGGGGATAGCAACTCTAGAACTCCCATTTTATTTGGACTGTATTTGCTTTTGGGAGGAACTCAAGAGACTCCTTCCCACTTCTTTTCACCTTTCTCCTTCTCCTCTGTACTGTTGTTGTCTTCCCTCTCTTTCACTTCACAGCAGGGAGCCTCTGTCTGGGAAGCTGTATAGCCAGCATCAGGTTGTTAGAGAATGGACAGTCTTAAAAGGCAGCTTTTATATTACAAAAGCACCCAAATTGTTTCAGAGTAGCTCTAAGGTGCCACAAATACCCAAATTGTTGAGATCCTACCTTGTTTGTGGAGTCCGCAAGCATCCTTCTCACAAAAGGTTCAGAAATTCCTGCATAGCACTTGGCACATTTTTGAACACTGAGTCTTTGAAAAATAGTGGGTAAACTCAGAGCCTTCCATGTTGATGGCAGAACAGGTGAAACATACTTCAAAGGAAGAGTCCTAGAGACACACAGAAGGCAAGAAATCTGGTAACTTGAAGAAGATTACTCTTCTAGTACTGTCCAGGAAGTAAGACTTGCTTTCCTCGGCCCTGTGTCAGATCCCAAGCACCTCAGGAGCCATCTCCATTCCTAAACGACAGCCTAAATTATGCTGTCAAACCATTATGGCAAAAGCAGGATTTGTTCCTGGTGTTTCAGCCTGCTCTTCAAATGCTACCAATATGTAATTTGGGTTAGAGTTAGGGACAACCAGTTGATCCATCACTACTAGGGCTAATGAATTCCTTAAAATACCAAATGCTAAAACCCCCTTAGAGCTAGTCTACACTGGCGACGCTAGAGCACTGCCATAGCAGTGCTTGAATGTGGCTTGTGCGGTCATGGCTCTCTCCCAGCGCTCTTAAAAAACCACCTCCACGAGGGGTGCAGCTACCAGCACTGGGAACTCAGGTCCAGCGCTGGGGCATTGTCTGTACTGGCACTTTACAGCACTGAAACTTTCTGTGCTCAGGGGGGTGTTTTTTCACATCCTTAAGCGAGAAAGTTGCAGCGCTGTAAATTGCCATTGTAGACACGCCCTTAAAGGCAAGGGATTCTTATTCTGAATAAACTTATTTTCCTAAATCTAAAAAAAAAAAAACTCTCCACACACTCAGGAAGTGCAGCAAGAAATTCAAGATGCATAGGATCTCCATCTCTAGTTCTTCACTTCTGAATTAAAGAAATTGTCCTTTTTCAGGCACTGAATAATCTGGAGCTAACACTTAGAACAGGCATTCCCGTTCCCCAGTAAGAATGAAAATGACCAGCCAAGTTGCCCTGGTCTTGGGTGTGAACCAACCGCTGAGCAAAATTCAAACAAATTCCTCCAATCAGGATTACTTTCCCTGAAGGAACAAGAATGATCCAAGGAAAGCAATCAAATCAGAATGGGAGCAACCAGCAAAGGGTAGGCAAATGAATAAAGTAGTGATGAAGTTTTACTCAAATATAACACTGTCCCTGACCTAACTTACAAAATTACAAAATTACATGTTGCTCTGGCAGCATCAAGCATGGAAATTATTATTTTTGGAAGGAGAATTCTTGCCAAAACAGTTTTGACTTGGTTTTCTTTTATGAGGCACCTGCAAAGTGTGTGCAAGCCTCATCAGATATTTTCTAAGTAAGGGTAATCGTGATCTAGTTTGAGAATCTAAAAGAACTATTGCTGCCCAAGGACAAGCTTCTAGGCCATCCTTAATAAAATCTCAATCACAGCATAATATGTAATGAATGCCACTAAGGATTCTATCAGGTTTTCCTCTGTGGTTGTGGTTTCTAACACTGTAACTAGGAGATGCTTGTGGCTTCAGGCATGAAAGAGAAACTACTTGTCTGGGTAATTAGTGAGCTCCACTTCCTTCTTGGGAGTCCTTCCTAGACAAAGTGGTAGGGGGGAAATTCAGGAAAAAATATTTGATATGATGTCCCCTATTACCAGTACTGAACAAGGAAGAGTACAGTCCATGAATAAGAACTGTTAAAATTTTCTGCCTGCACATTCTCAGGATTCAACAGAAAGACTAGACTCCCACTGGAGGAAGATCAGGAAATCTAGATATTATTAGAGGAAGGCTGAAGACGAAGGTTTTCAGCCTCAATAGTCTCCAACCATTTGCAATAGCCACTGTGCTCTTAGTAAGGACCCTTCTCACAGTTGGATCAGCATACCAGCTATTGTTATCCAGAAAAATTAAAGTGGAAATAAGAATCACAGTCATTAACCAGTCTCCAACTCTCTTCTTAAGCTAGTAGAAAATTGTTCATCCCATTTAAAGAAAGGTGAAACTTCTTGTTTCTTAATGCAGTTCTGCCAAGCACTTAATTGCAACTCATGCTAAATACAGTGATCTCATGCTTTTGTCAGCCAATGACATCATCGCACCAATATTGGTCAGTAGGGTAGGACCAAGGGAACCACACTGCACCAATAAAGTATGTACCTTTTCCAAAGGGCCTTTGACAGCCTGGCTGAAAAAGGGATGGGGCTATTTCAGGATCTCTACTGCTTTTGGGTTACAAGTAGCAAAATAATACATTTTGTGTGTAAACTATTGAGTCTATGCTGCTTTTCTGCTCTACATCAGATATTGTCTCTGCTGTTAAAACAATATTTGTTGCATAATTCTGAAAAAGGAATGTGGATAGAAACCTTATAGAGTTACTGTTTGAAAGTATTACTAAATAATTTTATTTTGGTAACAAACTACAGAAGCGCTCTATAAACTATGATACCATGTGACCTTTACAATTTTATTTCAAAAGAATAAGTAGATAAGCTCAGACAGCCTTTTGAGCATATGGTCAGATTGTTAGTTTTAGCTTGTTTCTTAAACTTTTTTGTTTGTTTTCACTTGTGTGTGTTATTGCTGTGTATTGAAATGATCATAATTAGTTTAGTCTTTCTACATGCAGCTTTCCCTTGACTTCAGTGGGTATTATAGAATGGCTGCAAGATCGGCCCTATATTTTGAATCTTCATAGCAGGGGAATTACTTAAAATGAAGATCTACTTTAAATAGGATTTTTAAATCCACTATTAGTTTATTGTGTGATACATGTTCAAGGAAAACCTATTTTATTTCAGTAGATAGTGGAGGCATTCTGTACAAGCATGTTGTATGGTGATGGGTGTTCTAGGGATTAAATATTAGCAGGTTGGAAATGTTCAGGGGATTTTTTGGCAGAAAATGTGGTTTCAGCAAAAATGAATGTTTTCACTGTAAAGTGTTGACTTTTGTGGGGAAATTTTTTTCTATGGTAAAATGGAAAAAATATTTTATATTCAGTTAACAAATTTAAATGTCTCAGTTCAAGGATGTTGAAATACTTTGTTTTGTTGAAAATGTCAGAAATTTGACATTCCCATATCAAAATTTTTTGTAACTTAGTATTTTGTGAAAAGTTTTGGTATTTTGATTCTGTCCAGATTAAAGATGAAAACAGATGTTAGAATATTAAAATTTCCTATATATTAGAAATCCCATGTTTATCAGTTCTATGAAATTTTTCACCTTGCCTTACCAGGTACTAAAGATTACACTGTAACTAAAGTTAAATATAAATTGAATATATTTGAACTGGAAAATCTTTGTAAATTTGAAATTAAGACAATATTAAGCATTTTTTGTTTTAAAACTTACATAGGTGCATCTAAAGAAGGAGGAGCTGGAGCCGTCGATGAGGATGATTTTATTAAGGCATTTACAGATGTTCCTTCTGTACAGGTAAGACATTGTCATTCTTACTCAATTTTATTTTCAGAAGAATTGTCTTATTTTTATGTGTTCTGATTTGCAATACTGTATGTCAACAAGCCTCTTTAATCGTTAATTTTTTTCTAAATATGCTTTGTTGTCATGAAATGATCAGCCTTAGCTGGGTATTGTTAACGTTTCCCCTTCAAATTATTGCAAGTGCCTGCACATAAATACTAAAAATGGGTGTTGGCTTCCATTATATTTTTAGGCTAGAATTAGAAGTTAGGTATAAGATTTGTTCTGCACTGAACTTTGGTATATTGGTTTGGTCTAGCATTAATATTATTTCTAACATAGGCAAAGGACAGTTTGTGCTGAGTGTATTAAAAAACCTAAAATAGGTTTGTTTGTATTTTTGTTAACAGCTTTCTTTCGTAATTTGAGTCATGGAGGATTTGATTTTTAAAATAAGTTGACAAGAGGTTTGATTCACAGTGCTAATTTCCTTTCTGTTCTTTGTGAATAGTGGATTACAATTTACCCAGATATTAACTTTAGGAATTGTTTAATACGCTCAGACAATGCCTGTGTTTACATATGTCTGTCATTACTTGCATTCAAAATGAACATGTAAACGTTCTTTGTCACGATCCCTATCATATGAATAGGTACCCTCTTTAAAAAAAAAAAAAAAAAAAAAAAAAGTGAAAATATGTAATTTTGGATACAGGAGCTAATCATAGAAATATTCGCTTTGGAAATAAGTGCAAATGTATAATTGAGTCCAGTTTTGCATCATAGTAGGATCGATTCCCTCATCATTGCATTGTTCCTCGTAAATAGTGTCAAATTAGTCCTTAAGTTTTCCATTGTGGTTATTTCCTAGCCTCTCTTGGAAACTGTTTGTTTCAATGATTAGTTACTAATTAACCTTTTTTTTTCTTTTCAGGTTCAAGCCCATTGTTATTTTATTAATCTTTTCCCAGTAGCTGCTGAGAGAAATGACCTTATTCTCATTGAAGTGTTATTTTACATGTTGAATGCCGATACATGATGTGAATGAAAGACGGACATGATTTTAGTGAAAATCTAGGGTTGTAACTTTATTAAATGCTGAACTAGACAAATGGTTTAAAAAAGCAAGGCTAATGTTTTCCAAGTTGGGTGTTTAAAATTTGAGACCTGAATCTAGCACACCCAGACAGATTTTCGAAAGTGCTCATCTCTAACAGAACTCTTTTGAAAAGTCTAGCCTCTTACCTCAGTGCCTAAATTAGGGGTGCTGAGTTCTTTCTAATATCTGACCTTTAATTAAGTGGTCTGAATTATCAGAGTGCTGAACTATGGGTATTTGGTGCTTCTTGTGGTTGAGCCATCTGTTAAGTGCAGTCTTGTTGGAAAAAAATTACCTAAACCCCCAACTTATAGTAGAACACTGAGAACTCATTGCAGGTTGTGATCACCTTAAAGGATCCTCTGTATGACTGACCCACAGTGGTGTACAGTGTTCCTTCCATATGACAACACAGCTGTTTGTTAGGTATGCTTCTGGGAACATCTGTAGGCAAAGATGCAGCTGCCCATTTTAGTGAAGGGAATAGTTTATTGCAGGTATCTCCATAACACCCTGGCCCCACCCGTAAGCAAATCTTTGCAGAATTTCAATCCTTATGCAGCAAGGGTGTTTTGTCCCGTCCCCCCCGCCCCCCATTTACATCTTGCTATTGCATGGATGATTTTGAATGCAAATACACCACTCTTTCTTACTAGCATTTATCCCCACTGTGTTGGAAAGGGCCATGCTCTGCAGCACAGGGTGTGGTCAGTCTGTATTGGTTCTATAACACTTACTATCCTAGACAGATTCTTCTAATCACTCAAGAGTATCCAAATGGTAAATGTCAGAATCTAATGGAAACCGATCACCCTCTATGGGTTGTGCAGGTCGGGATAGCGGTTCATGATGTTAGCATGGCAATTGAGATGGTCTCCTTGCCAAAAGACAAAGTGTCATGTGTATTGACCATTTCCCACAACTGCATATTGTGACTGGAATGAGGATGCCTCTCTAAATGTATTATGGTAGCAGGCAGACTAAATAAGAATATTTTCTCCTGCAAGTGCTTGTGCACATGTATATTCTACTTCAGATGTGTGTACCCCCAGTACACTAAGAGTTGGAGAGTTTTAGGGTATATCTACACTGCAGCTGGGAGTGAGCATCCTGGCTGAGGTGGAAAGACTCCGGTTAGTGGGGCTTGTTCTAGCATACTAAAGATAGCTGTGTGGATGTTCTGACACTGGCAGAGGCTCAGGCTAGCCACCCAAACATGGATCCATGAGGTAAGGTAGGCTTGGTTTGAGTTCGGGTGGCTAGCCAGAGTCTCCTCCAGTTCCATCATATTCTCAGAGCTATTTTTAGTGCATTAGAGTGAACCCTGCTAACACTAGTCTGTCTACCTCAGCTGGGCGGCTCACTTCCAGCTGCAGCATAGACATACCGTTAGCAAGCAGTACATGTTGGGACAGTAGTGTTAAACAAGCTTTGGTATACATAGATCTCAGCCTGTTTAGTACTGTTGCAAACACTCCATTAAAAATTCTTTTAACCTTTTATTAAATATACAGAAAAGAAGGAAAAATAGTTAAAGCATTTGAAATGTAAAGCATTAAATAAAGCTTTCATTTTAATAACATGCCCTGTTCCCTTTCCCATTAGCTGGAGACAGTCTTTAGAAGGAAAAACCCTGTTTGACAGTCTCTTAGATCAGGGGTGGGCAAAATACAGCCTGCAGGCCGGATCCGGCCTGTCTAACATTTCTCTCTGGCCCGCCAGGCTCTTTGGCTGCCCCCTTGTGATCTCCGCGCTGCTATAAGTCCCACGGCGCAGTGGGGCGCTCAGGCAGGCTGCCACACCACTCCCAGAAGTGGCAAGCTGCTCCTGTGGCATGTCTCTGCGCGCCCCAGGTGGGGAGCAGGGAGGGGAGGTGGCTCCGTGCTCTGTGCCAGCCCTAAGCACTCTCCTCACAAAACTGGCCAATGGGAGCTGTGGGGGCATTGCTTGCAGGCGCAGGCAGCTCATGGAGACCCGCTGCTCCCCTCCCCCGAAGAGGAACACAGAGACGTGACATGGTGCTAGCAGCCGGCCACTTTCAGGAGTGGCACGGGGCCATGGCAGGCAGGCAGGCAGCCTGCCTAAGCACCCCACTGTGCCGCTGGCTGGGAGCTGCCTGTGGTAAGCACGTCCCTTCCAGAGCCTGCACCTCGCACCCCCTCCTGCACCACAGACCCTTGTCCCAGGTCAGAACCCCCCCAATCCCCTTCCTCAACCCAGAGCCGCCTCCTGCCCCAAACTCCCTCCCAGAGCCCACACCCCTCACTCTCTCCTGCACCCCAACACTCTGTACCAGCCTGAAACTCCCTCCTGCACCCAAACTCCCTCCCAGACCCCACACTCCCTCCATTAATATAGTAGAAATGTGTGGCCCATGACGACTTCGTGGAGTGATCCCTCTGCAAAAATTATTACCCACCTATGTCTCAGCTGGTATTAAAGATGGTGGTAATAACTGTCCTTTTGGAGAAAGGAGAAGTTGAGTGAGAGAGACTGGAGCTGTTGCTGCTTTTCTAAAAGTCCAACCCTGTTTTCTAAAATGCAGAACAAGACAAATGCACACAAAACGCAAGAGAAATGAACAGCAAAGCTAGACAATGCAGCCTCTGTCTCCGGTGTAGTCTCACGGCTTGATTTCTCCACTGGACTTTACTGACCTTGGGCCAGACTGTTTTGGTTCATCCTTATCCAAAGGTTGATTCCCCTTTCAGATTTGTCCACGTCAGCCTTCATCACCCATTGGTTAATTTTTGAAATAAGCACCTTTCTCCCATACTGCCTCTCGTGCCTGGGAAATGCTTCCCATAAGAATCTGCTAAACATACTCATTATCCTTCATGAAAATACTTGCTAAAATTCTCCTTTGCTGAGAGGCCTGCAAAAATCTTGACAACAGTTAGGTGCTGAGACCACATCATGCTGACCAATATTGTCTCATTGTTTTGTTGTACTTCCCCGTTGGTCTGTCTGTATCTCATGTCTTATGCTTAAAACATAAGCTGTTTGTGGCAGGGACTGTTTTTTTCATTCTGTGTTGTACAGTGTTTAGCACAATGGCCTGGTCCATGACTAGGGCTCCTCAGTGCTACAGTAATACAAATAATAATGTTGATCACTCTATATTTCTGTTCTTTAGAAGAAATTAGCTTTGTTTTTTGTTCCATACCTCACCTAAAGAACAGTTGTAAACTCATGTATGCTTCTATGTGAATTTTGCTGATTTTTTTTTTACAGTGAAGCCGGGATGACGATATTGTTAGAGCCAGTTGGAAAACAGGAATTTCATTTCACAAAGGATTTTGAAATTTTTCGTTTCAATATGGAACAAAAACAAAGCCCTTTGAACTTTTTCATGAAGAAACTTAAGAGGGCACCCATCCCGCCCTAACATCACCTGTAGCCACCCAGGTGGTTAGGGCACTCATTTTGGATGTGAATGACCCATGTTCAAGTCCCTTCCCTTTCTGATTCGAGGCAGGGACTGGAATCTGGGGCTCGCAAATGCAGTTTCTGCCACTCCTTCGCTCCCTGAACTCGTGAGAGACAAGAGCTCCATATATGGAAGCACCTCGTGGAGCAGGCTATGAGGCTGCCTTTGTATCCAGGCCAGTAGACCTCCTGTATAGTGGCCTCAGATTGCAAGCATTGCTGCTCCGAGCATGATCTCTGGAGTAGACAGTAAGACTGTTAAGCCTAGAAATCCTCACATGAGAGCAGGCAACATGACGATAGATATAAGGACAGATATCCATCCAGATCAGCCTCTTAAGAAAAAGGATCCCTCCCCATCTCAGTCCAAGGGTGAGTACCCGTGCTCAGCTACTAGGGAGCTAGGTCTGCATAAACCTGCCATTCGGGTTTGCCTAAGAAGGCGAAGCGCGAAGGAAGAAAGATCTGACTGTCCCAGTTTTGGCTTCTTCCCACAAGCCAGAAGGCGGGTACCAACCAGACCCATCTGGGAGTTCCACCTTGGGACTCCATTCAATGGTTCCGACATACTCTGTGTGGGATCCTTTGAGTACTAGATCTGGATCTCCCAATCCACTTCTCAGGGGCTCCCCAGACGTCAGGGAGGACCAAAACCTTTACCTCATTGGAGGATATTTTCACTCTTTTGTAACCACAATATCCTCTTTTGTTGGTCCTGGCTCTCCTGGGAGAGATCCCTACGCCTGAAGAAATCACCTTGAGAGGAAGAGGATCCTCTCCTAATGTGTCCACAACTCACAAGATCCTCTCACTGGTATTGATGTCACTACCAGTAGAGCAGGAGCCTATTATTTCATCAAGAAAATCTGTCGTTCCAGATGATGCTTCCCTCCCACTCTGAGGAAAACAACCCTAGATAGAACCCATAAGAGGTATTGGATCAGTCTGCCTCCTTCAGAATACGGCTACCCAGAGAACCACTTCCCAGCAGGGAAGTCTGGCCTGCAACTCTATTCCTATTCAGTCTTCTTTCTTCCTTGGGAACCTGTTGTCGATCACGAAAAGTCTACTTTAATGCCCACAAGATCTATAGATTTCATAGGCGCGACCTAGGCTCGACTACAGTAAGAGCCTATTTCCCCATTGGGAGATTTGATGCCATTAAAGATCCGATAAAGCAGGTCACTGGAGAAATTCAGGTAGGAGTTCCTTTCCTCACACCTTCACCTGAAAAGTCTGTTAGACCTGGGGAGCCCAGATGAACAATCATACTGCAGAAGGCACGTGGACTCTTCAGGAGACTAGGGTGTATATTAATTTACTAGAATTCAGAGTGGTCCATTGGGCCAGAAACACTTTGGATGTCACTCATCCAATCCTGGCATATCCAAGTAATGCTGGATAATATGACGACTGTCTTCTACATAAACAAACAAGGGGGGAGCATGATCCCTCCCTCTGTGTGTAGAGATACACCAAATTGCAGAGACTGACTATCGGAAGCCACATAACCCTCTCAGCAGTATACCTATCATGTGCATGGCACTCACTAGCACTCAGTCTCAGTAGGTATTTTTTCACAGGCCACAAATGGGAGATTCATGATTCTGTTCTGAACAAGATCCCCAACCAGTGGGAAACAACATTTTGGAATCTTTTCATCTTGCAAAAGCACAAAGAACTACTCCTGTATTGCGCTAGAGCAACTCTGGTTGCAGCTCAAAGGACGATGCCCTGTTGCTACCCTGGACAGATCACCTCAGATACATTTTCCTCCCATCCCCCTAATATAGGAAGCCCTGTGCAAGAACTGGGCTTGGGTAATCCTCCATGTGCCCAACTGGCCAAGACAGTTGTGGTTCTTGGAACTTCTGAGGATTTCAACCCCATCCTCCCATCCACATCTGACCACTTCCAGGTCTACTGACACAACGACAATGCTACAATCAGGTCCCCAGCCTAGGACCACTATATCTCATGGCGTGGTATTTGAATAGGGATCAGATGCAGAGCATACGTGTTCAGTGGCAGTTCAATCCATTCTTAACCAGAGGAAGACCTCTACCAAGAGAAGCTCTTTGACCAAATGGAAGTACTTCTCTTCTTGGTTACAACAACACCAGCCATCTCCAGATCCTCTGGAATCCCTGTTTTTGTAGAATACCTACTTACCTGTAAGACATCAGGCCTTTCTGTCAGTTCCCTTCAGGTCCACCTGCAGCAATCAGAGCTTTTCATCCTCTAATTGAGGATTATCTGTACTCAGCCCATGATGACTAGATTCCTGAAGAGACTTATTAGAACTTTTCCAGCAATGGTGAAACCAACACTTCAGTGGGACCTCAACCTCATCTTTCTGGTTCTCACCAAATCTCACTTCGAACCATTAGCCACCTGTTCTTTGTCCCATCTCTGGATGAAAGTTGTCTTCTTAGTCACCATCACATCACCCAGGAGGATGAGCAAGCTGGGAGCACTCATGATAGATCGACCATAGACCATCTTCCATAAAGTCTGTCTTTGCCTCCAATTGAAGTTCATTCCTAAAGTCATTTCAAAATTTCACATGAATCAGACTATTCACTTATCAGAATTTTTTCCCCAAACCACATGCCTCTGATGCAGAGAGAAGGCTTCAATCCCTAGATGTCTGATGGGCTTTTATCTACAAAGAATGAAAGAAATTAGAAAAACACCTAGGCTTTTTATCACCATAGTAGAGTGATCAAGGTGTAAAGGTCTATATGTGCAGAGACTCTTTAAATGGATCTCAGGCTGCATGGAGGCGGTGAAAGTCCATTCAATTAGAGTTCAGGCAACCTCTGCAGCATCTCTGCAAGACGTACCTTTACTAGATGTATGTAGGGGGGTGACCTGGAGCTCCATACATGCCTTTACAAGACATTATGCATTAGACTAGACCGGGGTGGCCAAACTGGCTCGTGAGCTGTGTACAGCTCTTTTACAGTTAGTGTGGCTCCTCCTCTCCCCCACCCCGCCTTTTCTGCCTACCAGACTGAGGGGGTGGAGGGAGCTTGGGGTTCTGCCAGAAATGACTGGTGCCTGCTGAGAGAGGGGGGCACAATTAAAAGGTTTGTCCCCCCAATAACTTGAGTCACACACCCCCAGTTTCACCTTCCTCTTTCGCTCAGCGTCCCTTCCCTTCCGCTCCCAGATGTTAGCTCTGTGTGGAGAGGTAGCGGCAAACAGCTGGGAGCTGCACGGAGGGGCCTCTGCTTTAGCTCGTTGGGGAGAAGCAGCAGCAAAAGAAGCATCTCTCTCTGCAGCTCCCAGCTGTTTCCCGTTACCTCTATCCAAGGCAAAGCCCCCAGCTTGCCAGCTGCAGTGCAGGGAGGGGGCCTGGCAGCACATGACCCCACGTGTCCTCCTCACACATCGCCTCTGGCTGAAGCCCCGTGGGGCAGGAGGCACCTGCCAGGGCTTCAGCCCTGCGGGGCCAGAGGCGGGCCTCAGCTCTCGAACTTCTGAAGATTGTCATATTCGGCTCAGAGGGTCAGTAAATTTGGCCATCCCAGTCTAGACTTCTACTACAGATACAGCTGTGTGGACAGCAGTACTACAGTCAGTCATACCATCTGCAGCCTCGCACCCGCCTCCTATTTGGCTACTGCTTACTAATCTCCCACCTGTGGAATACACAGGGTTGTCACTCAAAGAAGAAATGGATGTTACTTACCTGTAACTGGAAGCTCTATAAGATTGTGGTCTCTATCTGAATTCCACTGCTCAGTCTTCTCTGCTGTGGCTCATGACCAGATGCTTGGTAAGAATAGAACTGGAGAGACATTGGTCTGATCTGCTGTTTACACCTTTGATTCAGAGCACAAGGAGATTAACTCCAATGTGCGCACCAACTGACACGGCTTACTAAAAATGTCTGGACTCAGACACATGAATACAAATAGGGACCACACATCTCATAGAACCTCCAGTAACATACTACCATTTTCCAGCAACAACAAAATTTGTCAAAAAATTATTGCAAGTTGCTTAAGAGGAACTTACTCAAAGCTCTGTCTCTGACCTGCTTCCCTCTGTTGCCTGGAGAAAAACCTAAACTTCAATTTAACATGTTTCATGAAGGCAGAAAGCAGCATGTTCTGGTTAGATCCTGGGGAGTAGAGAAGGGTATGTGAGTGCAGGGGATGGAGTAGAGCACCGTTTCCCAAACTTTTTTGGCCACGGAACACTTTTTAGCCGATTACGGAACACTACTTATTTTGTATTCATTTGGTTTTCAAATAAATTGCGTTATTTATGCTCAAATATATTTTATTTTATAAAACAAAGCAAAAATACAAATTTAAAATAACTTGAACTAACAATTTCTAACTGGAAAGCGCGTATAAAGTAGTACAAAAATCAAGTGCAAGAGTCAAAATTAAATTCTAGATTCTTTCATGGAACACCTATTCACATCATGCGGAACACCAGTGTTCCGCAGAACACAGTTTGGGAAATGCTGGAATAGAGAAATCGGAAGGACTTTATTAACTTGGTAGTATATGAAAGTGGGTGCTTTCATCACAAAAATTTTCTTAAGCTTCTAATTTTCCCCCTTGTGAAATCTTCCTTATATTTGAACACTGGAATTGACAACATTAATTAACAAGTTGATTTTTGTTTCGTTGATTTGTTGGTCAGGCAAACTTTTTGCCTTTTTTAAAAAAAAAAAAAAAAAAAAAAGGTAACCCAAACTGAAAACAGAGGTCGTCTTCAAAATGTATTTTTAAAAAATGTAATATATGTACTAAATGCATTTATTAAAGGAATGTACAAAAGGAACATTGGAAAAAAAAATTCTAGCTAGGTTTCAGAGTAGTATGGTATGATCTGGATGAAAGCTAGAGGCATGTAGGTAGGAATAGCGGTCAGTAGGTTTCCGATATAGGGTGGTGTTTATGTGACCATCGCTTATTAGCACCGTAGTGTCCAGGAAGTGGATCTCTTGTGTGGACTGGTCCAAGCTGAGGTTGATGGTGGGATGGAAATTGTTGAAATCATGGTGGAATTCCTCAAGAGCTTCTTTTCCATGGGTCCAGATGATGAAGATGTCATCAATGTAGCGCAAGTAGAGTAGGGGCATTAGGGGACGAGAGCTGAGGAAGCGTTGTTCTAAGTCATCCATAAAAATGTTGGCATACTGTGGGGCCATGCGGGTACCCATCGCAGTGCCGCTGATTTGAAGGTATACATTGTCACCAAATGTGAAATAGTTATGGGTGAGGACAAAGTCACAAAGTTCATCCACCAGGTTAGCTGTGACAGTATCGGGGATACTGTTCCTGACGGCTTGTAGTCCATCTTTGTGTGGAATGTTGGTGTAGAGGGCTTCTACATCCATAGTGGCTAGGATGGTGTTTTTAGGAAGATCACCAATGGACTGTAGTTTCCTCAGGAAGTCAGTGGTGTCTCGAAGATAGCTGGGAGTGCTGGTAACGAAGGGCCTGAGGAGGGAGTCTACATAGCCAGACAATCCTGCTGTCAGGGTGCCAATGCCTGAGATGATGGGGCGTCCAGGATTTCCAGGTTTATGGAGCTTGGGTAGCAGATAGAATACCCCAGCTCGGGGTTCTAGGGGTGTGTCTGTGCGGATTTGTTCTTGTGCTTTTTCAGGAAGTTTCTTGAGCAAATGCTGTAGTTTCTTTTGGTAACTCTCAGTGGGATCAGAGGGTAATGGCTTGTAGAAAGTGGTGTTGGAGAGCTGCCTAGTAGCCTCTTGTTCATACTCCGACCTATTCATGATGACGACAGCACTTCCTTTGTCAACCTTTTTGATTATGATGTCAGAGTTGTTTCTGAGGCTGTGGATGGCACTGTGTTCTGCATGGCTGAGGTTATGGGGTAAGCGATGCTGCTTTTCCACAATTTCAGCTCGTGCACGTCGGCGGAAGCAGTCTATGTAGAAATCCAGGCTGCTGTTTCGACCTTCAGGAGGAGTCCACCCAGAATCCTTCTTTTTGTATTGTTGGCAGGAAGGTCTCTGTGGGTTAATATGTTGGTCAGAGGTGTGTTGGAAATATTCCTTGAGTCTGAGACGTCGAAAATAGGATTCTAGGTCACCACAGAACTGTATCATGTTCGTGGGGGTGGAGGGGCAAAAGGAGAGGCCCCGAGATAGGACAGATTCTTCTGCTGGGCTAAGAGTATAGTTGGATAGATTAACAATATTGCTGGGTGGGTTACGGGAACCATTGTTGTGGAATCACTAATATACATATTCCTCACATAGATGTTACTGGGATTCTTAAAGTATTTTTCAAACAAATTGTTGGTTTTATTTGTGTCATAGTGCCTAGCAATTCAGTCAGGGCTCTATTGAGCAAAGTACTATATACACATAAGAAAAAGAAGTCCCTGCCCCAATATTATTTCCATAGTAGAACAATTTTATATTCATACTGGGAAATTGGATTGAAATTTAAACACAATATCATATTGACCTATTGCCTAAACATTTCACTCATGTTGAATTGTAGCTGAATCAAAAAATTAAATTACTGAAATTAGTAAATCACTGGGGTTGGTGATTTATTTGTTCTATAGACTGAGACTGAAATCTTTCCTGGGGTAAAATGTTTATTACAAAATCAGTGTTAAATGTTTGTATTGGAAGACCTTGAATGACAGTTATTTATATAAATAAAAATTTGTCCTAAAATGGAAACTGCATTACAAGCTGCCTGTGTGAAATTTTGTCCTTAATGTTTTCAAAATTATAGTTCTATTTTTTTAAAGCTAAGACAATTGTTGTCTCTTTCCTCAGGTAAACATGGAAATATTAAGTATCAGAGGATAGCCGTGTTAGTCTGTATCCACAAAAACAACAAGGAGTCCAGTGGCATCTTAAAGACTAACAGATTTATTTGAGCGTAAGCTTTCGTGGGAAAAAAGCCCATTTCTTCAGATGCATGGAGTGAAAATTACAGATGCAGATATAAATATACTGACACATGAAGAGATGAGGAGGTGTCAATTCCAGGAGAGGCAAAACTGCTTTTGTGATGAGCCAGCCACTCCCAGTCCCTGCTCAGGCCCAAATTAATGGTGTTAAATTTGCAAATGAATTTTAGTTCTTCTGTTTCTCTTTGAAGTCTGTTTTGTTCGAGTATAGCTACTTTCAAATCTGTTATAGAATGTCGAGTAAGATTGAAGTGTTCTCCCACTTGCTTTTGTATGTTACCATTCCTGATGTCTGATTTGTGTCCATTTATTCTTTTACATAGGGACTGTCATTTGCAAATTTAACACCATTAATTTGGGCTTGAATAGGAACTGGGAGTGGCTGGCCCATTACAAAAGCAGTTTTGCCTCTCCTGGAATTGACCCCTCCTCATCTATTATTGGGAGTGGACTACATCCACCCTGATTGAATTGGGCCCTGTCAGCATTGGTTCTCCACTTGTGAAGTAACTCCCTTTTCTTCATGTGTCAGTGTATTTATGTCTGCATCTGTATTTTTCACTCCATGCATCTGAAGAAGTGGGGTTTTTACCCATGAAAGCTTATGCTCAAATAAATCTGTTAGTCTTTAACGTGCCACCGGACTCCTTGTTGTTTTTATGGAAATATTAAGTCTACACTTTGTTTTTAAACAGATCTATTCCAGTCGAGAGCTTGAAGAAACATTAAACAAAATCAGGGAAATTCTCTCAGATGATAAACATGACTGGGATCAGCGAGCGAGTGCGGTATGTTTTTTATCCAAATAGATTGTCCAAACATTGTTCTAAAAAAGCTTTCAGAAAATGGTGAAGTATTTACAATTGAGATTAATTCAAGAATTTTTCATTTTAGATACACTTTTAAAGATTGAATTTGTTTCTCATATTTTTAAATGGTGTTTGTGTATTATTACAATATCAGTTTGAAAAAAATAACTAGAATATATATCGAAATATATTTATAATGATGTTTAAGTGGTAATTTTTCCAAAGGACCTCTTCTGAGTCTGTGTGTATATGTTCCTTGCAGGTAGCGACACTTGCCTGTAGGCTTTACATATTTTAAAACCTCTGTGTCTGTGCAGTCAGGATAACTGTCTTAATTTTGTTGTAGCTCAAGAAGGTTCGGTCGTTGCTTGTTGCTGGAGCTGCACAGTATGACTGCTTTTTCCAGCATCTACGGTTGTTGGATGGAGCTTTTAAATTATCAGCTAAGGATCTCAGATCCCAGGTGGTTAGAGAAGCATGCATTACTGTAGCGTAAGTACTTGCTTAGTTTTGTATGACCTCAGTTTTAAATGGCACTAGATCTAAATAAGGTATATGGCTGTGCAAATGCACCATCAGCTAAATATCTGTATTGAGTTCCTGTGTACGATACCTGTTTGGAGGGTGAAGTCAGGATCTGAAGCTGTAGAACAATGCATTTAATCTAAGGCAGCACTCTTCATTGTAACTGTGGGTATATTCCATGATGTAGAAGATATGCTATACCTTGGCTGAATAAGACATCAGCTTGAAAAGAGAGGGTTGATATAAAAGAGCAGTGGAATATTTTAGTAAATGAAATATTTTTATACTTAGTAATTTACTAAAGCTGTTCTGAAAAGGTACATGAATGTATTGTGAATTAAGTATATTAATCGTCATGCTAACTTTTCATTTGAATTTTCTATTGAGAATAATTCATGTGCTTTATATTTGGATAATGCCTTGTCAAAATGATTTGTTTTGAACAGCAGATGAAGTCTTGCATGACCTTCAGTGTATATTCACTTAGGTTGGGACAAAGTTTATGTTCTCTTTAGATCGTAAGTTCAATTCTTTCATAGAAAAGAAAATCACTTATACAAAAACAAATGATCCATCATTTGAGTTACGCATTTCAGAGTGGATGTGTTTATACATTACAGTCATCACTGTTAACTCATAAACTTGGGTTCCAAGTCTCAAAACACTTACTCCTGGGTGCTTGTTACCATGACTTCAGTGTGACTACTCATAGTAACAAGCACTGTAACCAGTAACATTTTCAGGAGCAGGCCCTTACATTTAATAGTCTAATCAATTGATTGAAAATAGAAGTAAAATGAGGAACTTCAGTATCATATCATATACATGTAAGTGGTCAAATATATTTAATGTAGAGCTCTCAGTTAATCACAGTTAACTCACACCATTAACTCGAAAAATTAATCGCAATTTAAAAAATTAATCACAATCGCACTAAATAGAATACCAATTGAAATGTATTAAATATTTTTGGATGTTTTTCTACATTTTCAATATTGATTTCAATTACAACACCAAATACAAAGTGTATAGTGCTCACTTTATATTAAGATTTTTTAATTACAAATATATGCACTGTAAAAATGATAAACCAAAGAAATAGTATTTTTCAGTTCACCTCATATAAGTACTGAAATGCAATCTCTTTATTGTGAAAGTGTAACTTACAAATGCAGATTTTTTTTGATTATGTAACTGTACTCAAAAACAAAATAGTGTAAAACTTTAGAGCCTACAAGTCAGCTCAGTGCTGCTACTTATTCTTCCAATCGCTAAAATAAATAAGTTTGTTTACATTGACGGGAGATACTGCTGCCTGCTTCTTATTTACAGTGTCACCTGAAAGTTAGAACAGGTGTTTGTATGGCACTTTCGTAGCCGGCGTCGCACGGTATTTACATGTCAGATATGCTGAACATTCGTATGCCCCTTCCATGCTTTGGCCTCCATTCCAGAGGACATGCTTCCTTGTTGATGATGCTCATTAAAAAAATACTGTGTGAATTAAATTTGTGACTGTACTCCTTGGGGGGGGGGGAGAATTGTATGTCTCCTGCTCTGTTTTACCTGCATTCTGCATATATTTCATGTTATAGCAGTCTCGGATGATGACCCAGCACGGTATTTATTTTAAGAACACTTTCAAAGCCGATTTGACAAAACCCAAAGAAGGTACCAATGTGAGATTTCTAAAAATAACTACAGCACTCAACCCAAGGTTTAAGAGTCTTCCAAAGTCTGAGCGGGATGAGGTGTGGAGCATGCTTTTAGAAGCCTTATAAAAACAACACTCTGATGCGGAAACTACAGAACCCAACCACCAACAAAGAAAATCAATCTGCTGGTGGCATCTGACTCAGATGATGAAAATGAACATGCGTCAGTCTGCACTGCTTTGGATCATTATCAAGGAGAACCCATCATTGGCATGGAAACATGTCCTGTAGAATGATGGTTGAAGCATGAAAGGACATATGAACCTTTAGTGCATCTGGCATGCAAATATCTTGCAACGCCAGCTACAACACTGCCATGCGAAGGTCTCTTCTCACTTTCAGGTGACATTGTAAACAAGAAGCAGGCAGCATTATCTCCTGCAAATTGTAACCAACCTTGTTTGTCTTGGTGATTGGCTGACCAAGAAGTAAGACTGAGTGGACTTGTACGCTCTAAAGTTTTACATTTGTTTTATTTTTGAATGCAGTTATTTTTTGGTACATAATTCTACATTTGTAAGTTTAACTTTTATGATAAAGAGATTGCAGTACAGTACTTGTATGAGGTGAATTGAAAAATTTCAGTTTTTTTTTACAGTGCAAATATTTGTATTCAAAAATAAATATAAAGTGAGCACTGTACACTATGTATTGTGTTGTAAATGAGATTAATATATTTGAAAATGTAGTAAACATCGAAAAATATTTAAAATAAATAGTATTCTATTGTTGTTTAATAGTGCGATTAATCACAATTTTTTAATTGCTTGACAGCCCTAATTTAATGTTCATGATATTCTCAGAGATGCACAAACAGAAATAAAAATTTTTTTCTGTGGTGTTGGGGGCTTTCCCTCAACAAATTAAGAAAAAAAATCCATATTTTACCACAGAGTAGATAGGCACTTTTCCTTTTAAATGTGTCTTCATAAAAGACATTATTTAACCCTTTGGTACTCAGCATGTCACTTGCTTCTGATTACAAGCGCATCTTGTATTTGCTCTGCACTGGTGAAATTTTTGTTCTGAGCAATGGAGAGTTAAATTGCTATGAATATGGAAATCATCATCTACTCTGAACTTATGGCCACAACCCTTAAATAAATGAGATGGGGAGGTACTGCAGATTTCATGCATGGGTAGTTATGACACATTTTATAGTTTGCCTATGGCAGGATAAATTATTATGTAAAACTCAAAATGTCACTTAATGTAATTAGAATAAATACTGTGTTAAATTAATTTTAGATTTCAATTTTAATATATTGCATTTACAATGAATGCTTGATGTCCTTGAGAATAGTCACATGAATGTTTTATTTTCCAAGTTTATACAGTCATGGTATGGTGAGAAACAAAAATAACACTGTAGGTCCTAAGTAACTGTACACATTTTAACGTCAGGTTTTTAAAATGTGATATTTTATATGTAATCTTAATTGTGAGGAAGCCTAAATCTGAGAGAGAAAATTACTTATTAATGTTTAAACTTTCAAGTTGTCTGCAAGGTAATCAGTGTATTGTTCATGAATTCCGTGAATCTTTTCTCATTAGGAGGATATAGACTTGGAAAAACATAAATTAAGTACTATTATAGCCATTGTTTGGAAAAATCAGTCTTCAAAATGTGTGATTAACTTTCCATTTCTTATTTTGAGGCCATACAGTTATTTTTATTAACTAATTTTATTTCATTTCCTGAACAGTCATCTTTCAACAGTTTTGGGAAACAAGTTTGACCATGGGGCTGAAGCCATTGTGCCTACTCTTTTTAATCTGGTCCCTAACAGCGCCAAAGTTATGGCAACTTCTGGCTGTGCTGCAATCAGATTTGTCATTCGTGTAGGTATTCCTCTGATGGTATTTTATGGATTTGTTTGATAAAAAATAACTCTTCTCAGCTAGTCACTCCTAGCAAAAATCTGCCAGTTTAATATATATTCCATATTTACATACTCATTGTTTTAAAGACTGAACTGTAAGTTTTGCCCTGGACAAGTAATTTTTTTGACAGATGAACAAAATGTCTTTATTCATCATCCATCACCACCATCATGATAGAGAGGGTGAGGAGATATTTTGAAGGGCAATTGCATTTTCATGACTGTTATGTGAGTCTGGGCTATCTGTTAAGTGTATACTAAGAAATAACATTATCTTGAGGTAATGGCAAAGTGAATTAAACTGTGGACTTGCTAGTAATCAAAACATCCATTTTATTTAAATAAAAAAAATCGGACTGTCTGTAGTTTATATATAAAAAGCTCTGACCCTCTTTAGCTTTTACAAGTAGTACTTACTGTTTTACACTGACCTTATCCACACTACAGCTGGAGCAGGGGTTGTTTATTTTTGTAAACTGTTAGAGATCCAGTCATCTTAACTAGCTACAAGTGCTTCTGTGGCATCCACACCTAGTACTCTTCCTAACCATGGAGTATTCTGGGATATGCTGGGCAGCTGTCCCTTAGAACCCAAATAACAACTGCTTGTGCTAAGGGCCATGGGTGTTCTTCTTCCAGAGCATTCTAGGATGTCTAACTGCACAGTTGGGAGAGGAGGAGGGAGTAGTTTTTCCAGTTACAATGGCATGAGTTGGGGTGTCTGTACACACCAAAATAGCCATTTCTGGTTGCTCACAGAAGCCAAACTATATATCAGGCTAGTTAGGTGTCAGAGGGTAAAATACAAAAAGTGAATATAACCAATGATTTGCTTATTGCAGTTTAATGGGGGAAAAGGCTTATGACAGTCCTTAAACTTACGTCCACGTAAGAATAACAGACGATAACATACGAGGTAATAAATTTGACAGTCAAATAATTCCCATCCCAGTGTGCCCCTAAGCCTTATCAAACAGATAGCTTTTGCAGTGTGCCTTTAAGGTCAGCAAATTTGAGCTCTTTTGTACCAGACACTGGAAATAAGCCAAAGGACCCTCACAGAAAACACCCTACCCTCTGGCTTGTCTCTCTAATCACGAAGGGTCAAGCACCTTGACTGATATTATTCATGGCGGTAGGGTACTGTGGGGGGAGGTGATCTGTTGGGGCAGGTCCAGACTATTTAGGACTTAATAGGTCAAAGCTAACACTTCAAACACCTCCTAAAAACCAGCTGGCTACCAGCGTAGATGCTAGGGTACTGGTGTCTTGTGCTGTTAGTGAGAGATCCCACTTATTCTGCAGCAGCTTCAGTCACTGAATGGGCTTAAGGAGATTTGCTTCCACCTCTGGTTTTGTTTGCCCTTTCATTGTGTTTCCTGTTCCCTGCTTTGTCAGTGCTTAGTGTAGTCTGTTTTCCCTTTGAAAACCAGTAGAAGCAGATCATGGCAAGAGTGGACATCAGGGTGAGGAATCTTTTCCACCGCCAGAGAAGTGGGACTTAGCTCAGGCAGTTGAGCACTGGCTCCAGTGTTTAAGCTGTTGAAGTGGGATTCTGTTAAAAAGAAATGTATCTGTGGACAACATTAAAGCTGTCTTATTAATGCAATCTTGAAGTCCAATTTAAAGGAAGCCCTAGGCCAATGTTCCATATATTTCAGAAATATTTGATTATCTAAATAATTTTGTTCATTTTTTTTAATTCCTCTGCATTTTTCTGAAAGGCCTGTGTCATGATGTAAATAGCTCTAGAGACCAAATATTGTAAAACAAGACTGTTGCCTCTGTTTAAAACATCGTGTTCCTTCCCCAGCAGGGTCTCATTACCACATGCCTTATATGTTGATTACATGCCCTTATTCATTGATGAAAACAGTACAAAGTGCTAATGAATTGATATTAATTTTTTAAAAGACAATGTTAAGTGAAAAATAAAACAAAACAGTTGCTGTTCTGGAATTTTTTATGTCAGTTTCTTTTTAATGTTGAAAGAAGAATCCTGCTGTTATGAGAGGTTCACATGGTCATTGTCACATTCACAAGCTATGGGAAAAATACCATGCACTTAATGGGTTGCTGATAATACAGTTTAAAAAAGGTCATGCAGTCTTTATATTATTTGTAACAGTTTACTTTTTATGCTGCACTTCTGCATGCTTTACTAGGCACTGTCTTGCATATTTTCATATGCATTTAATAGATTAATTTACTTTTACATGGGATATATTTACAACCCTACCAAATTTATGGTCCATTCTTATCAGTTTCATGGGCAGAGGGTTTTAAATTGTTCAGTTTCACATTTTCAGTGTTTACATCTGAAATGTCATGGTGTTGTAACTGTGGGGGTCCCGACCCAAAAGAGGGTTGTGGTGGGGGGGTCGCAAAGCTGATGTAGGGGGATCATCGGATTGCCACCATCACTTCTGCCCTTCTTTCAAAACTGGTCTCTGAAGGCAGCAGCCACGCAGCTTCCTGCAGCTGGGGGAGATTTCTGGACGTGGAGGTGGTGCTGGGAGCACCCATGCTGTGGGCTCCTAGCTGCTAGACCTGGCCAGGCTGGAGAAGACTTCCTCTAGCTCTGCACAGCTGCTCTAGGGGAAGATCAGATCCACCTCTGGATACCTCCCCCAGCTGCAGGAAACTCCACGACTGCGCTGCTTTCAGAGTCCAGCTCTGAGGGCAACAGCCACGTAGCTTTCTGCAGCTGGTGTAAATTTGTGGAGGTGGGTCTGATCTCCCCTGTGCTGCTGGCAGCAGCCACAGAACTTCCTACAGCTGGGTAAGGTACCCGAAGGTGTGTCTGATCTCCCTCCGAGAGTAGCCATGCAGGAGAAGAGGAAGTCCCATTCCCTTCCTGGCTTGGTGGACTAGCAGCTGGAGCCTGGTGAATGGTAGGAGCCCCTGGCTGGGGCACCCCTAGCCCGGCCATTACCTCACCCCCTCCAATAGCTATATTTCACAGGGGAGGGTCTGATTTCATGGTCCTTGACATATTTTTCACAGCCATGAATTTGGTAGGGCTCTAAATATATTACATGTAGTTATTACTTCAGTTATGTATTTGGTAATGAGGTAAATTTAATCTTTTAACAAAATGACCTCTCTTGATTTTAGCAAAATGATACCCTTAAAGCGTTCCAAAGTACCTTGATTTACTTTTCTGCTTTAATGTTTTACTTGTTTACCTCACTGTTGTATCTGTTGCTGTTTCATTAAAGGTGTTGATTAGAATAATATCTGAAATTGTATGGAAGCAACATCAATTTAGATTTCTGTGGGGAAACAGATATGGTACATTTGAGCCTTCAAAGGTTTCTTTTGGTGGCTAAGTGTTACATAAATGAGAAAATTGGGTTATGGTCAAAAATGTTTTTCCTTAGATTTTTTTTTATATCTTAATTTGCATATGTTCATGACCAAGTTAGGAAAGTGTACTTTTACACACATTCTAAATTTGGATTAAACAATTAATATTTTAAATCCTATATTTTATCATTATTATTTTATCTGTTGCTGAAAAATTATTTACTATGTTCATTTGAAATTTAGCACTCTGATTTCAGGAATGTTTTTGGCATTGGCTATGATGTGTGATAACATTTATGGATTTTTTTCAGCATACCCATGTGCCCAGACTCATACCTTTAATAACGAGCAACTGTACTTCAAAATCAGTTGCTGTCAGGAGGTGAGTATTTTATAAATAACAAATTATTAAAACTGTTAGTTTGTATTCCTTAATTTTATAATGGACTACTAACAAAATTATCTTCAAAATAGTATATTTTTATTGCTGTTACTGTAGATATAATGTGAAAATCTATTATCTAATATGCTACCACGCACTCCAGATAATTGAGATTCAACAGAGTAAGCCACTTGTCCACATGCTGGTAATGAGTGAAAAACTTTCCCTAGCAAATATGTGAGGGGGCCTCAACTTCCAATTTCTGCAGAATTGAAGCTTTGATTTTTTTTTTAAAGTTTCAAAAGTTTCAAAACGCAAAAGTAACCTTCCAAATAGAACCTAAATGTAAATAAATAAAGTTTTCCCAAGACTGCAGAGCTCCAGTGCTTTTGCTGCCATAGGTTTCCTAAGCAGTAGTAGACTGAAATTAACATTACTCTGGTCGGTTTTGCTGCTGCGATTCAGAACCCAATGAGCAACAGTGAATGTGTCAAATTTATGTCATTTTTGGGATAATGCCACTACTTTCTAAATCTGTGAACAGCAGCAGAGGCAGACACAGAGATTATTCATGGGGGAAGGGGCAGCTTAGAAGCATTATAGATTTTTGTCTCCCACTCTTAGGGCTCCCTGAAGGGCTTCAGTGGAGTAGTGAGACCTGCCCTTCTGTGGAGCAGGGGAGGAATAGAGTAGCAGAGACCCTCCTCCACTTGAAGCAGTCAGAAGTTTCTGCAGGGGGACAAAAAGATGGAAAGTTCCTTGCATCTTTCAGTGCGTGATTGGACTTATAAATTTATAAAACACCAGCCAGCTACATACTGTTATAAAAGATGATACTCCCAAGCCAGGAACAGGACTTGCTGTCTTGTCGAAAACCCACCAACCTCCTTCTCCTCAACAGGTTTGGTATGGTTGATTTTTCTCACTGGGGAATTGCCATTTGACTTAGCTGGTGGGCCTTTTGTGCTAAACACGTTAAAGCAGATGTATTTGTAGTAACGCCTGTTGAATGTCAAGTGGTCATATGAACTATTTTTGTTTTTTAAAATGCAATGTGATTGCATATAAGTGGTAAAATATAAACAATGTGCAAAGTAATAAAATTTTTTACCATTACAGCATAAGAAGCCAAACAATTTCCTAGTGTGTTAAGTGTGAGATATTTTATTATATGCAGTTATTATTTTCCAGGAGGAAAAAGAACAAAGTTATCACCTATTAATTCAACAAAGTAGAGAACTGCAGGTTTAAAAAATTTTTTTTTTCTATTTTGTTTTAGACGCTCCTTTGAATTTTTAGACCTGTTACTGCAGGAGTGGCAGACTCATTCACTGGAAAGGTAGGAGCAGAGTGTTCCTTTTTGTCATCTAGAAAAGTTTTCAGTGACTTTCAAAAGAAAAATCCTTCATTTGAACCCTACAACTAGACCACTTAACTAATCTGTGAAATAGTATAGTTATACTGATTAAAAGTCAATTTGCTCTTATGAATTGTCCTATCAGTGTTTTATGGCTGCTGTTTAAACTTAGCTTGGGATTTAGAACTGGTATACAAATACTTACCTGAAATTAAAAGGTTTGTTTAAATTTTTGTATTCATAGATACTAAGGTCAGAAGGGACCATTATAATCATCTAGTCCGATCTCCTGCACAACGCAGGCCACAGAATCTCACCCAACCACTCCTGCGAAAAACCTCTCACCTATGTCGGAGCTATTGTTTCTCTTAGCATTAATGTGATGAAAAAATAAATTTATGCTCCCGTAAAACAACTGTATTTTGAAGAGAACCTATTTTTCTTCAAGTTATTGTCCCTACAGATGTTGTATGTCATATGTGTGCACACCCACGCACTTTACATCAAACTTTGTCAGCATGCCCTCATGACCGTGCCTTTGACCTACTCATCCGTATGCTCCATTACAAGTATATATAAGGAGTGATGGTCCTCCTCAACTGCTTGCAGCTTGAGACAGTGTTGTGGTATCTGCTATATAGCTACACAGCTTGTTTATTATTTTATGAAGTATTTTTTTGTTAGTTAGCTTTTCATTTATTTTATAGTCCAAACGTGTGCTTGGCGGGTAGGGAGTGTTCCCTCCTCCTTTTTTGTGGTTGGGGCCTCTGTTGCCCTCAGCCCATGTTTTTTTTGTAGCCTTTCCTACACGGATTATGAAAACTCAGGACTTCCATTAGTGTTTGTATTAATCAATGTTCAAGTGATTTTAATTGTAATTTGGTAGTTGAGATGTTAGCAATGTTTTTTTTGGGGGGGGAATGCAAGAAGGACCTGCAGTCTCTTTAAAACATTATTACTATTCCTTCAATAAATAATGGTTACAAATTAGGTTCTGATGATACAGTGTCTCTGGAATTTTAATCCTAACCTTAGAAAGAAAAGGAAAAAATACAAAATTCAATCTTGTTATTACCAGAAATGCTTTCCAGATTAGTATTGTTGTACAATCTGTGTGTTTAGCTGCATAGATGCAAGATTGTTCTATCTTCTTTCCCAATAAACTAAACAGTTACACAACTTTTTTTGTATAGAGTGCAAAATAGGATCATGATGTTGGAAATACTGTGACTGAATATTTTTTCTAAGGAAAAGTATGTTATGCACCAGTGGCCTAGATTAGTCTACAGTAAAATGAGCTGAAAAATATTTTACACTTTACTCAGTGATACACAATAGACTATGTATTGCTAGCATGTTAAATCAGAGAGGTAAAAATATATCTCAGTTCCCTAAGAAAAGACAAAATCGCTATTTTGCTGTGACAGTATTTGATAGGTATTATACTGGCTGACAATATTCAGTGATTTTAAATCCAGTCTGAAAAGGATGTAAATAAAACATATTAAGCTAAGTACTTAATCACCATAATCACAGTAGTATCTGAAAAAAGAAAAGGAGTACTTGTGGCACCTTAGAGACTAACAAATTTATTTGAGCATAAGCTTTCGTGAGCTACAGTTCACTTCATCGGATAAGTGAGCTGTAGCTCACGAAAGCTTATGCTCAAATAAATTTGTTAGTCTCTAAGGTGCCACAAGTACTCCTTTTCTTTTTGCGAATACAGACTAACACGGCTGCTACTCTGAAACCAAGTAGTATCTGAGTATCTCACAGACTTAAATGTATTTAACCTCATTAACACTCTGGTGAGGTAGGAAAAGTAGTATTTTTCACAGATGGGGAGCTGAGGGTACAGAGCTATTAAAAGATTTGCCTAAGGTCACATAGGAAGTCTGTAGCAGAGCTGGGAACTGAACCTAATCTCCTAAATCCTTGTCCAATAACTTAAATGCAAGTTTAATACTTTCCTAATACTGTGGTGGTAATTTATAAGTAATGAGAATTCTTTGCTTTCAACTAGTAGTACAGTATTTTTGAGTAAATAATCATTATCAGTCCAGTAGCATGGTATTTTTATTTTGCAGTAATTGATTGATTGATTCAAAAGACTGGTTATTCAGAAACTAATTTTTAAGGAATACAATGGACAGACACTTTATCTTTGTACTTATTCAAGATAAGAGAAGGGTTTATTAGCCTATTTTCTATCACTGTTCAATATATTGACTTCTTTACTATACACACATCTCCTTAAAATTGAAAGGTACTTTCAAACATACCTGTCTTTAACAATGGTCCCTAGTCAGCAAGCAGGCACAGATTCCATCTTCTGAAGCAGGAATAGCTGGGGCTTGACAGCCTACTTATGCATCTTAAAAAGGGATAGTTATGTCATTATGGCTCTGATGCCTTTCCTGACTTGCATCTGCTAGAAGGAAGGTCCAGGCCCAATATCAGGATCACTGTGGGTTGGTCTACAGTATAATAAAGGTTTCAGAGTAGCAGCTGTGTTAGTCTGTATTCGCAAAAAGAAAGGGAGTACTGGTGGCACCTTAGAGACTAACAAATTTATTAGAGCATAAGCTTTTGTGAGCTACAGCTCACTTCATCGGATGCATTTGGTGGAAAAAACAGAGGAGAGATTTATATACACACACACACAGAGAACATGAAACAATGGGTTTATCATACACACTGTAAGGAGAGTGATCACTTAAGATAAGCCATCACCAGCAGCAGGGGGGGGAAAGGAGGAAAACCTTTCATGGTGACAAGCAAGGTAGGCTAATTCCAGCAGTTAACAAGAATATCAGAGGTTTCAGAGTATCAGAGGTTTCAGAATATCAGAGGAACAGTGGGGGGTGGGGTGGGAGGGAGAAATACCATGGGGAAATAGGTTTCAGAGTAGCAGCCGTGTTAGTCTGTATTCGCAAAAAGAAAAGGAGTACTGGTGGCAGATCCTTGGCATAGCTGCAGCAGGTCCAGGTCAGTTGACTCATGCTGTGGGGCTAAAAATTGCCATGTAGATGTTTGGGCTTAGGCTGGAGCCTGGGCTCTGAGTCCCCGCGAGGGGGACAGGTCTCAGAGCTCAGGCTCTAGCCCGAACCTAAATGTCTATACTGCAATTTTTAGCCCTACAGCTTGAGCCCCTTGAGCCTAAGTTATTTGACCCAGCTCCGAAAGTTGGTGCTCTGGGTTTTTAATTGCAATGTAGATGTACTCTGTATGACTTAGAGAAAATGAATTAACAAGTACAAAATTACTTTGGTATAATTAAATTTGTAATAGTAAAAACTAATATGAGATATCTTTGTCTTCTAGGCATGCAACTGTCTTGGTTGAAACCATCAAGAAGGGCATTCATGATGCTGATGCTGAGGCAAGAGTGGAGGCAAGAAAGTAAGAATTTTGAGTGAACTTGTAACCTTGGTTGAAAGATTCAACATTTTATACCAAGGGGATGGAAGTCTATGTATTGTAATATTCTTAAGGTATATAACTGTTAATCTCTGAATAATCTGGTTGAAATTGATCATTTAATATAATCCCAAAATGAACATTTGTTTCCATGCAAAACTCCCTACCTAATTTAGTAAAGCTTAGAACAGTTACTGGTTTTTGTTTTAAAAAAATGTGATGATTTCAGTAAAATAAGGTATTGTAGATCAGTATTTCTGCCTAATCGGTCCCTTACTTCCATTAGTACAAAAAAATCATTGAACAACTAACAGTTCTTTGGTTAAAACAGAAAATAATTCTGCTCATCCTCCTGTGCCTGTTTTCTGCAGGGACAACAAAATAAAATAAATTATACCTATCATCTATATTTTGTCAATAAAGGTAACTAACAGTCCTTTGAAATATAATAAGGAAGCATATAAGTAGCATGAAAATGACCACTTAAAATTGGTACCTTTTTTCAAGCAAGGTTTTAACTTGGAATCTGCCCTTCTTTGTGACAATAATGCTTATTATTTTCTGTTACAAAAAATTGGGGTTTTTTGTAGGTGATTCACTGCTTGTCACATATGGAGTCATACAGTTGCACAAGAATAAAACACAAGTATAAGACATAAAACTGAAAACTAATGGATAAAGCTGGTGTTCAACCCCTACTCTTTTCATAATCTCATTAAAATCCATTAAAACCAAATGCACAAAAAACCCCTTCATCAGATACTAAGTTTACAGATTTAAATGCTCAAAGTTTAGTAAGTGAAAAAGTTAAAATTCTTATTGCAGCACTATCTCACATAGCACACACTTTTTTAATTTCTAGTTACTGTTAAATAGAAACTGAAAAATGTACGGTGTGTGCAATGTGAGAGTTTCTTAAAGAACCATAAGTTTATTTCCTTTTGGTAGATTAAATCTGTGAACATAATGTGCATCAACATAGCTTTGTGACATTTAATTTCCTTGCTTTCATTTAAAGAACACTGAGCAGGGAAGACAAAATTACTCCTATTTGGCCTGTCAGCTGGTGGTGGTACAGACCCATGAAACATGAGTGATTGGCACAATTTTCACAAACTAGCTGGCCAGGCCTGACAGAACATTTGGTTTGAAATCAGAGTTTTCCTTCTCCTAGGTGAACTGCATGTGCTGGTGGATGAGCCCCATCTGCCCGATAGAGGCACAGAGAGGTGAAGTGACTTTCCCAAGGTCACCCAGCAGGTCAGTGGCAGAGCCAGGAATAGAACCCAGGTCTCCTGAGTCCAGTCCTGTAGCCTCTCCACTGTACCACTTTGCCTAGCAGTGAAAATAAAACTTCCAGTACTTATTGTTAGCATTCAAATGGTCCCATTTAGGATTTGAAATCCTCACCTGATTGTGATAAATGGAACTGGGGATGGCTAAATTCACTTCTGTTTGGCTGCTTTAGTTTGGCTATAGACCGTTAAGGCAGACCACTGCTTCTATGCCGCAAGGCCAGTCTTTTACATTTGGGTAATGTGCAATGAATTCTGAATTACATGAAAAGTACATCTGTTTAAAATGCAGAATCAATATCTAGTATGTCTCAATGTTATTTCTCAAGCACCTTCTGTTTTTCCAAAATAATAATTTACTTCAAGGGCAAACTTTGAAGCAAAATTAAATCACCATAAATCTTAACTAACTTTTTTAAAAAAATTCCCTTTTGAGAAATGCCCTTTATATTGTGCTGATTCACTGAAAGTTTCTTAAAATGGAACATTCTGTGACATCACAGATACTATTGGCTGCTAATATTTGATGGTGTATTCTGGGGTATCTTCAGTGAGCAGGAAATATCAAAAGAGTTTCACAGAGAATGCGATGAGAGGACAAAAGTTATTTTGAAAAGATTAGTTCAGACTTTCGTGCTAGATGCCTCCATTACCTGGCTAGTGGGGAAGCATTCAGCACATATTTCAGGGGTTCTGGGGGAGCCACGCTGAGATTGCTCAATTAGGGAAAACTGCAAAGAATGGGGCAGAGAATCCCCAAGACTGGTGGTTATTCTGATACTTAGATTTACCAACCCAACAACAGAACAGCTGCTACAGTACCTTACTGGTTACCCAGAAGCCAAAAACAGTTCTCTAAAAGCAACCCAGTCTTTCGGCTCCCAACCAGACAGCCAAGTCAAATATGATGAGGTGTATTGAAAATCTTGTTCATCATCTGAGAAGTTCTGCCCTTCCCAAAAGATCGGACACATTACCCACCAAGTTAATGAATATTTCAGATCTTACCCAAATACATGCTTGTAGCCCATTTCTTATTAACTAAACTAAAATTTACTAACAAAGAAAAGAGAGACTATTGATTTAAAAGATCATCATACATACAGACATGAATGTTGTTCTTAGGTCAATTTTGTAATGGAGATGGTGAGCTTTAGAGTTGTACAGAGTTCTTTTAGAATTAGTCCATAGTTTCAGTCCAATGTTCAATGTCAGGGTGATCCAGATGGCACTGGATACCTCACTGTTGTGGTCCAAGCTTCCCCTGATGAAGCATAAGCAAATTTGAGATGAAAGGATCAGGTCCCAAGAGTTTTTATAGAGATTTTTTGCAGCCTCTTGCCAGCCTGCAGTCCTTGCAGCCTGCAGTGAACAACAGTCTTTTGAAGTAACCTTCTCTTTCCTAAGCATCACTGGTTGTTGGCTACATTGATTAGTATAAGGTAATTATTAATTAAGCAGTTCATAGACCGTTTACTACTAACTTGAAAGTGAAATATGAACAATGATGTTGTCACACCCAAGTTGCATCTAAATGTTAATACTCCCTTTTGATCTCTGAATCAATAGGAACTGTCTGTTTACATGGTTAATATTAACAAGATATAAGTAAACACATTCAATTAGTATTACCTCTTATTCTCTAACAATACAGGTTTCCATTTCAAAGCTCTAGTCTATATAACATGAAATGGCCCTAATTACCATTTACATACTTTTTTTAATGTGTTTCTAAAGGTTGAATTCTAGCCTGTGTCACAGCTGGATTTTCTTTTTTCTTTGTAGTTTAAAAAAAAAATTAACAAACAAAAAAACAAACCCTGTAACAATTCTACCTGGCTATTCTTTTGTTTTGTAGGACTTACCTGGGTCTTAGAAGTCACTTTCCTGGTGAAGCAGAGGTCCTGTATAATAGCCTTGAGCCATCATATCAAAGAAGTCTCCAGACTTACTTGAAGAATTCTGGCAGTATAGCATCTCTCCCTCAGTCAGACAGGTCATCTTCAAGTTCACAGGAGAGTCTCAAGTAAGTGTCATTTAAGTGACTCCCAGTCTGAAAAAATAAAAATTGTCTAGTTCTAATGTGCGTACCCTTCATCTGAACAATGAAGTAGTGTGAATTCCATGATGAACAAAAATGAGTTAATTTTATCTTCTCAATTACTGAAAAAGAAAACTGAAGCAGTATTGTTCTAATCACCAAAATGAAGTTGAAATTGGCACTTAGCTGAAATTGACACAGTACTGCTATCCTCAATAGGTACACCTTATCTTCATTTAGAAGCCTCATTGGAAAAGGATTGGCTTGCTTTATAAATAAAAGCTGCATGTGGTGATGGAAAGAGTAGTATGTGGCGATTCTATCCTTCAAATTATGGAAGACATCCCGAACATATGAAGTTCTGTTCTTAGATCACATCTTCTATAGGCTGCAATAGAAATCTCTGTGGAAAACAAATATACCACTTCAGCTCTCAGAACCAATCTGCTTATGGTGCCAAATTTTGGGAAACCGAAACTGTCAAGACCTTAGTCTAAATAAGTGATTTCCTAAATGAGTTAACTTGATTTCACTGATTTTGTTTGTGGGCCAAAGGGGAATAGAAAAAATGCCCATCCAAACATTGAAATGTTAATTTTTTGGCAGTAATACTTTTGACTGGTAGCCTTAAAAATTGAGTCCCTTCCCTTTATCTATGCCAAATTTTAGCTGCAATATGTCATTTGTAATTATCTAAACATTTTTAAATAGAAATTTATAGGAAATGATGTTGGCAACACTGTATCTTCAACAATGAATATGTACATTCACAGATGGTTTGCTTATCCTTTGCTTAAGGTAATGCATAATCACTACTAGGAACTTCATTAGTAATTCGTCATGAAACTTGAAGGGTTGCATGTGGACTGAATATTGAATTATGGATAAGATAGAATCTTATCAAAGGACTTAACGTTGCTGGGTAGTAGCTTTACATCTGTGCTTTGGAAGCCATGTAACTCCCAAACTATTTAAGGTAAATTGTGTAGGAATGTTGGGAGCTAGAGGACGAAATACTAATATTAAAAGCAGTTGAAATAAAAACAAATGAGTGATTTTTACCTTTCCCCTCCTAAGTTACTACTCTGGCTTTTATTGTGATTGTTCACTTCCCGCTTCCCCACACTGAGCTTGGGAGTCTGCCAAATCAGTATGTCCCCTTTTACCAGTATATGTGATTCTCTGTGGTTTTCAACATTATTAACTTACAAAAATCTTAAATAAATACAAATCTTGCAGATCCTTTGGGCCCAAGATTAATTGTATAGTATACTGTGGGCACTACTGTTATATGAATAAGTCATATTATTTCTGCCAGCATCCTTACTAAAATAGATTCACAAGATTGTAAAGTAAATTTTTGATGAGAAATTTTGATTACCTACAAAACGAGAATTTTAAAAGTTAGGAGGATTTTTAGTTTTAAATGTCACGTTTTCCCCCTCCGGGGGGCCCCCCCCCCATTTAGCCTCTACTATTAATGTTATAATTTTTTGTCATGGAAAAAAATCCTGTGTAGTTCATCTAGTAGCTAAAGGAATTGAGAACTAAATATTTTCTTTTTTTCAGTTATCATGTCTATTATTATAAACGCTTTACAAAGCTTGGTAAATGGATTCCTTCCATCTTACAAGGAAACTGATTTAAATGAAATTAATTAGATCACTTCAGAAAGGGAGGATCTGCAACATACTAATCAAGCTACTACGAGACCGGCACTTATCTAGTTTACCTTCCTGACTATGCTGTTTTAACTTTTATGATCGTGGCATTTAGTGGTAGAATTGTGTGGGGAGTTGTGGAGAGTACTCTTCTAAGTTCTGCTTACAAAATAAGCTTCACCCATGTGAGTCACTTAAAAAAACAAAAACAAAAAAAACATTAAATTAGATTGTGCAAGTGTTCAAAATAAAATTGGGCCTCCTGTCTAAACTCCACTGAGCTTCCTGAGCTTGGCTCCCCCTCACTGGGGCCTAAATATGCCCATATGGCTCCTTAAGTTTAGTCCTTTTTTAGTTGGCTAAAATAAATGGCAGTATCTTCCAAACACCAACTAGCTGTGTCACAAAAATGAGATGTCACTTTCAGTAAATTGTGCAGATCTGCGATTTCCATTTCCTTTCTCACATGAGGAATGAAATAGTTAATTCTGACATTTAAATTATCACTGGACATCTGAATTATCTCCTGAATCAAATGCATGGGTCAATTCACAACCTTTCAGAGCTATTATTCCAGGCTCTGCACACTCGCATAGAAATCTCTGCATCACTTAAATACTTGCATATCTGAGGTTTTCTTTGCATCCAAAACAGCTAAAGATTTTCTTATAAAAGCAATATAGCAACTTGACACAGGTGTCAGTACACCATACTGTCATGTACCAGCACAGTATAAGCCCTACTATACTGCCAGCCAACTTAAAGCTTAGGAGCTGTATATATTTGTCTTGATGAATAGAATATTGTGTTTGTGTTTTTCTCCTCCAAGCTGTGTCCTAACATAGAAATGCCTATAGATGAATCAATGAACAAATATCCTGCTATCAGATGTCTCCTCATTTTGTTAGTGTTCTATTAGTCTTCTTTTGTCTTTTAGTCTCTCCTTTTCTCACTTGTGAAGCATATAGCCAGAACTGGAGGCTGAGAACTAATAAAGGGAGTGTTCCTTGCTCTTGAGAACGAGAGAACTGGTTTTTGGCTCCTTACTCTGTGCCTGTGTGTGTCAGGCAGAGGAGAGAGTTGACAATTAGTGATTGAGGGAGAGGAGTGGACCAGAAAATTTTGTTTGTGCAGTACTACTCACCAAGGCAGGATTGGAAGAAAATGTAGAACGAGTTGGAGCAGGGAGTAGGTTCAGAAGAGATTTTTTTTTTTTAAAGTGGGATTTATGTGTGAGGAGGTGTGGAAAGCAAAGCAAGAGAAACAGAATTGAGCCACCTTCAGCACCCAAGGTATTTCCCTCAAGTTTCTGGATGGATCTTGATAGTTCCGTATGCCTGCAGTTTATATTTAAGGGTTTATATTATGTCTGCAGTCACCAAAAGTACTAAATAATACTATAGCAAGGAATTAATTTTGTAATGTGCAAAAGCAGATGATGTATTAGAATGAGCATGCTTTATGGGTCGTTGTATGTAGTATGTGTTACATGAATACACTCCAGAAAGTAAAAATAGAAAATGGAGGCAAAAAGATGAAGGACTGAAAAGTGTTTTCGTAATTTTCATTTCTTACTAATATAGTTATTGTTTGCTTTTCTTTCAGTCGTCCTTTATCTTCTAAATGGTCCACAGCCAGCCCAGCAAGTATAGCTGGCAGAGGTATGCTCTCATTGCTATACAATACACACAAATAGACTTGTTTCTTATAAATTGACCATCTAGAAAGTTATGTTCCTATTTTAAATTAGACTTAGCCATAATTTAAGATTTTTTTTTGTATTTTTCTGTTTATTTGGATACAGAATTGCATTATTATATGCGTTGATACCAGTTCCACATATAGTTTATACTGCTATCATTTTTCATTGAAAGACTCTATTTTTTCTGTAATAGAAAAATGAACACATCAATTATCTATGTACCCAGCAAAAATAGACCCTTTGATATGTGGCTACCATTTATTCAGTGCTTAAAGTATGTTAGCCTGCCAAAAAAATGCACACCTGCCAATTGTTTTAATATTAATATTTGATAGACCTGCCTGATTTGATAAATATGAGCAGTCAGTAGTTTCACTCAGTTTAATAAAGTTACCAGAAATATCACATCCTGGATAGTATAAGGAGGCTCACTCTGTAATAAGGTAACATTCTGTTAGTGAGATTTGAGGATTATATTGCTGCGTAATTTTTCTCTAAACAAAAAAAATAAACTCACTGTTGTAATTATCCGTTTGTTTCTGATATTTACATGACCGTGATTTGTAAACCTGCTAAACTTTCTAAATAAATAAATAGATTAAAAAAAAAACCCACCCTCTTATATTAGGTTGAAATTGAAAAGTTCAAAGGGTAGTTAAATGCAAGAATTTAAGTTACCTGTGCTACCTTAATTTACCATCTTGTATGTATGCATTGATAAAAATCTCATCCTATTCTTTTATACAGGACCACTGCATCATTCAGTGAGCAAGATGGACCTGATCAGGGAATAAGTCAGGGTTGTGTAGTGAATGAAACTCTTGTTGTCTGTAGGACTTTTGCTTAGTCTATTGCAGAAATTGGAAGAGTGTTTTGAGTGAGGCAGGAGACTACGGGAAGAGAAAGGATGGTCTCATAGGCAAGGTAGTTGAATTGTGCCCTGGAAATCAAATTCTGTCCCTGTTTCTATCACAGAGATCCTATTTGATGCTCTCTAAGTCGATTAAACCACACTTTTTTACGGGTGGCCATTAATTATGTTTCTCATTTTCTGGATGGCAATGCATTGAATGAGGAAAATAAAATAAATGAATGATCTCCCTTCCTTGAGCACTGTCTATTCTATGCACTGAATAAGGCAGGGGTCCTACTGGAAAAAATAGTATGTGATTCTGTAATTAAAGATTATATCGTAATACAGGCACACAGAGGGGCCGAATTAAGGGTGCACAGGCAACCACAATTCTGTCCATTTTAGTACCTTTTGTGGGCTTGATTTTGCAACCTTAGCCTTCTCTTAATATAGTTACTTTATATTTTATAGGATTGTATTGAATGTATATTGAATCAAGTTAACCTTATGGTTTATAAGACCATATACTGGATAAAGATGGAAAATCTTAACCAAACTTTTGATAATAAGTGGGCTTAATTTAGATTTAATTTTACCATCTTTATCCTTTTTAGTTTCAGGAAGTAGCAGCAAGACTGCTCCAAGTCCGGGAACGCTGCAGAGGTCCCGCAGTGACATTGATGTTAATGCTGCTGCAGGTGCAAAGGCACGCCACGCTGCTGGACAGCCAACAGGAGCTGGGCGCTTGTCTGCTGCCGGTCTACCTCCCGGATCCTATGCGTCACTAGGTGAGAGATTCTGGTTTACTGTAAACGATTTCTTGGAGTTCATAGAAAGCAAATGGTAATGAAAAAATACTTCCGTTATTGGAAAGTACTGTGTATGGATATTTGGTGCACTCATAATAGTAGTACCTAGGCACCAAGTGCTTGAATTAAGAGGCATCAATATTGTCTGACTAGGAGTTGTTGTCTTGGCTCCATTTTTTGATTAAACTGGGTTTCTATGGATGATTTTAAGAGAGAGCTAATTTTGAGGCATGGAGGTGTTCTTGATCCTTTAGAGCAGTGTTTCCCAAACTTGGGAAGCCGCTTACTCAGGGAAAGCCCCTGGCAGGCCGGCCCGGTTTGTTTACCTGCCGCTTCGGCAGGTTTGGCCGATCGCGGCTCCCACTGGCCGCGGTTCGCTGCAGCAGGCCAATGAGGGCTGCAGGAAGCGGCGCGAGGGACATACCGGCCACCACTTCCCGCAGCCCCCATTGGCCTGGAGCAGCGAACCAGGGCCAGTGGGAGCCGCGATCGGCCAAACCTGCCGAAGCGGCAGGTAAACAAACTGGCTCGGCCTGCCAGGGGCTTTTCCTGAAGAAACGGTGTCCCAAGTTTGGGAAACACTGCTTTAGCGCTTCCATTATCGAGGAAGAAGGCCAGTGCAAAGAGTGTTTTCATTATGCTCTTAAAATACATGAGACACTCTCATTCTGATCTCCAGCAGCAGATAAATGGACTGCAAAAGCTTTCAGTAGAAGGGAGCAGTCATGGTTTCTGTCAAATTTTAGAGGCAATATATGAATCACTGTTAGAAATCTCAAAATCCCATTTTATTTAAAAAAAAATCTAAAATACTTTTGTAACTAAGGCATGTTGAAATGTTTCAAGCTGTATTCCATATTTTTCACTGTTCTACACAATTGTGTACAGTGTTGGTTTGGAAGAGTTGGTTTTCCAGCACTGCTGTGTATATTTTCACCTAAGTTGCATTTTTGTCAATGTTTGTTAGACGTAAGAAGTGCTACCATGATATCTGTCTGAGGAGAGGTCTATCACTGATAGCACTTCTGGTGTTGGATGCTGGAAGTATTGCAAACTCCAAACGTGAATTCTGAGTCATAATCTGTCCGTGATCTGCTCCTGGATGCAACAACAACACATTCTTCTTCAGGGCTCAAGGCAATGCCGAGATTTAGCCTTGCTCTACAAGCATTGTGGGAGGGAAGAGCAAAGGAAAGAGGCATGGTAGAGACAGAAGAAAGAAAAAGAAAAGGTCAAATTAAAATAGTGTTGGAGGAAGAGATACAGAAGAATGGCCTTATCCTACCTATGATAAAGTGAAAGGATTACTTTGATCTTTTGCTAAATTAAACAAAAAAAAATAATTTTTTTGGTTAGAACAGTGTTGTGCTTTCAGAACATATAAAGGACTACATATTTCATTCCCAACACCTTCTAGATAGGAGTTTAAAAGAACACACACATTTTCAAGAGGGTAAATCTGGCAGTTGTATGCAGGGGAATGACTAGGAAGAGGATTTACTCATGCTGTTAGTTTCATAGCTATTCTTTTAGTGGATGCATTTGGGACCCGTTCCAACATATTCTTTAAATCTTGCTTTGATTAGCTGGAAAATATTGTCTCGCTGGCAACTGTCATTTGGAGTCTTTTTAAACAACAAACAAACAAACAAACAAACCTATCCCTTTGTGACATACATGGGGCACAATCCACACTAATGAGTAGCTGTGTTGCCCTCTAACCTGGGGTGCCCTTTACAATAGTTTGCTGCTGTAGCCTCCAGTTTAGAGACTGCTCACAATCCGCCACCAGCATGTAAGTCACTCCCAGCTATGTATGTCTGTCTACTGCAGCCAGTCAGCCGCATCTTGGCTCTTACTAGCCTGGGTTATACTGCAGGGTTTCCCCAACACACTCCTAGTCTTAGATTTCCCCCCCACAGAAATCTATGCCCTGTATTGCCCAGTCTTCTCCTGGGCAACACACATTTATATAAAGTCCATTATTTCTTTAATAAAAATAATATGCCCACAACCTGCCACCCCAAATGGAATTTCCCAGACACTTCATTTTAATCACATTTGGATTAGAGATAAAAAAAAAAACCCACAAGTTTATTAAGTACAAAGAGAGAGATTTTAAGTGAGTACAAGTAATGAAGCATAAAAGTCAGAAATGTTTACAAGAAAAATAAGATAAAATGAAACTGGTGCTTATCTTAACAAACTATGTTAAATTCAAAGCCATGTTTTCTCACCACATGCCTTCAGCAGTCTCGCTGACCAAACTTCTTAGGTCAGCACCCTTTCTCCCAGAGTCCAACAAATGTTGCTTTTGTCACTTCTGGTGCTGTAAATGTGATGGGCAGGGAGAGAAAGAGGAGTGCCTCCTTTTTGGAGTTTCTGTTCCCTCTTGAAAAACATTTTCTGCTGGGTAACAGGAGACAAAAGACTATGGGGAAGCATTTCAGTTTCCTTTCTTTCACTTCCTGCTTGATGGCTCTGTTTACTGCTTAAATGAAAATTAAGTAGAGCACATGTTCCTTTGTTTGAGACAGACCTGTTTGCCAACCTTAGTTTGGAACATGTTAATAACACCATACTGTGGAATCTTATAACTTCACATGCAGTGTTGCCACAAACATTTTATGACAATAATGACCACCAAATTGAGTTTTCAAATGATACTTCACAAGACGTACATTCTACAAAGATTATTACAATAGTGTGTAGGGTGTGGACACGGGTACATTCTGTCACACCTGAGATTAAAATGGAAAAAATGAACAATGAGATGTATGTTTGATGGAAGAATTCCGATAATACTGTTAATGACATTGGTCTAGGGGGTTAAAGGTAAAACAGAATACGAGTGTACATTAGTCCAAAGGGAATAGCTATTATTTTGTCTTATTCTCTTTCTCTGAATGATTAGTGTTAACTAGTAATGCAAATTACAAAGCGTTCTTATAATCAAGAAATAATTGTAAAAAGATTGTTTCAGCCTTTTCTTTGTGTTCTGGTAGTGCCAAACAATAGATTCAATTAATAGAGAGAACTTACACAAGAAATATAAATTTAAAATTCTACATATTTTTATTTTTGTCTGTGGTATCACATTCTTATTTATGGCGTGGCTGAATCTGCGTAGTATCATAATAGCACTAATAGGCTGAGGTATTTGAGGTTATTATGGTATTCTTGTACTTTTAAAAACATAGTGTTTATAAACTGTAAATGGAGCAGTCTTAGAATTATGAGGGAAAGAAGGGATGAGGGGAGAGTAAGAAAAATGTACCACATACTGCAAAATATTTTTCTTTATTCTCAGCATATAATTACGATTATACATTTTTTTATTTTCCTTGTCACATGTGCGTTCCTTGTAAATAGGTCTTAAACTATGTTCAGAATAGCTGGCAGCTTCTCATAGAGACAATATTAAATTTAAAACTGCCAACTATACTGATGTGAAGGAAAGATAGGAATAATAATGAAAGGCCAGTATGGCTCCATCAGGAGCTCTTTAATGACTTGAAAACTAAAGGGAATCCTTCAATAAATGGATTTGTCAAGAACAAATCATGCCAAACCAATGTAATTTCCTTGTTTGACAGGGTTACTGGTGTAGCTGATAAGCAGGAAGCAATAGACAAGATCTTGATTTTAATAAGGCTTTTAATACAGTCGCACCTGATGATCTCATAAGCAAACTAGGGAAATGTGGTCTAGATGAGGATGGGTGCACAGGCTGGTTGATAAACCATATTCAAAATATAGTTCTCACTGGTTCTCAGTCATATTGGGGAGGTCGTATCTAGTGGTGTCCTACAGGGATAGTCCTGCATCTGGTCCTATTCAATATTTTCATTAATGACCATGTTAATGTAGTGGAGTGTGTGCTTATAAAATTGCAGGTGACACAAGGCTGGGAGGGGTTGCAAGCACTTTGAAGGAAAGGATTAGAATTCAAAGTAACCATGACAAATTAGAGAATTGGCCTAAAATCAAAAAGATGGAATTTGGTAAAGACAAGTGCTGAGTACTACACTTGAGAGCGCTGGGACCTCCCACAACACAGGGTCCAGCCTGAGCCTGACCGTCCACATAGCAGTTAAATAGGTCCTCATCCTAAGTCCCATGAGCCTGAGTTGGCTAGCACAGTCCAGTCCTGAGTGTCTAGTTGCTGTGTAGGTGTACCATATAAGGGTAGTTAAACCCTGGAATTAGGTTTCTAAGGGTGGATGTGGAAGCCTTACCTTTTGGAGGTTTTTAAGAACAGGTTGGTCAGACACCTGTCAGGGAGGGTCTAGGTTTACTTAGGCATTCCTCAATGCAGGGGATGGATTTGATAGCCTCTCAAAGTCCCCTTTTCTATGTTTCTGTAAAATACTAAGAGAATACTGTCTACTTTTTATGTTTTAAATTTATTTCATCGTGTGTTTTTTTTTTTCCCCTCCCTCAATAACCTCTTAATATAAAATGTTTTTCAAGAAATTACCATTTCTGGGTCTATGCTTGCAGCATGACTGATAAGAATTTCTAAAGATTCAGAATTCTAAAACGTAGTAAACTACTGCAACAGTGGGTGGTATGTGCCTGCCCCAGCTAAAGATGTGTGGTCTGGGATCCATATATTTGCTGGCTGTGGATTCACCATAGAATCTTCCTTGCAGAAAGGTGCTCAAGAGTCTCAGCTCTTGAAAATAAATAAATAATCTAGTACTCTTAGTTAAGAAGATACCCTTGAAAATATGAACTGAGTGTAAACCGAAGCAATATAGCATGCCAGAATGTGCTGGCAGCATGAAACAGTGCTAAGTAAGCTGTCCCTTTCATCTCAGTGGGGTGGTTGAAACCTAAAATGACTGTTTAAATGGTCAAAATTGTTAATTATTTCATTGCTGAGCATCTTACCAGAAATGTCCTACAAATGTGCTTATCCTGCTTCCAGTTTGGTTTCCGTATCTTTCCGTGTGGAGAGTTTAATATAAAAATAAATACCAGGGCCATAGTACTAATAGTGTTATTCGTGTACATATTTAATTATTTAATTAGAAACTTTTTTTTAAAATTTAAAGTAGCTGTAGAAATCAGGACCAACTTATTGGAGCACACAGGTCTCTACTTACCTCTACCTGTCATTGCTTGTTGATCATTGATGAAAAAGGATCTCCCCTGTGCTGTTACTGCATTAGAACATATGTTTGTTTTTGTAGCTATAGAATCAGGTAGACATTCTCTGCCAGACTTTAGCCATTTTGAGGTTAGTTCTGCTGTGAGGCCTGAGATTACTAGCATCCTTATAAGCAACATTCAGCGGATTGTACATATCTCACTAGTACAGGGGTTCTCACAACACATTTTTTGGCAGCCTCTGAGTGCAGCCACCAACTCTGCTTGGTGGCCGATCTGACAATTTTTTTCCTAAAATACTTAAATAACTTTAGGAAAAACAAATAAATATGCATATTTACATGTCCAAATCATTGTAATTGATTGTTGTAGGGTTTTTTGTAGACTCAATAGTAAAAATAATTTACAGTTATAATTTGGTGCCCCTGGCCCCTGCTGCCTTCCTGGCCCCATTGCTTCCCCCCCCTCCATTGCCTTGGGCTCCCTTCCATGGTCTCAGACCCCAGGCTCACCCCATTTCTTGCCTCTGGACCACAGTGCCTGGTAAGGCCGGCCCTGCGGAAGCCCAGAGCCAGAGCCCCATGGGTGGAGTCGGGGGTGGGCTGAAGCTCCGAGCTCACAGGCAGAGCCTGCTACTGTGGGGAGGCTGAAACCCAAAGCCCTGAAGTTGGCAGGAGCGGGGAGTGCTGAAGCCTATCTCAGGAGGCCTGCAACTGAAGCCCGCTGCCAGAGTCCTGCAGCTGCAGCCAGGTGAGGGGGGACTGTAGCCTGTCGCCCGAGCCTCTGGCTGAACCGGGGGGAAGGCTGAAGCCCACCCCTGAGCGCTTCAGGGCGAGGCCACTGCTTTGCCCCCTCCCCCATCTCTTCACCAGAGGCTGTTATGGCTGCAGGGAAAAAAAATTAGTGGCCGCATTTGAGAAACACTGCACTAGTAAGTATTGTAGTGGTACTCAGCCTTTATTTTGCTTATATTATACTCAAAATCTGGGTGCTCCTTTTTTTGCAATACACCACGCTCCATGCCAAATGAGTAGAAAAATCTTCAATTGCTTTTAAGCTGTATGTACTAGTCACCCTTCCTTTTTTTTTTTTTCTGTCTTTACTGTGCTGTCCTGGTTTTTCTTAAATTTCTACTGCCTCCCCTTCTGAGGTTTCAAGTTATGTGGCAGAATTTCAGAAGTGGGGTCATTGTGGTTCAGTAACACTATAAATGTTATGTAAATTTGAATTCTCATTGACTGTTGAGCACCAAGCAATTGATGTATCCTGAAAAAGTTCATAACCTTTGCTTCCAGGGTTTGCTCAAATCTAGATAATGCAAGTAGGTTCCACATCTTTTTGAGGGGGTCTTGTACCCTATCTTATATTTTTGCATACATTAGGTTGGGAACCAATGACTTTTCTAGAGTTTACACACATGAATTAGACCTACAGATGTTTGCAGTGTTTACTATTAATATAGTTTCTTTAATGAATGTTTTTTGACTCTCTGTTATGAAAGTCTTCATTCTAACACACTAAGTTTTCCCTGTTTCTTTGCCTGTTCTTTCAACAAAGAGGATACTTCTGACAAGATGGATGGTAAGAACTTGTTTTGTCTGCCCTCTTCTAATCCTATTAAAACATCTTTGGAAATTGCATTTCATGTAAAGTACTTGATGTTTGTACTGCACAGCTCTATTGATTAATATGTAAAATGTCTTCATTAACCCCTCTGTACACTAATTTTAGTTTTAAAGTGGTTGTCTTTTGTATTATTACTGTATTTGTCAATATATCTTGACATTATGGATGTCAGGTGTCCAGCTTTAAAAGAAACTTCGTTTATCTTAAATCTGATGTTATTTCCGTAATGACCAATCATTATGAATAGAAGCTTTTGTCCTTCTTTATTTAGACGCTGACTTTACCAGCTAGGGTACCATCAACTTGAAAACTTAATCTTTAAAGTTTTGTATATGCTACTGTGAAAAGTTTGTGTATTTGGCAGTACCTTGTGTTTCAGAGGTTCAGGGGTTTCACAATTCTCCTGTATTGTCCGTCAGTTTCTTTTTTGTGAAGAAGACCTTTATAAACATCAATAAGGGAGCAGAAAATTATTGTAAAATATTTTAGATCTTTTAAAAATCAGATGTACTATGTAAAGAGTGCCTAAATTTTAAAATAGTCAAATTAGGAGACGTTTAACAAGACACTGTCAACTTTAATTAAATTAATTATTTTTAAAGATAATTATTGCTGAGTAGGCCTACATTCATGGATTACATAGCCTCCAGCATGTTTAACAGAATGTTTTAAAGATTTATAGACTTTCCCTCAAATAGCGTTTTAGTATTTATTTGTTCTAGCTATGTATTAAACAGTCTTTAGCTAGTTGTCAGCTATATTTTCTGTCATAATTGAAAAGGCCTTCTGAGGAGCAGAATTCTTCTAGCAATTGTTACTATGCTACAGCTAGATGCTTCCAATAAGTAGCTAGAACTAGTGTTCCATCTACTTCCTGCCTTGCCATAATAGCTGAGTTTGATATTTGCTCAAGGATATTAGGATTGGCCATGTTGGCTTGAAGGATGCTGAAAGCTCTTTATATAAACTTTTGCCACATGTATTGTAACTATATCCCAGTGTTTAGAAAAATGAGGAACAATAGCTACTGTCAACAAAGCAGGCACCATTCCCTACCATCATCCCTATCTTTTCATCCGTTATTGAGTCAGATGAGTAAATAATCATATTAAATACACACTCATTCTGAACCACATCGTAAAGGCCATCAGAGTCTAGCAGACTTCAAGAAGAATTGAATTCCAGAACTAAGATCTCCATTGAAAATGAAGTTAGGTGGCACACAGGAGAAGAGATTTTTAAAATACCAGAATCCCAAACCATTTGAAGAATTATGGATAACCAGTATGGTGAATTGCACTTTGCAGCTAATTGTAAGCCAGTAAAGATCATGGAGTACAAGTGACGTTCTTCAAGTGTCTTTGCATATTCCCATTTATGGGTGTTGCTCCCATTTGCCTTGCAGTAGAATCAACCTGCAGGAATATCAGCTAGAGTGCTCTTGCACCCCATCCCTCCAATTGGCATCCGGATGCACCGAAGGTGGAGTCTATAAAAGGGGTAGAATCACCTCTGTTCCTTCCAATCACATGCCAGGATGGATGTGAACTCTCCAGTTCCTTGAAGCGAAGAGTTTTCTCTTCAATATTAGTTAGTTTTAGCTTTCAGTTAGGGTACTTCTGCAGTTCTGAAGAATGGTGGAGTTGAGGAAGCCAAAGGAACCTGATTTAAGAGATGCGCTTTCTGTCCAGCCATTTTCCTGGTATCAGATGATGACATATTCCTAAAGTGTCTATGTGAAGGCCACTCGCCATCTGGGTGTTTGATTTGCTGGACCCTTACCCCCAGAGCCATCCAGGATGGGAAGATTCATCTCCAACTACTGCTTTAAGGAGGCCCTTAAGGTTAGACCCTCTTAAGGTCAGACTTTGCTTCCAAGGACTACCAACTTCTGTGCTGGAGGTTCCAGCAGACTGCCGGGTTTCAAAAAGCCACATCATCTGAAGGGGCTGGATTGGTTCCTGTGCCTCTTCCCTTCAAACCTTCAAGGACGTGTGTCCAAATCAAGGCCTCAGTGATCACATCCCTCCACCTCTGTTATAGAGAAAATGTCAAGGACCAGTCTGGCCGCCCTCACCAGTGAAGTATCTCATGTCTTACAATGGTCCAACTCTGACTGGGCCCCCACAGCTGCAGAATTGGCTCCAACTGCCTCCTCCAGGATCTGGAAGATGGACATGGGTGGTACCTCTGAACAAGGATCATCAGCCTGAGATGCTGTGACACTGAGGAAAAAGAAGCACAGGACCAAGACTGCCAATGTTAGCAGTGCCAATTCTTATGCATCAGAGTTAATGGTTCTGCTTATTTCAGATAGCACTGCTATGGTTCGTAAGTGGAGATCAGCCCCATCCCCAATCACAGCAGTGAGGGAGATTAGCCCATGTGGACCATTGGATTCAGTGTTACAGCCAGATCTTGCTCCTGTCTTGACCCCAAGTACCTTCCTGGTTCCAAACAGTTCCACCATGGTGGCAGCCCTAGTCCACCCGCTAGCTCTGGAGCATGTCTCAGATTTTTGAAGTGCATGGCACGCAAGAGGGGAGGCATGTGCCTTCAGTTCATGGATCCTCACCTTCATCCCCAGTTATGAATTTGAGAAATTAGGCAGGGTAGGTCCAGCAGCTTGCAAACCACCCCAAGTAAGTGCAGGTGCCATTGCTGCATAGTTGATTGCCAGCTCCCTTGTGCTGATGGATAAAGACATAAGGCAGCAAGTCCACAAACAACTTTACTGCTCAATAAAGTAGTGCCAGTTGTATTCACCCCTTCCTGCCCCTTAACAGTAGATGAAACGGACAAAGGTCTCTTCAACACTAAGCCCAGGAAAGCAGTAGGAATGGATGGAATATATCCAGAATTCCTGAAGAACCTGGGCCGGGTACTGGCCTTAACCAGCTACATAGAATCTGTGAAATCTATCAGTTAAAATTAAAAACAGCGGCAGGATTAATTGACCTTTCTTCCGCATATAATACTGTATGGCTCAAAGGTCTCTGGCTGAAGTTGGCATGAGAAGGCTAATAATAATCAACAATTCTCTCCTCATCAAGATGCCAAGTAATAGAAGATTCACTGTACATGTTGGTGAATCTGCTAGCAAATCACAGAGATTGAACAGTGGCCTCCCACAAGGATCTGTTTTAGCACCTGCACTATTCCGTCTCTATACCAGCGACCTTCTGGTCACATAATCCCGTAAATTCATCTATGCAGATGATATTGCACATTGCTCATGATGCCCCAGAACATTATAACCTCACTAGACTGGCAGTCAGGCAGGACCAACGAACTCAAAGGTATGCAGTTCAATCCCTCAGATCGATCCCAGACCGTGATTTCGTATGCATCATCCAAAAGTTATGGAGACATTGAACCACTTAATGGTTTAAGGATATTTGTCTTCTCAAGAACGTTGCACATTAACGTACTGGAACTAAGAGCTGTTCACCTGACCCTCAGATTGTTCCTCCCCCACTTTCAAGGGAAGGTCACGCAAGTAGTAGTGGACAATACGTCAGCAGTGTATTATATCGTCAAACAGGTGGGTGCTTACACTACCCCTTCTGCGTAGGCAGTAAAACTATGGAATTGGTGCATCTGCCATGACATTTATGTAGCAATACATTTGTCCGGGAAACACTGTAAAGTCAGGCCTCGGTTTACGCTGTGGTTATGTTCTTAAAAAACCACCGTGCAAATAGAAATCATGTAAAAAAGATACTACGGGTCTATGGGAAATTAGGGTTTAGGTTCCAGGCTCACAAGATGACCTCCCTAATTTATACAATACAGTATAGTACTACAGGTTTTATTTAAAAAAATTAATGAAATTCAAACTTACTACAGTACAAGTACTAACCTTTATTCATGTTGAGGATGAACTTGATACAGTATCAGCATTATCATCATGTTATTGAAATCAGAACTCTGAGGGTTCATCTGGGGAGGTTGGGGAGTGTGGAGCAGTGGGGTGGGCAATGACGGGATGGAGGAGGGGAGGCAGGAAGGATCGGGGCTGCCTCCACTCGCCACGTCCAGGCAGCTGTGCGGGGGGCCATGGACACTCTGGCAAGGAACCCCCCAGGCATGCTCCTGGGCAGAGGGTTGGAGCGCAGGGGCTTGCAACGCTCTTCCCAACCGCCTGGCTCTCCTGCCAGAGAGTGGGGTTGGGGGCTTGCCCCACCGGCGCTCCAGCCAGGGAGCAGGGTTGGAGGCTTACCCTGCTCCACCTGGCATTCTAGCTGGGGAGTGGGCTCAGGGGCTCGCCCCGCTCTGCCTGTCCGACACTCCAGCCGGGGAGCGGGCTTGGGGCATGGAGGCTTGCCGGCTTCCCAGCTGGAAGGCTGGGCAGACGGAATGGGGTAAGGCCCCCGACCCTGCTCCCCATCTGGAGCGCCGGGCAGGCGGACTGGGGCAAGCTCCCGACCCCGCTCCCTGGCAGGCATGCCGGGCGGAGTGGGGCAAGCCCCGGACTCCACTCCTTGGCTGGAGCACCAGGTGGGTGGGGCAGGGCAAGCCCCTGCACCTTGACCCCACACCTGGGGCCTCTGGCCAACATTTCAATGGCCTCCACAAGGCCGGCTGGAGGGAGGGAGGGGGAGGTGCCCCATTCCTCCTGCCTTCCCTCCCCCACCCTCATCATTGCCCACTCACCCAAAGTTGGGGCCTACCCATTGTAGGGTCCTGGCTACGCCACTGATTTGAGCATCTTGCCAACAGCACTGCACCATGTAAAAGTGAATCCCTACTGTGTACAAATATAAAGGGTCACAATTAATTGACCATGCATAAATGAAACCGTGCCAAAACAAAAAAAACATGTAAATCGCGGCCTGACTGTAGTCGCAGATTGCTTCAGCAGGAATGCTTTCCTGAAGGACCAGTTAATTCAGACCCTTTTTTCCAGATGGCTTCAACCAGTTATGTACTGGCTCATGACAAGATTCATCAGAAAAAGTGTCATCTTTTCTGTTCTCGAGTAAGTAGGGATAATCTGTCTTTCTTAGGTGCTTTTCTTCTACACTGTTGGAGGGGTTTGATATATGCCATCTCTCCTTTTCCCCGATAGAAAAGGGGAAGGAAGATACATCTGGACAGAGCAAGGAATAATACTCATTGCCCTGGTTTGGCCACATCTGCAGTGGTCCACAGCTGTCCGGCAAAGTCTTCTTACATCTCCTCCTGTCTCCAGATCTTCTGTGCAAGAAGGGGAGCAGGATTTTTCACCCAGACCTGCAGACCCTTCATCTGAAGGGATGGGTGAACAGACTTTGACTCTGTCTGCACTTGAGCAGTTGTGTTCTTCATCTGTGCAGTATATACTGGTTAAATCCAGGAAACAGTTGACAAGAAACTGACTGTCCCAAATGGTCTAGATTTCAGGCGTGGATGAAGAGGAAGCCTGATCCTATCTAATTCATCGATAAAGGTTCCTTTGGCATCCATCTCCGCATATCATATTTGAGTTGATGATAGATTGCTATTTGTTCATGCTTCAGGTAAAAAGGTTATGAAAGATTTGTCAAATGTGTATCCTTCGGCTAAAAATCACATCCCTTCTTGGGACCTCGGTTTGGTCTTCACCACTTTGATGAAATCCCTGTTTGAGCCCATAGCTGAAGTATTCGTTGCATCATTTATTCCTGAAAACTGCTTTAATTATTGCCATTACATCAGCCAGTAGAATGAGTGAACTGAATGCACTCGTGTCTAATCCACCTTTTACTCTAGTTTCAGAAGGAAAAGGTAGTCTTTAGACGTGATCCTTAGTTCTTGCATAAGGTGGTAGCTGATTTCCACATTTAAAACTTCTAGACTGTTCTTCTCATATGTCAAGAATATTATGAGGCATTATGGGTTCTTCCCAGACTATTTCATGGTGAATTAAGCTTCTGTATCTTTGAGTGATATGCTAGTGAGAGTTCCTGTGCCTGCTTCAATCAGAACACATTCTGCTACAGCTGTGGCTACTTCCTTTGCTTGTCTGAGGCTGGTGCCAGTTGCTGAGATCTTCAGAGCAGCAACCCAGATATTTGTACACACCTTCACCAAGCATTGTCCTCTGAATTTAGTTTCTAGAGCGTATGCTGGGCTTGGCAAGGTGATAGTTCAGTCTTTATTCAACTAGGACTCTGTTCCCATCTCCAGGTTAGTCTCAGTACTGCTTATCAATCTATCCTATAAGTTGGAATATGCGGAGCCACTCAAAGAAGAAATGAAGGTTACTTACCTGTCACTGGAGTTCTTTGAGATGGCCCTGCATATTCACAATTCCCACCCTCTTTCCCCTCTCTGTCAGAGTTCTTGTAATTATCTTCTCTGTCTGTATGGTGGAAGGAACTAAGGAGCAAAGGGTGCTATGTCCCCTTTATAGCCTTTCCCTCTGTGCTTTGGGACACCAAGTGGAGGGGGGATGCGAGAGCACTCTAGCTGATAGAGCTAAAAGAGGCTGTTGCTACAATGTGGTTCAATACCTATAACTGGGAATATGCAGAGCCCTCTTGAACTCCGGTTACAGCGTCACTTTTTGCTTATAGCAGTCCAAATTCCATAAGGTATTGGTCTGCCCTATTAATATTGGATGGTTCTGTATTCTTTTCTCTGATTTCCAAATCAAAATTTGATTAGATTGCATATAATTTTTATAATTAGCAGCATCTCATATTCACCCTGAACTCTTGCGGTCAAGCTGGGTTTGTTTGTTTGTTTGTTTTGTTTTCTCAATTTTGTGTATCATCACAAATAATCTGGGCTCTGCAGGCCAAGTTCTGCTGTCAGATAGACCTGTGGTCTTCAGTGGATTTTCAAAGGTGTCTGGAAGAAAATGGGACTACTCAGATATATCTGAGGATATAATTTGCTCTTCAGGATTTCTGTTACTTGTGATGATGTGCAAGATGGAATAAACACAACTTGTAAGAGTCCAGGATGAATTTGCAGTACTGGCAGTTTTTTAAAAAGTATTTTATATGCAAGCTGGGCAAACTTGATTTGGAAAACTGAGACACTCCCAAAGCTTGATTTAAAAAAAGTCATTATTAGGATAGGGTGGCACTTTAAAAGACAGGAGAGTTGCAGCCTGTACTAGCTGTAGCTTCTGAGGCTTCATTGGTGATCCTGCTGTAAATAAAGTGTGTAGAGTAGCTCAGTCTAGAAGCAGCAAAAGCATGCACAGTTCTAGCAAGGTTTGCAGAGAGGGTTAACCTCCCACAACCTCTAGATGAGGTGAAGATGCTGAATGGCTTTTTTTATTACTATAGTCATCTCAGTATTCAGAAACAGCATAGGATTAGAAAAAAAATTGCCAACCAATAGCGGGAATATTTTTACAAATCCTGTCACTTCCCGAATATATTGACCCAGAATCTGCAGACCATGGTTTCAAAGGAGCCTCAGTGCAGGTTGGAGAAATGGTGCTTGGACAGCTTTTCTCCTCTTCCCACGCTTTGGTTTTCAGGGCACTGTTTTTACTGTGTGTTTTACCTCAGATTTTGTCATAACTGTCATGTATGGGTATACTTTGCCTCCTTAAACTAGCATACACACTCCAACTGTGACCCATTTTCAGTAACCTTGTTTTTCTCACAGCTCACTCTTCCAGGCAGGACATGGTCTAAAAAGGTGTACATTTTTTGAGGCATCAGTTTGAATTTTGTTTGAATGAATCTTCCTTTCTAACATCTTCCATCAGCTTTTCTCTGCCCAATGTTTAATGCACTGGGTCTGTATTGCATACTTCAACCTGGAGCTTGTATTGGAATTCTATATGCAAATATGCATCATGTGCATCTGTCACCGTCTTTCCTTAGCAGTTGGTTATGATATCAAAGTCTGATCTTGACGTGCTACTTAATTGTCTTAAACTCATATGCATGATTAAAACTTCAGTTTTTCTTTGATATTCCCTGGTCTTTCAAAGAAAGTTTGGGGTCTAGCAGTGCATTATGTATTTCTACAATCAGTTCACAATGTAGCCTTTGGCTTTCCATGTAGTTTAATGATGGAGTTGCAGTACAAGAGAGTAGAGGTTAAGATCCATTCTTGCATAATAAACATATTTTGTCAAGGTACTCTAATTTCATATAAGTAGGAATGAAAAGGAATTGAATCAAAGAATAGTTCTGTTTGGAATATCATTGTTTTATTATTTTTTCTATTAGGAACAGCTTCTGAAGATGGTAAGAAAAATTAATCTTTTGTTAGAATAGCAAATACTTTCATCTCCATGCTTTCATTTATACGAACTAAGTTCTAGAAGTAGAATAGCTCATTGTGGTGGTTGGGGGTCATTCCATTTGGCTTACACATCTAATATTTGTTAAAGTACATTTTTGTAAATTCTTTTGCATTGTGATTTTGGTTCTCAGGCAATTGTTTTCAATAAAAATGTCATTGCTTAACATTTTACTAAAATTACAGGAGTATTATGTTTTGATCTTTTAAATTATAAGCTAATTAGGAAAAACTCATCTGTTGAACAGATGTGCTCACACTCAGGAAGCAGGTGCTATTATTAATTATCTATTTGGAACATGGAAGAACATTTTAAAATGTATTGTTAAAACCCTTCTATGCTAGCACCAGAAAACATTGCCTCATAAGATTCAAAAAGATTTTTGTTTTTTTATTTTAATGGAAATTAAATCAGGCCTTTAGTGATAATTCAGCATCAACCAAATTGGTGGCTCACTATATTCCTAAACTCTCTAGGCCAGATTCTGCACACAGTTACATGCCCTGAAACCTCATTACAATTAGTGGGGAAAATATTGCCAATGCATGGGGTGACTGAGTTTGTCCCAGTCAATTTAACCAGTAATGGTAATACATTGCTTTCTAGTAGCTAAGTGAATAACCTCCTTTATCCTGGCTCTCTTCCCATAGACTTTCTTCTGTGGACTGTTCCCTCTACTTGGATGAATAATATTAACTTGGCTGGTCTTGAAATCCTGCTGTGGAAAGCCTAAAGGGGCTGGAAACTAGATATAATGAGCCTGTGTGCCTAATGCTTCTGGGTCAAGGATTGACCCTATATGTCTGCAAAACTTTTTTATTGTTAAAGTTAATGCAGTCTTAAATTGAATAAATTGTTGTGCTAGAATGTCACTTCTCAAGCAGTTTCCTCCTGCAATTTTCCAAAATGGTGTCCAACTCGTTGTTTCTAGGTTTTGTTTTTGTGTAGGGCTGTCATGTTGGTTTAGAACCTGTATACAGAATTCTGGCTAATCACTTTTAAGAGTAATCTGCCTATTAACTGTCATTCATACTGTTGGAATCCTCCCTTCTTTGGTAATTTCATTGTGTTGTCTAAACATTGAGGAGTAGAGATGATGTCACATGAAAGATGATCTTATCGGTTGGGAGTCTGGAGAGAGCTGAATTCTATTTGGGTTCTGCCATAGACTTCCTGAGTAACTTCAGACAAGTCCTTAAAATCTCTGTCTCAGTTCTTCCTTTTGTAAAACAAGAGTAGTATTTCTCTACCTCATATGGATGTTGAGACTTATTCATTAGTCTTTGCAAAGTTTTTTTTGCCAACCTTGTATGGAAAGTGCTATAAAGTATAAAGAATTACTTTTGTGTCCACATCCATGGGCATGAGTATAGTGGTATCCTGAGATACAGAGAAATTAGATGGCAGGTCTCTGAAAAATGGAGCATTGCTGCTCAGAATTTTTGGCAAGAATCCTCAGTGGCTTGTTCAAAAGATAGCCAGGGTTGGCTTTGTTACCTAGAGGACGAAAAAGGAAATTTAGTAAAATTACAGCTTTCAAGTAGTAGTGAGTAGAGTTTGATATTTGTTACATTAGGTACTTCTCTCCTCTTAAATTATAAAATATTTTCCTTGACTCTCACTTCATAAGCTTTACTTTTAAAAATATAAAATCAGTGTATTTCTGGAGAAAACTAGAGTTATCTATTTTGGTATTGATGAAGATGAATTAGTTTTAATTTTAAAAATTGATAGTATATAAATTCTTTATTGAAATACTTACAGTCAAAAAGAGAAGTGTTTGTTTCTTAACTTGCAGTTAAATCTATTGCGGTATTTAATTTTCTACTATGAATTGTTTTTTTCCAAGTGAGATTTGGATAATTGAGTTTTCCAGTATGTAAATCTTCAGTTTTCAACTATAGCAATGTAATAAAATATTCATTAACACTATGAGCTCTCTATTCATGACGAAGACTATTTTCTTAATGTCATTTTTACTTTATAGGTCGTATACGAACAAAGCTTTCAACACCTGTTGGAATTGGAAATTCAAAGACAGATTCTAGAGGACGTAGTCGAACGAAAGTGGTCTCTCAGTCTCAGCGTATGTATTGTTCATTTATCAGTAATACTTGATAAAAAGATAGGCCATATGCTTAGCATACATTCATTGATCAATGGCTGTGGTCAAAGCCTATTTAAAAAACATAAGCCGCATACTGAGTTGTTGTTCTGTGCCTTAGGTTCATCATCGCCAGACAAAAATGAAGGTATTTTTTTTTCGGTGTTTTGGGTCAGTAGTATTTGCATGTTTTTGAAATCTTTGATGATTTGTGTTGTCATACTTTTTTGGAGAAAAATTAGGGCTAACGGGAAATAGGTTGTGTAACAGTAAATTAAATCTACCACTGAGGCCAGTTTGTAGTCTTAAAAAAACCTAAACAAAACCTTCTGTACTAACTATCTAGAATACTTAGAAATGTAATATCAGAAATTAGGTAAAGTGGGTGGTGTCTTTTTGTACTTATAGATGACCTGAAAATCCTAGTTCTTCGGTACCCAAATCCTTTTATTTTTTTAGTTAATAATAGTCTAAAAGTATAATTCAGTAATTGTGTTTTCCTCTCCACCTTTCACGATAAAATAGACGCTGCCATTGTCACATGAGTGCACTCTAGTTTCCCAAGTATTGCCAGTATCTTTACTCCTCAAATTTCCTGTTGTTTTGCATTTAATGTTTCTTTTTAAATTTTTCACTGAGGGTTTTTCACTGGGACTTTTTTCTACCTCAGCAGCAATAGAAATAGTTTAATTTTGGAGCGAAGGTGCTGGTTATTTAAAATATACAATGTTTAAAAGTGATTTATGCTATCTAGGCTTTAAATGATTTTTAAAATTGTGACATAACAGTGCATTCTTCAGGTTTGAAATCGACAATATATGTAGGTTTGGAAGGATTAGATATTTATTAGTAAATGTCTATTTCACTGTACACGTATAAACCAATGAAAAAATATTTCCACTGATGATGATTAAAACTTACAGACAGACACTAAGAAAAATGCTTTGAGAATTTTTGAAAATGTTTGAGAATTTATTAGAGTTTGACTCAAGGATATTTACTTTGCATATTTTGACATGTGATGTTGACAGTTTGTTTTTTTTAACAGTTATAAACATTTAACTTCTTCGAGTGATGGTCTCTATTGTATTCCACTGAGGGTTTACGCATTCATCCGGAGCCAGAGAATTTGAAAGTAGTGTCTATTGGTCCATGCGTGAACCCTGGTTTGCCTCATGGTTTTGTCCTAGGTGATAAAAGGCGAGGCGGAGCAACCTTGTCTTCAGTTCCTTCTCATCACCGCCTGGTCCAGATCAGAACTTTCAGTGTCCTTGTCTCTGAAGCACCTTTAAAAACATTGTTGTACATAGTTTTAGAATTTTACAATTTATAGTGTTTTTAGCTGTTTTGTCGTAGTTTATTGTAATGTTCGTGATTAGCATAGATAGATTAGGAGGGTGTTTTCCCTATCCTCCCTCCTGCTCTTCCCCATACCCTTATACAGGTACAATGCCTAAGACTCTGGGCTTCAAATTCTGTGCCTCCAGCCCGTGTTCCTTCTCAGTCAGTGACAAACACCAATGCTGCCTCTACTGCTTGGGAGAAGCCCACATTACATCACGGTGCAATATTTGCCATTCTTTCCGCAGCTGTACCCGAAAAGGTTGGGGCCTTTGCCTCTGGAAACACTTTATGAAAGTCTCCATGAGGCCTCGCTTGGACCCCAGCTGGGGAAATCTGCCCCGCCCCACCCCAGTACATTGGCCTGAAACAGCTAGGGGTGCATCTCCTGCTACTTAGTCCAGGTCCAGCGCTGGCAGTACCACCACTATGGACCCCACACCAGGGACTAGTCTGGAGGTAAGGAAGCATTCCCATAAGCGTGGTGTTAAGTCTTCCTTGAAAACAAAGAAAGGGGATGCTGCTTCCATGAGTTTGAGTCATGGAGAGGGTGTGCACGCTAAAGCGCATAATCAAGAAAAGAAGCCCCAGAAGCAAGGGGATCAGATGGTCCCAAGTACCAAACTGCACGTACTGTTAACATTGGCACCCCATAAAGTGTGGGACCTGTTCGGTCCAGGGAAGTCCACTACTCCACCACCACTTACCCCTAACATCAGAAAGATTGGGAAGAGCACCCAAGCCTCAGGATATCTTCATTTTAGAGGAACGATGCATGATGGGACCCTCAACCTCTAGGGAGATTCTTTCTCCCCCTCATGACATGCCACCCTTCACCTCCTGCTCCAATGGTCTACACATGTCTGCCGACTCCGATGGTACCACTGAAGAAATTGTGGTCCACCTTCTCATCTTCGGAAGAGTTGGATGATGGAAAGGGACCATCAATCCCCTACAGCTGTACGGATATTCGAGAAGGCAGTCTGGATCGTGCAATACCATACAGTGCAACAGCATCCTCACCCAAGAAGTGAACTCCTTTCTACAATGGGGAGCGATAGATCGTGTTTCCCTGGAATATCACGGGACCATATTCTATTCAATTTACTTCCTGATACCCGAGAAGAAAGGTGGACGGAGACTAATTCTAGACCTCCAGCTTTTCAGTCACTTCATTCACAAGCCCAAGTTTCGTATGGCCATGCTAGCAGCAATCATCCCATCACTGGAAAAGGGCATGTGGGCTCTCAATATGCAAGACACTCTCACACAGACATCCATCCAGCCCACAGATGATTCCTGATGTTCACAGTCTGTTCCATTTCCAAAACAGGGTTCTCCCTTTCGGACTAACTACTGCTCCCAGTGTTGTCATCAAGGTTTTTGCAGTCGTGGTGGCCTACATCAGACATCATGGAGTCCCGATATTCCCATATTTCGACAACTGGCTCCTGGCTGCTCAGTCCAGACGCAAAGCCTAAGTTTCAACCTCCATGTTGCTCAGCCTTCTTTTGTCCCTTGGGGTCAGTCTCAAGTTGAAAAATCAATCTTGGACCCCACACAATCCCCAGATTTATAAGGGTCCCATCAACTCAGTCATAGCACAGGCCTACCTACCAAAGGATAGGTTCCATACACTGAGAGAACTCATAACTTGTATTGCTAACAATCCTTATGTCCCTGCCAGGACTTGTTTGTCTCTCCTTGGCCACATGGCTTCTTGTACATATGTCACCGCCTTCACTCAACTCCACTTTCGCTGCCTCCAGATGTGGCTTCAGACTGTTTACTTGCCCAGCCATCACGCCATGGACCTCGTGCTGACAGTCCCTCCAGGGTACTCTCAGCCCTCCATTGGGTGGATGGACCCACATTGTGTCTGCATAGCGGTTCCCCTCCTTCCCAGACAAGATGATCATCACCAATGCATCCCTCATAGACTGGGGAGTACACACCCGGGCTGTAAAAAAAAAAAAAAAAAAAAAAAAAAGCCTTTCTCCCTTTTATCTGTTCCCATCATGTTCTTATCATGTCGGACAACACTGCCACTGTTTTCCACATCAATAAAGGGAGGAAAATGTCAGCTGTTCTATGTGTACAAGCAGTCAGCCTCTGGAATTGGTGCATCACCCTCTTGTCTGCAGACTCTCTTCCAGGGATACACAATATGATTGCGGACTTGATTATCAGACAGTTGACAATCGACCACAAGTGGGAACTCCACGACTGTATAACTCACTACATCTTCAACCAATGAGGGATGCCGACCAGAGACCTCTTCACCTCTCACATAAACAGCAAATGTAACATGTATTGCTCTGGGGAGGTCTCAGTCACCACTCTCAGAGCATTGCTCTCATACTGTCCTGGTCAGACCAAAATAACTATTCCTCACCTCCTCTATTGCTCCTACCACAAGTGTTCCACACAATCAGACAGGACAGAGCAACAGTCATTCTGATAGCCCCTTGCTGACCCAGGCAATTCTAGTTTCCCAACTACCCATCCATCAATTCCCATCCCCACCGTCCCTGATCTGCTGATGCACTACAACAGCTAGATAGACACCCCAATCCATAGGTGCTCCACCTCACAGCGTTTTATTTGAAATGGCATCTTCTCTAGAACCGGCCTGTTCCGCAGACATGCAAAACATCCTCTCCAGCAGCAGGAAAGAACCCAGTAGACACTGTTACTGGGCCAAGCAGAAATGTTTTCCCTGCTGGGCCTAGCAAAAGGAACTTCCCCCAGAATTGGTGGAGATCCCCCTCCTCCTGGATTACCTCCTGTCCTTGAAGGCATCGGATCTCACCCTCACTTCTCTAGAAGTCCACCTAGCTGCGATTAGCACCTTCCACTCCCCCATCCCCCAATGGAAGGGCACTCTGTCTTTACACACCTGTTAGCTGTTAGTTTCTGGAAGAGCTTCATCAGAACCTTCCCGCCCATCAAACCCTTCACTCTCCAGTGGGATCTTAACCTAGTTCTATTTGTACAACAAAACCACTCTTTGAACCTTTGGCATCGTGTTCTGTGTTCCTCCTTTCAATGAAAGTCACCTTTCTTGTTGCTATCACTTCTGCGAAAAGGGTCAGTGAACTTGGGTCCAAGATTGCGGAAACCCTTTCCATGATTTTCCATGAAGATGGAGTCTCCCTGCATCCCAAATTTCTACCAGTGGTCATCTCCCAGTTTCACATTAATCCATTCACTTACCTGTTTTCTTCCCGAAGCCACACACATCTGCAGAGGAATGATGACTCTACTCCCTAGACATCCGATGGGTCTTGGCCTTCTACCTACAGAGGACAAGCTCATCAGGAAGTCCCCCAGACTGTTGGTGGCAGTAGCAGAAAAACTCAAGGTCAGGACTTGACAGCAGATTCCTTCTTCAGCATGGCAATCCTCTGCTCAACAGTTCTATCTTCATCCTTGCACCCTCCTCCGACTTAGGTACTCCTTATTAATCACCCTCAGTTGAATACAATAGGGACCATCACTCGAAGAAGAAGAGGAAGTTATTTACTTGTAACTGGATGTTCTTTGAGATGTGTGGTCCCTAACTGTATTCCACTTTCCACCCTCCTTCCCCTCTGCTATGGATCTGTTGGATTCGTGGTGGAGAAGGAATTGGAGATGCTGTTGGTCCACCTTGCCCTTTATCACCTTGGATGAAACCTTGAGGTGAACCAAGGCACATGCGCAGACCAACGGATACTACTTTCAAATTCTCCAGCTCCAGACATATGGTGTGCATGCAAAACCCTCAGTGGAATACAGATAGGGAACACACATCTCGAAGCCCATCCAGTTACAGGTAAGTAATCATCTCTTTTTGAATCTCAGCATCTGTTGTAGTTAAATTATTGTCTGACTCCCCATTGTCTTATACCCCCCCTTAATTTCCCACAATTGTAAAAATTTAAGATTGATAAAAAATAAAAAATGCTTGAAACCCATAATTATGCACAACTATGAAAACATAATTTGATAAAATAATGCTTAAAAATAAACAATATTATCCATGAAAATTATAAAAAAAAAAATCAGATTCTGCCACACCTAAATATATGTGGTCATTAGGGGGGGGGTTCTTTTTACATTATCAGTTTTGATTTAAAAAAAGTTATCCCATTCCACTCCGTATGCATTTTTGTACTAAACATTTTTTTAAAATTAACAATTTGGGGCCTGATTTTCAAACATGCACCTGCACTTATATATGGCTAATTACTATGCATTTATCAGGACAGCACAAACAAATACTGGTCAGATGCAAGTATTCAGTATGCAAACTTTTTGTTAGTAAAGTTGGCAAGCTTCTTATGAAAATGGTGAGACATATGACATCCCCCCATATAATTTTAACCACTTTTCAGAGTAGAATGATGCTTTAAAATGCACAGAAAGTGTAGTAACTTAAAAAGGTTATTAGTCCATAACATACCCTTCTTTAGATGGTCATGGAATAGAAGAAATTAAAAGCAAACAAATTCATTTGGTTATCAAATCTTCCTTACTATAAGTTTGCATTAATTTTTCAGTAACAATTTCCTGAAGGCCTTTTTATTTTCAAAGGGATGCTGGTCAAACTTGGCCCAGAATTTGCAGATTCTGTGAAAACAAGCTTTTACAAAATCTAAAGACCAACAGACATATGCATTATACTTTTAATAAATTCCCATAAAAGAGCTTAACTAATCAACAAATTTTGATGGAAATTACTCAAAATAAATGGCAAAAAAGGGTTATGCCTAAATCATTGATGGATATTCAGTTTCTACAGAGGTGGTCACTGTTAAGAGGTTTGTATTCTAATTCAGTTTTAGCTGATTAATTCTTCACATTCAATAACATGTAAACTTAAGCATTTAAATTGTATTTTACTGGTGATAGTGGTGGTTTGCAAAAGAACTCACTTTCTGTCTGGATCAGAGCCTGAAGGGATGAGTGGGTAGAACTCCCTGATGTTCTACTGAAATAATTGGATGGCTTTACATATTGTGGTATAGAAAAATAATTCCCCCCCTTTCTTGACTGGCAGCTGTCCTTCCACTCTCAGCTTAATCATAGATTCATAGATACTAAGGTCAGAAGGGACCATTCTGATCATCTAGTCCAACCTCCTGCACACCGCAGGCCACAGAATCTCACCCACCCTCTCCTACGAAAAACCTCACCTATGTCTGAGTTATTGAAGTCCTCAAATCATGGTTTAAAGACTTCAAGGAGCAGAGAAGCCTCCCTCAAGTCACCCATGCCCCATGCTACAGAGGAAGGCGAAAAACCTCCAGGGCCTCTCCAATCTGCCCTGGAGGAAAATTCCTTCCCGACCCCAAATATGGCAATCAGCTAACCCCTGAGCATATGGACAAGATTCACCAGCCGGATACTACAGAAAATTCTTTCCTGGATAACTCGGATCCCATCCATCTAATATCCCATCTCAGGGGATTAGTCCTGTTTACCCTGAATATTTAAAGATCAATTACTTACCAAAATCCCATTATCCCATCATACCATCTCCTCCATAAACTTACCGAGTAGAATCTTAAAACCAGGTACATCTTTTGCCCCCATTACTTCCCTTGGAAGGCTATTCCAAAACTTCACTCCTCTGATGGTTAGAAACCTTTGTCTGATTTCAAGTCTAAACTTCCTGGTGGCCAGTTTATACCCATTTGTTCTTGTGTCCACATTGGTGCTGAGCTGAAATAATTCCTCTCCCTCTCCTGTATTTATCCCTCTGATATATTTATAGAGACCAATCATATCTCCCCTCAACCTTCTTTTAGTTAGGCTAAACAAGCCAAGCTCCTTAAGTCTCCTTTCATAAGACAAGTTTTCCATTCCTCGGATCATCCTAGTAGCCCTTCTCTGTACCTGCTCCAGCTTGAATTCATCCTTTTTAAACATGGGAGACCAGAACTGCACACAGTATTCTAGGTGAGGTCTCACCAGTGCCTTGTATAATGGTACTAAAACCTCCTTATCCCTACTGGAAATGCCTCTCCTGTTGCATCCCAAAACCGCATTAGCTTTTTTCACAGCCATATCACATTGGCAGCTCATAGTCATCCTATGATCAACCAATACTCCAAGGTCCTTCTCCTCTTCCGTTACTTCTAATTGATGCATCCCCAACTTATAACTAAAATTCTTGTTATTAATACCTAAATGCATAACCTTACACTTCTCACTATTAAATTTCATCCTATTACTATTACTCCAGTTTACAAGATCATCCAGATCCTCCATATAATATCCCGATCCTTCTCTGAATTGGGAATACCTCCCAGCTTTGTATCATCTGCAAACTTTATTAGCACACTCCCTCTTTTTGTGCTAAGGTCAGTAATAAAAAGATTAAATAAGATTGGTCCCAAAACCGATCCCTGAGGAACTTCACTGGTAACCTCCCTCCAACCCAACAGTTCGCCTTTCAGTAGGACCCATTGCAGTCTCCCCTTTAACCAATTCCTTATCCACCTTTGATGTTCATATTGATCCCCATCTTCTCCAATTTAACTAATAATTCCCCGTGTGGCACGGGAGGGGGGAGGGATAGCTCAGTGGTTTGAGCATTGGTCTGCTAAACCCAGCGTTGTGAGCTCAATCCTTGAGGGGGCCATTTAGGGATCTGGGGCAAAAATTGGGGATTGGTCCTGCTTTGAGTAGGGGGTTGGACTAGATGACCTCCTGAGGTCCCTTCCAACCCTGATATTCTATGATTCTGTATCAAACGCCTTACTGAAATCTAGGTAAATTAGATCCACTGCGTTTCCTTTATCTAAAAAATCTGTTACTTTTTCAAAAAAGGAGATTAGGTTGGTTTGGCACGATCTACCTTCTGTAAAACCATGTTGTATTTTGTCCCATTTACTATTGACTTCAATGTCCTTAACTAATTTCTCCTTCAAAATTTTTTCCGGGACCTTGCATACTACAGATGTCAAACTATCTGGCCTGTAGTTACCCGGATCACTTTTTATCCCTTTCTTAAAAATAGGAACTATATTAGCAATTCTCCAATCATTCGGTACTACTCCTGAGTTTACAGATTCATTAAAAATTCTTGCTAATGGGCTTGCAATTTCAGGTGCCAATTCCTTTAATATTCTTGGATGAAGATTATCTGGGCCCCCCGATTTAGTCCCATTAAGCTGTTTCAGTTTTGCTTCTATCTCAGATATGGTAATATCTACCTTCATATCCTCATTCCCATTTGTCATGTTACCATTATCCCTAAGATCCTCTTTAGCCTTATTAAAGACTGAGGCAAAGTATTTGTTTAGATATTGGGCCATGCCTAGATTATCCTTAACCTCCACTTCATCCTCAGTGTTTAGCGGCCCCACTTCTTTCTTAGTTTTCTTCTTATTTATATGGCTATAGAACCTTTTTACTATTGGTTTTAATTCCCTTTGCAAGGTCCAACTCAACTCGACTTTTAGCCTGTCTCACTTTATCCCTACATGTTCTGACCTCAATTAGGTAGTTTTCCTTGCTGATCCCTCCCATCTTCCACTCCCTGTATGCTTTCTGCTTCTTCTTAATCATCTCTCTAAGATGCTTGCTCATCCAGCTTGGTCTACAACTCCTTCCTATGAATTTTTTCCCCTTTCTTGGGATACAGGCTTCCGATAGCTTCTGCAGCTTTGATTTAAAGTAATCCCAGGCCTCCTCTACCTTTAGATCCATAAGTTCTTCACTCCAATTCACTTCCCTAACTAATTTCCTTAATTTTTGAAAGTCTGTCCTTTTGAAATCAAAAACTCTAGTTGCAGATTTATTTTTGTTAATCCTTCAGCAGAGCTCATTGTTTACAAATCTCAGGAGTGTGACAAATAAGAATTCCTAGACAATGTAAAAGAGGACTAGTAAAGCAAATAAACATAAGAACATAACTTAAGAACGGCCATACTGGGTCAGACCAAAGGTCCATCCAGCTCAATATCCTGTCTTTCGACAGTGGGCAATGCCAGGTGCCCCAGAGGGAATGAACAAAACAGCTCATCATCAAATGATCCATCCCCTGTTGCCCATTCTTCACTTCTGGCAAACAGAGGCTAGGGACACCATCTTGCCCATCCTGGCTAATAGCCATTGATGGACCTATCCTCCATAAATTTATCTGGTTTTTTTGAACCCTGTTATAGTCTTGGCATTCACAACAGCCTCTGGCAAAGAGTTCCACAAGTTGACTGTACGTTATATGAAGAAATACTTCCTTTTGTTTGTTTTAAACCTGTTGCCTATTAATTTAATGTGGTGACCCCTAATTCTTGTGTTATGAGAAGGAGTAAATAATTGTCTTACTTTCTCCACACCAGTCATGATTTTATAGACCTCTATCATATCCCCCCCGCTTTGTCTTCTCTTTTCCAAGCTGAAAAATCCCAGTCTTATTAATCTCTTCTCATACGAAAGCCGTTCCAGACCCCTAATAATTTTTGTTGTCCTTTTCTGAACCTTTCTCCAATTCCAATATAAATAAAAATGCACAGGAGAGGGGCAACTGAAGCACAAGTGTGCCTGACGTTTTGTGGCATAATTTTTCTAAAATTCTAATTTAAATTAGAATTATTGACATGAAATTGTGAGTGAAAAGTTCCAGACTAGTCAGACCATTTTATAATGGGTTACATATTAGACTTAGATTCCCACCTCTTACAAACAATCATAGTACAGCGTTTCCCTTCTGTTGTCTTAGACCAAGTTTCCATATTTAAAAAAAAGTCATTTTAAAACAATACATTATTGTCTCATCTGGCAGGATAAGTTCTTTTGAAACCAAAACCATTGTGCAAATTTAGGGATAGAGATGTACTTCAAGTTTCAAGGGTATGGGTTTAAAGGCTACGATATTTGACTCGTACTTGCACTCTCAAGGTTGGGTAGTTTTGTGGGCGGGGAAATACATAATTGTAACTAAGGATTTTGGAGGAACTTTCCTCCTACTCCCACCCTCAGAGTTATTTTGTAAATAGACAGTCATATTAAATACATGTATATAGATCTGTACTGCAGTTAAGTTATGAATAGAAAAGTTTCTATTCTTGTTTTCAGTTTGGTTCCGGCTAATTTATTGGGGTTTGCATGGTGTTACTGTGTTTATCTCTATTAGAGAAAAAGAATAAATTTTCTGATTTAAAAAAAATATTTTGCTTTTAACCCTCAGATGGATTATAATAAAGGAAATAACAGAAAGTTAGAATGACAATATTTAGTTAAGTTTAAACTTTTTGACTCATTTTATAATTATCTGAAAGTGTCTTGTCAGATTACAAATGTGTTCCAATACCTGTGCTTCCCCTTTTGGAGCTGTTTTGATCACCCAACCCACTCCCAGCCAAATTTTCCATCACTGTTTTTGTCTTGAATAAGAAAATGTTTCTGGCCTTTCATGAAAATTGCTTTTTTAAATCTTTATTTTTTTGCAGTCTAATATTACTTGAAAATATTCTCAAAGTTGAGTTCATATTTAATTGAAAATAATGTAATTCTTTAGTATTATGCAGTTAGAAAGATGGAAACTTGTATTTTGCTTTTGCAGCTTTGCTTCATCTGATTTATACACAAGCATCTGAACCTAATTCTTTAGTTGTGGAAGCTACTAAAATGCCTTGCTTTTTGCATAACACTTTTGTGGCTTTTTTCTCCTGTGTGAACTGACTAAAGCTTTCTTGTTTCCATTTGCCATCCATTTTTAATCTGCTCTGCTCCCTCCCTCTTCACGGATTATAAACCTTTACCCTAATCCTGCCTTTTACACTTGTTCAGGATCACAGTCTGCTAACCCCATTGGTGGTAAGACTCAAAATTTGTGTGTGCATTGTTGTTTGATCGTTTGTCTACATATCACTAACATAGGACCCTATTCAGCAGAAATTCCAGCTCACTTTCCATGGTCCTACGACTACTTAATTTAATGTAATTCTTAGAAGGCAAAAACGTTTCTTCTTTGTAACTGTGGAGTATCATCTTTGTAACTTTTTTCTTCCACTATCAAAATAGCACTGATTGCTTAGATCTGCAACTGCTCGTGCTACTGTGTGTAAGTGGACAGTTCTGAAGATAGCAGACTTCGCTGAACATGTTCGGAGAGTCCAGTGTACCACACAGTAGTGGTCAAGCAGATGTAACAAACATCTATACACAGCAGAGTGATGTATATAGCTTTTATATTGATCAAGCACACTTCTTGCATTTAGCGAAGGGGAAGGGTAAAGGATTATCAGGTTTTGCAAGCTACTTCAGGGAATCTGCTGGCAATTCTCTAGTACAGAAGACTGTTGTTCTGTATTCTGCAGGTCTTTCTGAATCAATTGGGATGGTCTGAATGATATGCAGAGGCTCTGCATGAGCTCTTAATTCTCACAAAAGTACACAAAGCTGGTAGAAATGTCATGTGTTCATCTCAGTAACAGAAGCTAGAAATGTTGTCTGTTCGTCTCAGTAACAGAAGCTAGGTTCATGAGTTCGTGCTGCATAATATTGCATGTCTCATTTTTGCTGAATAAGCCCATAGATAGAAGAGAGCATTTTGCTAAATAATCATTTCAAGTCTCAATTCAACCAACAAATCATATAGTCTATGCATGGTGCATTGTTTTCAGTCCCCCTCCCCCCCCACACACATTTTTTTCAGTCATTTCTTGCTATCAAGCTTTAATCATCTTGTGGTCCTAAAATATGCCTGTGGACTTCTTATTATTATAGTATCTTTGCTTTTTGGTAGTCCTTGTAATGTAAGAGTACTATGAAACATGCTTAAGCTAATAGACATCTGATAGCATTCCTTTGCCTACTCTGTTTTCTTCTTTTAATCAGGGCTAGCAAAATTATTTTAGGCTTCGTTTCACTAAGCTGATTTTGGTTAAAAATAGCTTTGCTTTTTAATTAAGATTTTTAGGTGAAATTGTTTTTATTCTGCATTTGGCAACAATGACATATAATTAAACTGATTATTGCTATAAAATACAGTTTTAATTAGAGTATCAGTAAGGGATATGAATGGACCATTTGTTAGGTATTAAAATGTAAGTTCCTCACAGCTGAAACTTCGAAGGATGAAGATAGTCTAGGTAAAAGTGACCAGTTTCTTCCAGTGGATGCAATATGTTAAAATCAAAGATCAAATTCTTAATAAATGTATAATTTTTATGAATAAAATTTGCTAAGGCACTTCAACAAAGAATTTTAAGATCTTGATCAGGTGTGTTTTTTCATAATGTGTTCCAAAGGTTGAAAATTGTATTTTTAAAAAAGCTTTCTTAATTCAATTTTTAGAATAACTTCTATGGAAGTCAGTGGGAGTCTTTCCATTGTCTACAAAAAGAAAAGGAGTACTTGTGGCACCTTAGAGACTAACAAATTTATTAGAGCATAAGCTTTCGTGAGCTACAGCTCGCTTCATCGGATGCATCGCATGCATCCGATGAAGCGAGCTGTAGCTCACGAAAGCTTATGCTCTAATAAATTTGTTAGTCTCTAAGGTGCCACAAGTACTCCTTTTCTTTTTGCGAATACAGACTAACACGGCTGCTACTCTGAAACCTGTCCATTGTCTACAGTCAGTGTTAGATGATTGGGCTCCAAGAGAGTAGGATTTGAAGAAATACCAGGACCTACTTCATCTTTTACTTGTTTAGAGAATACTGTAGTTATTTGTTGTGTTGTGAAAACCAAGGTGATCAGTCCAGGGATGTTACAGAACAAAATTATCTATTTGGTTTAACTACTGGTGGTTCGGAAAACAGCAATATGTGACCAACAGTGCCATATAATTTTAAAAATGAATACACAGTTGTTGTTCTACTATATAATCCCTATGGGTGCCCCACCATAGGATGTGCATATGCCTGTGCACTTTCAATCAAAGACTGTGAAGCGTCCGTGGGCATGCACAGAGAGATGCTTCGTGCCTTAAACAGGGAACATAAGGAATTGCAAGCCTGCCACCACAAAGTTCCTTTTCAGCCACTCGTGACTCGAAAGAGTCTGCTGTATTCAGCTTCCCACCTTCACTTTGTGAATTCTTCACTTTGTTTGTTTGTTTCAGTAATTCCTTTTAGTTATCTATTTTCATTGTTACCTTTATTTGGCGTAGCAACTGTTGCGTTGGTTGGGGGCAGGAGAACTTCTTCCCCTCTTCTTCTTCGATCTTTTGTTTTGTTTTGGAGCACAATTTGTTATGCCCCAAACCCCAGGGGTTGAGACTTGCCACAAGCTCTTTTCCCATATTGATGGACACTCAAGCTGCCTGTGATATTTGGGGGGACTCTCACAAGTCACAACCCTTCTAAATGCAAGGTCTGTCTAGATTTCAAAGGCAGATCCAGGAGGACAGGAAGACTAGTTTAGGACTAGACTTAAGCTCCTGTTAATAGGACTTGTCCTAGCTCTGGAGGTGTATGTTTCTCCCCCTCCAAGTCCCAGTACATTAGCTTCTACGTTGCAAACTGCCTCAGTCACAGTTGCTTTACAGCCCTGGTCAATAAAAAAGTGTACAGGAGGAGCAAGAATCTCAGGCTGAGGAGATCTCACCTCCATCTGTAAAGTCTTCATCTCCAAATGAGGTGATATTGTCACCACTGCCCTCCTATGCTGATGATTTTGGCTTTCCTGGATCTCATGAAAAGGCTAGTGGATTCACTTCAAATCCCACTAGAGGAAGTCTAAGAATTGGTGGACAGAGGTCCAGGCAGCAATGTCCAGACCATTAAACATCTTTGGGACTCAGCATCAGCCACCAAAAATACACACTATCTGCAGTACAGAGAGGAGACTTTGTAGGAGTTACTCTGGACTTCACAACAGCAAGATCCTACCTACTGAGGAGAGATTCTTCACCCTATCCAACTGAATCTCAACATTGCAGTGCAGCCCGCAAACAACAGTGAGAATTTGTCTGTAGGTCTTAGGCCACATGTCAGCCTCCAGGCATGTGACGACCCTTGTGAGGATGTACCTCAGGTTGCTTCTATATGTGGATAAGGACAGCGTATATTCCAGACTGACATAGCCTTTCCTAAAGTATCACAATGCCTTAGAAGGTGTTGGACTGTCTTACATGATAGAGGATCTGTATTGGAACCCCATTTTTGTATCCAGCACCTTTGTAGACCCTCACAATAGATGTATCTCTGGGATGGGAGCTCATCTACAGGGAGACTCAGCACAGAAATCAGTGCTCCAAATCAGTGTCCTGGACTTAAAAACAGATCGATATGCTTGCCAACACTTCTCTCTCACCATACAAAGTCACTCAGTCATGTTGGAGTAATGCTGGACAATGGGGCAGCAATGTATTACGTCAATTGCCAGGGCAGAGCAAGACCCCAGTCCTTATGTGCATAGTCATTAAGGCTGGAATCTGGTCTCTCTCTCTCTCTCTCTCATCAGATAGAAATATCGGCAGCCTGTTTACCAGGTCTGCACAATACAATTGCAGACTCTTTGAGTAGCCACTTCCGGCACGATCATGAATGGGAACTCAAGGACTCTGTCTTCCCCAGGATCTGCCAGACCTGAGTTATACCGGTGGGTAGACCTCTTTGCTACCCTGAACAAAATGAAATGTTTCCTGTTCTACTCCAATGGAAGTTACAGCCATGACTCTGGGGAATGCCCTGATAACAACATGGCCTTGTACCCTTCTTTGTGCTTCCTACCTATATCCTTAATCCTCAAAACTCTTCTCAAGGAGTGAGAGCTAGCCTCGTATTACCTTCTTGGCTGAGACAGGTGTGGTACTCAAACCTCGTCCACCTCTTGGAGGTAACACTGCTCAAATTTCCTATTACAAAAGACCTATTGACACAGGTCTTCATCCATCCCATCCCCTTCTCCCTGAATCTGAAAACCTGGCTGCTCAGTGACTCTCAAGCATGGAATTGACCTTTTGGATAGAGTTTAGTCAGTTTCCTTATCTAGTGGAACGCCTAGTACTCATAAAACTTGCTTGCAAAGGTGCAAGCACTTCCAATCATTGTGCTCCCTCATGTTTTCTAAAGCCTAGTAAGTTCTGCTTTCTAACATCCTGGGCTATCTATGATTTTGGCAATTAATTGATCTTTAATTTTCCTCAAGGGCAGATTGGAAGAGGCCCTGAAGGTTTTTCACCTTCCTCTGTAGCATGGGGCACAGGTCACCTGCTGGAGGATTCTCTGCTCCTTGAAGTCTTTAAACCATGATTTGAGGACTTCAATAATCTCAGACATAGGTGAGAGGTTTATTACAGGAGTGGGTGGGTGAGATTCTGTGGCCTGCAGTGTGCAGGAGGTCAGACTAGATGATCAGAATGGTCCCTTCTGACCTTAATATCTATGTATGTATGAATTAAAAACATAGGGTTTCTCAATGAGCTCTGTCAGAGTACATCTGTCATCATCACAGCCTTCCACTCATCTATTTAGGGCTTCTCAGTCTTTGCTCCACCCTACAGAAACCAGATTTCTTCAAGGCATATACAACTCGTTTCTGCCCATTCGTCAGCAGGTTCCCCCGTGGGATTTCAACCTGATTTTGATTGCCCTAAAAATATCCCCCTTCAAACCAATGGCAGCCTGCTTTCTCACCCCAAAATTTTGTACCTAATTGCCTTCACCTCAGGAAGGTGAATGGGAAGATCTCCTGGTGGACCCACCATATACCAATTTCTACAAAGACAAGATTATATTACATCCCCATCCTTGCTTCCTCCCAGAGGAATATGACATTAACCAGGAAATTCACCTACCAGTTTTCTGCTCAAACCTTGTGCCTCCAGAGAAGAATCAAGCCTTTGTCCGCTGAATGTCACGAGGGCCCTTTCTTTCTATCTAAACCATTCCAGGTATCTCCCAAACTATTTGTATCAATTGCAGATAGGTTGAAGGGTCAACCGATTTCCACACAGACTGTCTAAGTGGGTTTTGAATGCATCCTGACCGGCTCTGAAAATGCTGCTGTTCAGAGTAACAGCACATTCCATTAGTGCTCAGTCCAGATCTGTAACTCCACTGAAGGATGTTGCCAAAGCAGAAATCTGCAGGACTGCTATTTGATCTTCTGTACATGGCTTTACCAAACATTACTTCATCTTATCTGCTTCCTGAGATAACTCCTTTGGTGATGCAGTTTTTTTGTATGTCCTGGACCTACCTCTTCATTGAGCTTCTGCTTGGGTGTCTCCTACAATGGAGCACCCATAGGGACATATTCTCGAAGAAGAAGGAAAGGTTACTTCCTTACAGTAACTTGCGTTCTTTGGGATGTTTTGTCCTTAAATGTGCTTTACCTCTGGCCCTCCTTCCCCTCTGCTATGGAATTCAGCTTCGCTTTCAAGATAACTGAGTAGTGGCAGGCTGACATCTCCCTAGATGCACTCATTCAGAGCAGGAGGAACCACTCTGTAGAGGCAGGGGCTCACAAACACTACTTTGCAGTCTCCAATCGAGAGTGCATGGGCTTCAATATGTCCTAGGGTGGAGCTCGCATAGGGACAAAACCTCTTAAACTCAAATTGCTGTAAGGTAAGTAACCTCTCCATCTTCACATTCAGGAATATTGGATGCTTTTGTAAATACTAGTGAAAAGAATAATATTTTTGGTGTGCGGTTACAATTGCTTGCTATGGTGCTCATATAGTCCTAAATACCGTGATAAAGTTTTCAGACTTGCACAGATATTTTTATCTATACCTTGTGAGAGGTGCTTTATTTTTAAGACTAGATGTAGATCTTACAGATTTTCTCAAATTTTACATTTTATCTTGTAAGTTCTTCCAAACTGTTTTTTCAAACCATTTCAAACATGTTGTTTTTCTGTCTTTTTATTCTTGCTATTTATCTGAAGCTATTTATTTTTACTTATTTTGCCTTCAGCTGGTAGTCGATCTGGATCTCCTGGAAGAGTTTTGACTACAACTGCACTTTCAACTATGAACACAGGGGTTCAGAGAGTGTTAGTCAATCCAGCAACAGCACAAAAACGGAGCAAGATCCCACGAAGCCAAGGATGCAGTAGAGAAGCAAGTCCTTCTAGATTGTCAGTAGGTAAGAACTATCAAGTAACCTCTTAGGTTTCTTTACAGATGATATTACTTTATGCATTTGGTGCCTAGTTACAGATGGTGGGGCTGGAAAACATATAATTGAAACTCTAAAATCTGACTGGGAACCCGCAGAGCCAACTCCCAAGGGAGGCCTACAATTTGCAACACGCTTCATATTTAAGGTGGGACTATGAAGTTTGCTGTTCTCGGAATGCACTGATCTATGCCTCCATGCTTACTCTTAAACTCCTCCCAAAAAGAGGAAGGAGCACGTGAATCGGGCCCCTATAAATATTCAGCGTTGTTGGGAACCCTCAAAATCTTTATGGCAGCCTGGAAACACTGAAAACTGGGAAGAAGACATCAAGACAATTAGCATCCTTGAAATACTTGTTTAATATTGTGGGGGGGGTTGGGGGGGGTGTAAAAATGAATGTATTATGCTTAATATTTCCCCCAAGTACAGCCTCATGGTATAACTCAATTATCTATACTCTCTTGAAATATGTCAGTAAATAAAACTGAGGTTACTGCTATCCGTAACCTGATTTTCTGTAGTATTTTTATTTAATTTTACCTTACCTTTACCGTAAACTGAATTATTTCCCCCTTTTTAAATAGATTGTTGTACTGTACTTTAGTGTAGCAAAAGCAACATTTATTTCCACATTAAAAAAGAAAAATTAGCTGGAACTAAACTGAGTAAGTTCTGAATGAACTACTGTTTGTATGCTCTTCACAGGCTGTACTGATCAATGTTGCAACTGTAATCTGAAAAAAGTTACCATCCTTTTAAAGCATTTTTCAACTTTCTTTAGAGAGGTTCCAGATTCACATTAGTGTATGTTGTGGAGAAGATACTTTCATCTGAACTGGCTTCATTTAGTGCAATTCGTCAAATTCATAAAATGTCAGAAGATAATACTGTAATGCTACATGAATAGAGGCAACGTCTGTTCTTAGAAATACGTAATTGATCTGATTTATTTCACAAACAAAATTACATTAAAACTACAACTTTTCTTGTGTCTTCTCCCTTTCTGTGCTGCTGTTTCTCTGTACACTGAATCATACTAGCACGAGGCAGCCGCATTCCTCGACCTAGTGTGAGTCAGGGGTGCAGTCGGGAGGCCAGCCGTGAAAGTAGCAGGGACACAAGCCCTGTCCGCTCTTTTCCACCCCTTGGTAAGTACTTCGAGACTTTGTTGTGCCTATTTATGCCTTTCATTATCTGCATCTAATGAACCCATGCCTTCTTCATTTATCTTATAGTAGGTAACCATTATTTTCTCTTCCTTTGGAGTCATTTGCCATTTACTTTGCTAGAGTATCAATCAACAAGTGAATGAAATGCGCATTAAAAAAGTAAATGTCACACTGGTGTTAGTCTTATCCTTTACACCAAGAACCCGGGAAGATAACTTCACCACACAGTTCCTAGATTGAGGCTTTAAAAAGAGAAGTTCTGTTCTGAAAAGTGACTGTAAAAATAGCATTGTAAGATGATAGGTTTTTGTCTTGATTTCAATATCAAATGCTTACATAAAAAATAAAAACCTTACTGTGACTCGGTTTTCTTGTGCTCAAAACCTCGGTTTTTCTTCCTGGTCCCTGGATCAGATAGATTAGATTGATAACTGGTTTTATATTACAGGAATAATAGGAATTATAATGCAGTTACTAAACAATTCTATTGATGGAAAAGAAAAAATATTGCTATATTGTCACTCTAGTGCTAATAGAAGTAAAACAAAAAGATTAAAATTCTATTTTTTGTCACTAAAGTAAGTCAGTATGAATCTCAGTGCAGATTGGTAGCAGATCCATTGAGTTAGAAGATGCCAGTTTCATGCAGTCATTTTTCAAAGCAGACTTTTACTGTAAGAATAGTCTCTACATTTTTTGGAAATAAATGGAAACAAATAGTAAGGGCTTTTTCCAGAGTGGGTGTACCTAAATCCAGTTTTGAAACCTATTTTCAGTGTCTCAAAAAAAGCATAGTGCACAATTAACATAGGTCACTACCTGGGGGAGAGGAGGCTGGCAACTTCTTTACATATCAGATTTGCACAACCACAGATACTTCAGACTTCTTTCCTAGAGCTACTGTAAACAATGACACAGCTTTCACATGCAATACTGCAATTTACTGGCCTGACACTTAAAATATTTGCAAGTGTCAAACTTTACAAAACCCAAATGGAAGTACAGGAAGCACATAGTTGGCTTTAAAAAAAAATCAGTAGATTCTAATCATAAATCATTATATCTGGATGAAAGTTGCCTATGATTTAGGTAACAAACTTGTCTTGAAAAGATTATTTTAGTTGGTTTTGAGCTCCTTCTGTAAGGTAGAAAATGTATCCCTTGAAGGTTCTATTTGAAATTTACCTACTTTGTATGAATTTATAATAGATTTTTAGTTCCTTCTTTATTTCTTCCCAGTTCAGTATAGTCTACAGCAGAGATACCTTGCTTCCAATTCCTCAGCTCACTCCCAAAATATTAAGATCTTTACTCTATTTTCAACTTCAAATTGAGGCAAATGTTCCTTATTAGCATCTGAAAGTCTGATCTTTATTTTGGGCTGTTAAGGCCCTTTGCTCCTGTCAGCCTTATTTTTACTGGCAAAGGGTTGGGTAAATAAATGGAAATTGTCTCAGTATCTGATGCTAATTTAACCAGATGCTTTTTAATCAGGAAACCTAATGAAATGAGCAAGTTACATAGGATCCACTAGTCAACTCTTTATTAATATGCAACTGATGCATATTAATGTTCTGTGGTGTATTACATATATGTTTTCAAAAAGCAGAGTGTTTTCAGATACTTCTATCCTGCTTTTGCTACTCTGCAGCTTGAATTTGAACAGTTTAATTGCTTGCATGTTGTATATAATTGACATGTTATGCCAAGCCAAATGCTCCATATTTTTAAGACATCATTATTAAAATAACTCTATAATGATGATGATAGACATTCGGTTACTGGGAGAGCTGTTACTTGAAATGCTATTTCTGTTGTTGTTAATGAAGTTTTTAACCTCTGTGTGCAGATGCCAAATACCACGAGTAGGTTGTATCTCTTGCTTGTATCAAGAATGTAGAATAACCTCTATGGAAATCAAGATTTAGTAAAAATGTCTGTTCCTGAAATAAATATTACAGGACTTCTTACCTTTCTATTTCCTGATTTTTGTTTTCAAATTTCCCTAGTGATTAGTTAAGCCAGTTTGTCTTATTCCATATAATTAGTCTATTGTCAAAAATGTATTTCTTTAAATAATTCTGCAGACCTTATTCTCTCGAAGTTTCCACTGATTCCAATGGAACGTAGATTTAAGTAAATCAATTGTCTCAGTGATTAGTTTTCTTTTATAATGTATGTGACAGTTTTACATATAACCCTTCTACAACTGTAGAGTGTTGTTAATGTCTCCCAAAAAAGAATATTTTGTTTGTGTAATGTCTCAAGTTTATTCCATCTCTATGTATAAACCTTTTTGTAATCCCACATCACAGTGGGATTACAGATGCTGATATCGAAGAAGTGAGGGGGGAGCACCTATTTTAATTCACTCTCTGAGAAACAAGTGATTATTGATTTATTATATACAGTTAATTTTAAAGGTTTATGTTTTTCAAGATTGCCTTCTAACTTCTTTTGACCAGAAAGTACATGATTTTTTAGTCCTTTTCAACATTTATCATTATAACAAATCTTCAAAAATTTGGTAGAATAATAACCGAATTAAGTAATTCGAGATGGTCCATTATAATATCAGGAGTACAAAGAACACTCTTGAAGAAAAGATTGTGGAATAAAATCACCTTTACCTGTTATAATACGTTACAGCCATATTTTAGCATATTTTTGGCTTGCTTGCTTTATGTATTTGTGGAGAGAGAGGTTGTTTTAAATAGAATTCCTAGTGATATTATGAACTCTTAATTCATATCTTGAGTGGAAGAATTGAATTTTCAGTGGAAGATTATAGAGAGATTGGTCCCACTATTGCATGTGTTCAAAGCCCTGCAGATAGCATATGTCACTGCCATTAATTTTTTGTTGTCTTTTTTCCTGTTGAGGTCTAGTCAAGTATGCTGGCATATGATTGCCAAAGAACCAAGCATCCAGTAATACAGTTAGTGGGGGAGAAGAAACCATACTTCATAAGCATAAGCATATTTATGTTGATACAAAATATATTAGACATTGCTTAGTGGATTACAAAAATTACAATGAAAAAATGTCATCTATTGCATACTAAGGGGGCTTGTCTTCACAGTAAAGTTATAAGGGGGGAATGTTACCCGTAACTTGAGTCCTGTCCATACCAGGACTGATTGATTTAAATAACAGATTTTATTCATTATTTAAATCAGCAAGCGGGTGGGAGGGGCGCCTGTCAAGGGACGTGGATGGGGTTGGGGCAGTCGGGGCAGGGTGGTTGGATTGGGGTGGGAGTCTAGGGGGGTTGTTGGGGGGTGGATGGGGTCAGGGCAGTCAGGAGACAGGGAGCGGGGGGGTTAGATAGGGAGTGGGATTTGGGGGCAGGGGCAGTCAGGGGACAAGGAGCAGGGGGGGTTGGATGAGTCAGGGTTCTGAAGGGGGCAGTTGGGGCAGGAAGTCGGAGGGGCGGATAGGGAGCGGGGGCTAGGCTGGTTGGAGAGGCACAGCCTTCCCTACTCTACCCTCCATACAGTTTCGCAACCCCAATGTGACCCTCTGGCCAAAAAGTTTGCCCACCCCGTCCTAACCCCTCTCCCCGGGTCCCAGCCCCCGACCCCAGGTCCTTCCTGAAGCTTGAACATTGTGAATCAGTTGTTTGCGGTGCTCTGTCAGCGCTGGGAGGGAGGAGGAGGAGGAGTTGGTAAGCATGGGGCCACTGGCACGCAAGAGCGGAGGGGGGGAGGAGAACTTGGTGCTTGGCGTTGGTGAATGCTCTGCACCCACTAATTTTTTCTCGTGGGTGCTCCAGCCCCGGAGCACCCACGGAGTCGGCGCCTGTGCCGGACCACGGATGTTGCTGGACCAGGGAGTGCCGAATTAGAGAGGTTCAACCTATACCAATATACATTGTAAAGACTGAAAATAATACAGATCCTTAATTCAGTACTTGACATTGTGACGTACTTATTAAACTTGAGTTGACTTCAGAAATTAAAGATATTTTCACCTGATTCTAAATGTAATTTAAAAAGCAGCACTCTTTAATCTCATTAAAGTTTGAAGAGACTAATTGATATAGCATATATTTATTTATTTAAGTAGAATAATTGTAAATTTAGGCCTTAATAGAGGTTTTATTTTCAAATTTAATTTTAGAAAGGTTTATTTTTAATACTTTATTTTTTAAAATTAAATTAAAAATGATTTATTTTAAAAAAACCCACAACACTTTTTAAATCACTTTTTTTATCCAGGCACCAAAAAAACATTAATTTGAGCCTAGTGGTACTTTTTAAATTGAGTTAGCTAGCCTTTCCAGGATATAAGCTACAGCTCAAGCTAGCACAACTTGTCAGATGTTCATACAATAACTCTGTGCAGTAAACTAATTAGTCTGTGCAGCTCAAGTATTATTTTGCAGTGTGGCTGCTGTCATTCAAGCTAGGCCCTTCAGGGTAGACAAGTCAAGTTAACTTTGCTGTTAAGATACAGACTCAGTGAGCTGTTTTGAAAGGGTCATATAGGGGTGTATATGTGTGTTTTGCTTTGAATTAAAAAAGGGAATGTTTGCTTTTAATTTTCTGCAACATGATTTGGCTTCTGTACAATAAGCCACTATTATGTAGTTGAGGGACTTGTTTTCTGAAACTTTTTCATGTTTTCTCTGTTAATTTGTTCTATTTCATGCAGTATTGCTACATCTGTTTCCTAAAAAGTATTCTCTTTATCTGTACAGTTATCACTGTATCTCACTTCCATGATAATAGATAGGGTTTATATGATCCTGTTATTGCAGCTTCCAGGCATCACTCCAGATCTACTGGTGCCCTCTACACCCCAGAAGTATATGGGGCTACAGGTGAAGGATGAGTACACTTTGCTGTCATCTGTGCAGTCATCCTGGATATTTTTTCCCATTTGGTTTTCCTTACAATCCATTTTTAAAAAACATTATTTACATTAATTTGAGTTCTGTGTTTTTGATAATCAAGGTAGATGTGTACATATTGTAAGCTTTTCTTTCCCAAGGTCAACCCTCTGTGCCCCCCCCCCAATAATGTATTTACAGTTATTTTTACTGTCAGATGTACTTTATTTTAGTTTCTTATTATTTGGTATTTGTAGCACTTTTTATGCATGTAGTTCTCTAACATAGCGCTGTTGGTAGCCCTCCTTTTATATTTGCTTTTTATTTAAAAAAATAATTAAAAAAACCCAAAATGATTGATATATTTTAACAGGTGCTCTTCAAAAGAAAAATAGCTCTATAGTGCAGTCCCAACGCCTCAGTTGAGTCTCTTGATTCCTTTCTCTCATAGTACAAATATTTATCAGACATTCTATTTAATCATTGATTAATTTTAGTGTATTTTTCCCATTCTTTTGCTGCAAAAATACAAATCAAATAATTGCCACATAATTTCATTTAACTGAAAATTTAAAAAAAGAATTGAAGTAGATGAGAGCACTTGTCAGTTACTATCCTTCTGGTTGGGTTTTTTTAAGTGACTAAAATTCTATTTTCCATGTTGCAATTCAGATTGAAATTTCAATTATTTTCTTATTCTGTTATGACAGGTACAGGTTTTGGGATCAGTCAGTCAAGTAGATTGTCATCATCGGTTAGTGCTATGAGAGTTCTGAACACAGGTTCTGATGTAGAAGAAGCAGTAGCAGATGCATTGGTAAGAATCCTCCATTTATCATTTTAAGTAGACTATAAACTTTGACTTGTGTGATCACTTATGTAGATATATATATAATATACAATTTATGTGTGTTTATATGCATTCTGAACTGTGAAGCAGTTTAGTTCCTTAGGTTTGAAATTACATTTGTTTACCTGAGCTAGCTCATTGAAGTGGAATTTTGATTAAATGATGGCATGAACAGCTAGTGTAATACAAGACGAGTGATTGAAATTTGTTTCCCTTTGAATAAAAACTAAAGCTCTGAACAAGCAAATTAGTGATGTGTCCAAAATCTGAAACTGTTCCAATATCTTCTCTAGATTGTAGATTCTTTGGGTCTGGTTTCCATTTTCTATGTCTTGGCTCAGAATTATGTTAACTAGGGAAATTTAAAAAATAAAAACAAATGTTGAAAGTTAAGTTGTTCTGCCATTGTAACTCTGTAGAACAAAAGGCAGACTTGTGATTCGAAGACTGACTTGGCTATAGTTTTATATCCCAGCTATTGTCAAGTTTACCAATCCACATAGTACTCAGTCTGCAAGGAGATCCGTTTGGGATTTGCCATGATAATGACTGTCAAATTGATACCACAACTTTAAACCTATTAAAACATGGATGATAGGACACCTGTTTACCTTGTAGATCAGCACAACACAACAGGAAAATAAATATATATGCATATAAATTTGGTAACGTCATATTTATCATATGCTTTCTAGTATCTAAATGTATTTTGCCAGTTATACAAAAAATGAAGAACCTGTTTACTGGAGCTAAGCAGCATTGAGATTTTTGTTCCATGGAGAATGCTAGATTTTGAAAAAATTTCCATTCTATAGCAGAATTGGGTAAAAAAAACTTAAAATATTTTGTGGGGAGCTGGCCAGGTAGTGAATCAGTCAGACAGGGAACTGGCAGCTCACCTCCTCAAGAGGCCCCAGCTCTGCAGTGCCCCATTAGGTAAGCTAGCGGGAGCTGCCAAAGAGCTGCAAGCCTGGGAGCCAGGAGCATGGAAGTCTGGGCTCCACAATTATCTTCAGCTGGGTTGCCAAGGAGTCCAGCAAACAAGTTGGCAGAAAAACAGGTCAGTGGGTTTCCATTGGAAATGTGCCTGATTTTCCATCGGAATGTTAACAAAATGGACACAGTCCCACAGATGTCTCAATTTCAACTAATTGACACATTCTGATGAAAGAAGTTCCATTAGTGAATTTCCAACCAGTCCCACTTATTTACCTTTCTTTGATATTTTTAACCACCCAAAAATAAAAAGTTGATTTAATATTTTGAAGGGATTTTCTTTACTTTCTTCCTCTGTTAAATCAAGTCTGGTCTAGGCATATTTTACTTTTTTGTTGTTGTTGTTTCTGTATTTTGTTAGCCTTAATTTCACATTAGCAAATGTTCAAATTCAGATTAACCTGAAATCAAAGGAGGTCTACTGTGTTTTGTCTTAAATTGGTATTTAGCACGTTGATAAGTATTTAAGGCACCTGTTGCCAAGGTATCTAACTGCTGTATGGAACACCCACAGTTTTATGGCAGACAAATTGTTTAAAATGCTATTTAAAAAAACCAGCACCAATGTGCAAACAAACTGCAGGCCTTTAAATACTGTTGGATCCAGTTTTGAGTTCTCAAAGGAAAAATAATTTGCATTGAAATCCCATTCTGTCGAGGGCCTGTAGTACACCACTTACATTCATAGTCATCAGTTAAGTGACTCCTTGCTTTGTTTCTTCTTGTCCATTACTTTCATCGGTCATTGTGCTTTATAGATTAAATGTTTGGAGGACATAGGTTGGCAGAAACCACTCTGAGTCAAAGTTATTGTATCATAGCTTTTTAAAACTCCTATACCTGTACCTTGGCTGAGATAGAAGTCAAGAAAATTTTCTCCCCTTCCTCCATTGCATCTGAAATCCTGTCAAGCAAAACTGTTCAGGATGTGACTGACAGTTTGGTAAATCCTGGCTATCTGCACTCAGAAACTGTCAGGTACTTCTGTTAGTGCAAAACTTTATGGATAAGAACAATTAAGATTCAGTCTGTCCATGTGTGTGATGGGAATGTCTGTTCCTGAATTTTGTCTTCTGCTACTGTTTCACTCATGAGGTTTTAGAAGGCTGCCCACCTGAATGAGAAACTACCAGTTTTGTGCTTCTGGTACTAGGAGATCACACTAATAAGGAATGCCTCTCCAGCCACTGGAGAAGGAAATGTCATCTGTACGTCTATCCACCATAACCTCTTGTAGCAAAACCCCTGGTATGGGTGGTCCCCAGTCTTGCTCTGATTGGTAGTGACTATCCATTTGGATGAGAATCTGGCTCTGAGTTTATTTTGCTCTGATGCAGTACAGGAGTCTATCCCTCTTCAGGTTCTTGAAAAGGTAGAACTCCAGTGTTATGACATCTATTTGTAAATATAAAATATTTGTAAAGTAAATGGACCTAATTCACCCCCCACCCCACAAAACTGCTACACTACCATTTCAATTGCGAGGCAGGTTTATTGTGTTCCTGTTTATTTGGCAACTGTTTTGGGCTATCATGGATCAGTTGAATTTAAAGAAGTAACTCTGCAGAGCTTGATCACGTGATTCACATGGCTCTTTACATGTTCGAAATAACTTGTTAATTAATAAGCCCCCCTCCCCAAAAAAAACCAAACAAACAAACCAGGATTCTTACTACACACCTCTGATTCATAGTTTGGATAGCAGGTTTCTTTTGCAGAGGTATGTTTTTTTTCTTCTAGGATGATAAGTCTGTTTTTCTCGATCCCTTGGCCTGTTTTGGTTATTTTGGGGGGGAGGAGGGTGTTTGTTGTTTTTTGTTTTTGTTTTTTAAAATTACTTCTTATAAGGCATTCTAGTAATTTGCTTCTATAGGGAGTCTTTGCATTTCCAGAATTGGGTGGAAGGTTCCAGATGCTGAGAGCAGAGCTGGTCAGAAAACTTTCACAATAGAAAAAGGGGGGGAAAACATTTTGACAAAAAATACCAAAACCAGGAACATTTGTTTGGTTGGTGCTGAGATAGTTGACTGTACATAATAGGGTCCTCAAGATGAATTACCATTGTATAAGAGAGCCAGAAAGCTTTAAGCAGGGAAGTTTGTGTCTTATCTTCGTTTGTGAAGACCTAAAAAATTATATTATGATGTATTTTTCTGGAAAAGTATAGAAGGGGTAAAATTTCTTATTGGAAATGCATGATATGGCAGTGTTACATATTTTATATCAGCAATAGTGAGGGCAAAGAATAAATAAAGTTACATGCTAATAGCCATTGTCTTCAATATATTAAAAAAAACTTGTTGTTTCTACTGACAGGTGATACCATAATGAAAATTAATTATAGTTCTAGTACATGGCAATTACCCTCAATGTTCTCAATTTCTCTGTTTCTCTTTAATAATTTACTGCTATCAGCTCTTAGGAGACATACGGACTAAGGTATAGAAATCCACTGTTTTCCCCTTACTTCTGATAGTTTAACATTTTAATATAGTATGTACTAAGATTATACAAAACTAAATATAAGTAAAGAAGTAATAGAAAATGTCATTTTAAACTTGATATTGTTTGAAGTTGTGTAAGATTGAGTGACATGACTAAATTTCAGTATCTCTGTTCTCCCTTTATTATGATAAATATTTGTATTATTCACTAGTAAAACTTATGCAGAAGAAAATTGATGAGGTGGATAACCTGTCGTGCTATTTGCTTCATTTTTACTTTTGGAATTCTATATAATCAATCTGGCGTTAAGATATTAATGTTGCTTGACTTGTAGAACAATGAAATTGGAGCCATAACGTCAATGCAGGTGATCAGTGAAGGTGTTAGCCTTTGTATAGATCTAAGTTTGTGCAAATACAAAGTTTGACACCTCTTTGTGATCATTGCTAATCTGGGAGTCTGTATGTGATAGAAAAAGCCTGTACGAAGGAGGTACGAGTCGTATGGAATGTACTCCGATGATGATGCCAACAGTGATGCATCCAGTGCCTGTTCAGAAAGATCATACAGCTCTCGCAATGGCAGCATACCTACATATATGCGGCAGACAGAAGATGTGGCAGAGGTCCTCAATCGCTGTGCTAGCTCCAACTGGTCAGAAAGAAAAGAAGGTCTTCTAGGTCTACAGAATTTATTAAAAAATCAGAGGACTTTAAGGTAAGAAAATCTCTTACACAAGAACAGTTTTCCTGTGCAGGCGGGGAGGAGCAGGGTCACTGTTTTGCAGCTGACGCTCATTTTCCCTGTCAGCTTTATGTGTCGATGTAGCCTTCATTGTATTACAAGTAGAATTGGAATTTCAAATTACTGAAATAAGCAAAGTAGTATATTCTTCTGAATAAATAATGCAGATTGCAGTGTTTCTGCGCGATCTCTTTGCATTATCCTGTAAATGGGCAAAAATGATGATGATCAGTTTCTTGGTATGTATTATATTTATAAGATTAGGTGCATCACGTATCACCATGAAAAAAACAGTATCTCATTTTTGCTTTCTTGGGACAATTTTTCAGAAACACAGCTAAAAAACCTAAAGTTTTTACTTGCTGAAAATGTTGACTTTATCCAAAGTAAGATTTCCTTAGCTGCTACTTTCCTGGCATACACATCTGTGGATGCCCAGAGCAAGGTCCATGTCTTTCATTGATATAGCCTGGAGGAACCTGTGACTGTAGATCTAGATATTAGATTAACACAAATCAAACGGTATGAACTGTGTAAAATTAACCAGTGACAAATTCTTTTAGCAAGGAGGAGGACAAGGTATTTGCAGACACAGAAGAAACTGCAAAAACTGGCCTCAAACAAGGAAGGAAACATGTTTTAAGCCCTTTTACCTGTGAAATAAGTACCAGAGATCCTTGTCCCTCATCCCAATACTCTTAAACTACCGAGAGTTGAAATTCTGGAAATGGCCACCATCTCCCATTGCTCAGAATGGGGAGTTAAGCCAAGCTACCCTCACAGAAGAGTGAGGATTTTTATGTGTTGGGATTTCCTCTGAAAGTGTTTCCACTTGGCTTATCCAGAACACCTTCTCTAGTTCTGGGAGAACACTTCATCCAGTTCTCTGGGATCCAAATCGCTCAGTTTGACACCAGATTTTGTCGCTCAGGTTCCTGTGTTTGGCATACAGCAAAGCTACACTGAGTTAATCAGACTCAAACATAGGGTTTGGATTTAGGGCATACCACACATCCAGAGTTACACAGAAAACCTCTTCTTTTATATACATGTACATGTTACATTGCATTTTCTATACATTACATCACATCACATATTTTTGGCTTGGCTTGGTTATTTTGCAGGAACCATTCCCTGTACAGCACGTTCTGTCCATGTGCTGTTCATGCAGGACATGATCTTCACATTGCAGGTTTATCTTGTCCATTGTCACTAGCATTAGGGTTTTGCTGCTTATTTTATCTAGCATAGTCATCCTGACTCCAGCATACTGCTTGTCAAGCCTCTGTTTACAACTTAACTTTCCATTCACCTTCCCAATCATGCCCACTAAGAAATGACACAAGTTACTTCTGTCAAGCTAGGCCTACACTATGCTATTTTCAGGGAGCTAGTGGTAACTTCAAAAGGGCAGCTTAGGACAGCTGTGGCGGTTGTTTCATTGAGTACAATAGAAGATGGGAGCGATTTTGAAAAGGGCATATCTTTAAGAAATTATTTATAGAAGAACACTATTCTTTAGCTCCTGTTAAAGAAGAAATGCTCAGTTGTGAAAAATAATGGCAAAAGAGACTGTTAGTCTTAAAAAAAAAAAAAATGTTTAAATACCCTTGTACCAGATTTACTCAACAAGGAGAGCAGGAGGGGAAATATTGAGGGGTGCTGTGCAGGGGAATTTGGAGCATAGAAGAAAGGGGAAATTGGGGAAAGGACAGGAAGGAGGGAAAAGTTCGTATGTATGTTCTGTCTGTTTTTTGTGCTCCTCCAAAGTGAGTAAGGCATCCAGTGCATGCTGGTTAATCTGGTCAGAAAAGTTTAAATAACATATACATCTTGGGGTTATGCTGCAAATCTTCAAATCAATAGAAATACCACATGGTTAACACTATTCGTGGGATTTTTTGTTTAGTGTGCAAGTATGAAGGGTTTTTTTTAAAGTGAATCATAGATAAGAACTTAGATTAAATTGTAGTTAAGTTTGACTGTATATTAGTAATGTAAGGAAAAACATTACATGCAAGTATCCCAAAAAACAAGCAGTAGAAACTTAAGAGATTCAGATTTAAGATTAAATTTAAAAGAAATCCAAACATGTTAAAATATGTAAATACACAGTTGAAGCACCCCAACAACCTTATCTCTGCCTTGTCATGACACCATGATGGAAGCATTTAAAAAAATTATCTGATGTCTTTAAAAATCAATTTAGTTTAATCTGGGACTGTAATGCACTATTCATAATTGTTAGTCATCACAATGATACCTTTACAAAGCAGAGTTAAGGTTTTTTTGTTTACTTAACAGCATTCCCATACCTTTACATGTTTGGATTTCTTTTAAATTTACTCTTAACTCTTATTTTCCTGGGTTTGTATTGCTTATATGGGGGATAATTACAACATCCCTGTAATATTTTTATCTTTAAATTACTGATATATGTTCTAGTTTAACATAATTTTTATCTGGGAACCTTGTACGGTGTTGAAATTATTGGTGGCACTAAAGAAATAATAAATAGTGATAGAAGTCCTTATTTAATAGCATTAGAGACAAAATTTAAACCAAGAGCTCCTCAAGACAGAAAAATTTCTAATCTGTGGAGTCTTAATTTGTGTCAACTGGAGATGCAATCCTGTGTTCAGCAGAAACTATTTGATACTTCTAGGGTATATCTACACAGCTGCTGAGAGGGTGCTTCCCAGCACGGGTAGACGGACATACGCTAGCTCCGTTCAAGCTAGCGCACTAAAAATAGCAGAATGGCCACAGCGGGCCAGGCTGTGGCTTGGACTCACCACTTGAGTACAGTACAATGCTGCCTATCCCTCTGGATATGTAGAATGGATAGCCTGAGCCTCCACCAATCGCTTTCGTGGGTACACTGCTATTTTTAGCATGCTAGCTCAAGCAGAACTAGCTCATGTCTGTCTACTTGCATTGGGAAGCACCTTCCTAGCTGCTTTGTAGACATATCCCTAAAGACTAAGAATGTCTCTAAATATTCCGTTTCATATTTTAGTTGTCATAAGTGGAAATTTAAACAATGTTTTGGTTATATAACGTTATATAAATGTTACTATAAAGGGACATTATTAGATTAAGTCATATTTAAAAATAAATGTTATCTGTATTAACATTAGATTATTAAAACTGAAAATTTTAAAATGACTTATTATTTGAGGTGTTTAATAACTACCACTTTCACTTTGGCTTGTAGTTAGTTTCACTGGTTGTTCTGTACTAGTACAATGCTATGTTATTTGGTTGCAAATAGTGCATAAGAATGTTTAAATTGAAGTTAAACTTCAAATTCGATTTTAAGCAAAAATGAAATATTTCTATTGAAAAGGTGGTTTTTCAAAACCTCTTAACCTGAACTTTGGGCTTAAAGTATCCAGCCTGTGCCCTTTTAAAAGAATTCCTTACAGTAGCCCATAGTTGACTAATTAATTGTTACATCATTTTAACAGTCGCGTTGAATTGAAAAGATTGTGTGAAATCTTCACAAGGATGTTTGCTGACCCTCATAGCAAGGTATGTTTTATTTTTTTCTTTTGATATTCCTCTGTTTACTTGTAGTCAGCATATTGAAATCTTGTAGATTAATACTACAGAACAATTTCTGTAAATATTAGTAAGTATTCATTTGCAAACTTAAAGTATTTGCCATAAAGGTGTATTATAAGCGTTGAAATGTGAGAGGTAGTCATATGAGTTATTTAGGAGCTCTTTGCAAACAGGTGGTGAGGCATAGGTATGTGTTCTTAATTTTCACTGATAGTGTTAATTGGTAGAATGTAAGGAAACTGATGTCTTGATCCACTTAATTTGAGATTTGAAACAAGTTCTTTTTCTTTTATTGATACAGGATATTTGAGATGAAGTAAATACTAATTTATTGTACGTAAATAGAAATTTATTCAACGTTTAGAGAGTGTTCAACATTATTAAATGTTCTTATAAGCTCATAATGTTTCTTGCAAAGGTAAAATGAAAAGTGATTCTCATTCAGGAATATATTGAGTTTATCTGATGCAAGAAATATTTCAGTTAAATAGTACAAAATGAGGCTGATTAGCAACACCAAATGCATATTTCAGATGCTTTCTAGCTTATATGTTTTTGAGTGATAATGCATTACAGTGTGTGTATTCCTTTTTTCTCATTCATAAATGACTGGTTGGAAATTAAGGCTCTACAGATAGTTTATATGGTTATTAATATTTAGTAAAATGCACGTAAAGAATATATTGCTATCAATAATAAAACAATATCATGTTTTGTTCACATTATATGACTTTTTACAAGGTAAATATGAACCAGTACCTCATAAATCAGGATGACACTATAACAATTTAAATTTTTTTTTTTTGTGTTTCTAAGAGCAATTTTAACTAGCTTATTTTACTGAATCTCCACTTGTGGGTTATATTTTCCGTTTTGGTTGTTTGCATTCTCTCTCTCTCTCTCTCTCTCTCTCTCAAGTGGATGGACCATTGTGCCTTATTTAATGCTCCATTAATGAACTTAAAGTGAAATATCTCAGACAACTGGGCATAGCAGTACAGTTGCTGATATGAAAATAAATATAAAACATTTTTAAAACTTCATGTTTATTTATAATTTAGGACTTATCTTGAATTGTAGGTATTCTGCCTATTGAAAGTTTCTCATTTTGTCTGAGATAACTTCTATCAATCTATCAGTATTGATTAAGTGATAGCAAAACACTCATAAAGTTTCACAGCAAAACAGAAAGTAGTTCATCTCCGTATTTTACAACTCTACTATAAATGTGTCAACTGATGGCTGCTGCTAATAGAATACTGAAAAATGCCTATAAAAATGTTAATGTACACTTGATAAACCTTCAGAACTGGGTGATATGTTAACTGTACTGAAATCCTGACTAATTTAAAGTAACAGTAAAGCACCAAATTAACTTGTCAAAGTTTGTCTGCTGTTTGCTCTTTTTACGGATAAGGCAGAGTAGTAGCCACCTGTGGCAAGATTAGAAATTTGGGAGTTTTGGGGTACACATGAGAATGTGAAGCGTAAAGGCCTTGAGGATCATAGTAAGTCAAGAGAGGAGGAAGCAATGAAAAGGGGAAAAGTTTAAGAATAGATGCCCCAGAGAGATCAAGTGAACAGCCCAAAGTAGAAGAGGGGAGGAAGAGAGAATGACACCCCCCCCCAAAATACTGAAAAATACAGAATTCCAGGAGATCGATAATGGTGGTGGGTACTGCTGAAGCAAAGTGGTAAATGTATGAGATAAGCATCTTGTGTAAGCTTAAGCATTATTTTGCTTGGTCATGCATATACAGTTTTCTTTTAGCAATATCGATCTCTAGAGCATTTATTTAAACTCCATAAATATACCAATGTTGATGAAATGGCATATTGCTGATTTTTGTCACTATTTGACTTGGAAGCTAGTTAATAGGAGTTTGGCTGCTGGATTACAAACATTACATCAGTTCGTATATTGAACTATGCCTGAAAATTTTCTTTATACTAAAAACTTGCTTTCCTTTGCAAAATATGCAAAATTAAAAGTATTCCAGCTTGAAACTGTATATGCCAAATATAGCATTTAAATTATTTCATGACAAGAATGTACAAAAAAACCAGAAGTGACGACATAAGCATGCATGAAATCTTTTTTGGAATGAAGATTACTTTAAAATAGACACTGAGATGTCATAAAGAATTATCGTGTTCCATATGTATATAATATGTCTCTTCTTTTCATGTTTACTGGACACATTGATATAATACATTTTGTTTTGTAAACTGAGGTATCATCCATATTATAACTAAACCAAAGTTTGTAACTGTACAGTAGTGACTTAAAAATATTTACAATTAACCCCTAGTTCCAATCACTGACACTGTTGCCACCACTGGATATTATCAACCATTAAATTGTCCAGCAGCGCATTTCACAGCAGGATACCCCAACTTTAAGCATCAAAAAGTTAATGAACAATTAGGTTTTTTATATTTATATGTGAGGTGACCATATAAAATCTTTTCAAAGGGTTTTTCTCCCAGCTTCTACAGGAATTATTATAACTACAGTATGTAAAGGTGTGAATGTCTAATTTTTTTAATGAGTTCCAGTACATCTTTAACCAAGTACAGTAAATCCTCGCTTAACGTTGTAGTTATCTTCCTGAAAAATGCGACTTGGAGCGAAACGATGTTAAGCGAATCCAGTTTCCCCATAAGAATTAATGTCAATAGGGGGGTTATACGTTCCAGGGGAATTGTTTTCACCAGACAAAAAACTACACACACACACTATAAGTTTTAAACAAACAATTTAATACTGTACACAGCAATGATGATTGTGAAGGTTGATTGAGGTGGTGAATTTAGAGGGAGATAAATTTCCCAGGGAATGCCTTACTACTAAATGATGAACTAGCAATCAGCTGAGCCCTCAAGGGTTAATACATTGTTGTTAATGTAGCCTCACACTCTACAACCGGGGTTTCAAACCTGCAGGCCGCGCTATTTTATCTGGTCCCCCAGCTCCCCACGGCCCCCCACCCCCTCCAGCATTTAGCTAGAGTGGCTCTGGCCCGGCATGCACCGGGGACAGGGTAGGCTCCCTCCCTCCCTGCCTGCCTGCCTTGCCCCTGTGCCACTCCACTCAGGACCTGGGGGGGCACAGGGGTCTGTGTGTTGCCCTTGCCGCTCCTCCAGGTACTTCGCCCGAAGCTCCCTTTCGCCGCGGTTTCCCGTTCCTGGCCAATGGGAAATTCAGGGGAGATACTTGGAGGAGCGGCCAGGGCGACACACAGACCCCTGTGGCCCCTCCTCCCCCAGGTCTCTGCTGCTTTCCGGAGTGGCCGGGCCGCCCCCGCCCCCAAACTCCTCCTGTAGCCAAGCGTCCTGCTGCACCCCACACTCCAACCCCCTGCCCTGAGCCGCCTGCCGCACCCTGCACCCTGACCTCCTGCCCTGAGCCTCCTGCTGTACCCTGCACCCCTCCTGCACCCCCTGGGGGCAGGGAGGGGGCGGAGTTGGGGTGGGGATTTGAGGGAAGGGGTTGGTATGGGGGCAGGGAAAGGGTGGGAAGAGGTAGGGCAGGGGTGGGGCCTCACGGAAGAAGTGGAGTGGGGGCAGGGCCAGGGCAGCAGGGGAGGTGTGGTCAGTGATGCGGCCCTCGGGCCAATGTACTAGTTCTCATGTGGCGCTCGTGGTCATTTGAGTTTGAGACTCCTGCTCTACAAGGCAGCACGAATGGAGGGAGGGGAGACAGCATGGCAGACAGAGACACATACCCTGTGTGTGAGAGAGAGAGAGATGCACATTGGCCCTTTAAGTATGCTGACTCGACTCTAAGTACATTGCCTTTAAAAAGATCCAGAAGTTGAGACAGCAGATGTGGTCCTTCCATCCTGAACCCTGTCCTGTCCCCACCCTGCTCCATATGGAGAAGGGATAAGCGGGGGGCACGAATAGGGGGGAAAGGGACACCCTGACATTAGCCCCCCCTCTGCATAGCGAGCAGGAGGCTCCCAGGGGCAGCACCAAGGCAGAGGGTAGGAGCAGCACATGGCAGTGGGGGCGGGGGAGGGAGGGACAGCTGAACGACTGGCAACTGGTAGCCTGTTGAGCGGCTGCTGCACAGAGAACTTAGGGGAGCGGGGAGCTGATAGGGGGGCTGCCGGTCCACCCTGGTTCCAAGCCCCCACCACCTAGCTGCGACTGGCTGCTCTTCCTGCAAGCAGTGGACAAAGCAGGCGACTGCCATACAACATTGTAAGGGAGCACTGCAAAATTTTAAATGAGCATGTTCCCTAACTGATCAGCAGGTAACAACGTTAACCGGGATGACTTTAAGTAAGGAGTTACTGTACAAGGAATTGCATAGAGAAAAATTAATGTTGTGGTGTTTTTCTGGAAAAAAAATTGGTTTTAAGGAAAAAAATAAACAGGAGCAAACCAACTGCTTATTTCCAAACTATTCTAAGAACAGTTAGAAACATAATTTTAAATTTACTGTGGAAGTTTGAAATACCTTTTTTATTTTTTGTGTTTTTTTTTCTTCCATACAGGAACTTTGCATTGATGGCAACTAATTTGTGTGTTTTTATCTTTTTTCCCCTTTATTCTTTTTGCATGCTGTCCCCTGTGTTGGAACTCTCTTTAGAGAGTAAGTTGGATCAATATTTGCTGGAAACCTAACCTTATTGCATGATTGTGAAATTAACGCTTTTTCTCTATTTTTTTCCTCCCCCAAAGAGTTCATGCAGTGTCAAGCCTTTCGCAATTCATATAGAATTATGCGTGGTAATGTTTTGAGATGTGTTTTTTCTACTAATTAACTGACCTTATTTGGTTATGCACTCCTGTTCTATATTGTGGTGATTGGCGCATCTGAAACTTAATTCATTTTAAAGAAAGATCTCAATTATAGTTATTTTTTCTTACAATATCTGTTTATTTCTCCACTATCAACATGTGATTAAGATGACTGATTTCAGAATTTAAAATTGAATCATGAAAACAAAGACTGTATCTAGAGAAACTATAGCATGTGTGGATTGTTCCCACTATAATTAAAGTTTGAATTCCAGCTTCCACTCTAATCTCACTCTTTTGTTTTGATGTTCATATAAGTTTCTCAAACAAATTGTCCATGCTTTGTCTCAGATTCAGAGGTGTGTGGGTTTTTAGTTTTAGGATTTTTTGGGAGACGGGGAGACTTAGACAAGACAAGGTTTGAAGATAATTCATTACATTTAATATGAACATTTATTTTGGGCAATCTGAGGTGCTCTATGAACATATAAATGTTTAACCAACTTATTCAGCCTTCAGATTTCAGTATAAGAGGCACCAAACCAAATAACTCCAGATCAAGAAATTTATGAGCTCCTGTGACAAAGAAAGCAGAGTTTGTCAGCTTCTGGCTCAGTTTCTTAATCTTTAAAAACCACAAAAAAAAAATCGACAATTAATTGTTATGATGGAGTATCAAGCACTCAGAAGTTAAGGTTTCCCATAATAGTTGTCTGTGCTGTATATATGTTGTGTTTCATATTTCTGTTTGCATTGTTAAATGTAAATATTAGAATATTTTTGTTATTAACAAATACTATTATATAGGGAGAGCTGGTAACGACCGCTGTATTTAATTTGCATTAAACTTCTCATTATAATAGATACTTGTGACCTTTTTGTTAAGAAGCTCATAACACTTCCATTGTTTTCTGCAGGCCTTTGAAAGCTTTTGTCTAGAGAAGTCTGGCTTTGGCCCTGCACCTGCCTCAGTTTTCCCTTCTGTCGTGTCAAAACACCGTATCTCATGTTTTCACAATACTGCTTCCTCTTCTGGGTGTGGCTTAGTACCATAAAATAATATACACAATCTTTCAGCCTTCTTTTATGGGTTCATTTAGTCCATTCGGTTTATAATGGGCTTTGAGATCCACATAACCCTCCATCTTGGCTTAAAAGTTCTTCCTGTCCTTTACCAGGGCTTCCCTTTCCTAACAGACCTCAACGTTCTAAATCCTTTACATTTCTTTCTCCCTGCAGGTCTCTCAGCTGACGCTTGTCCCTCAACAAGCTGGTACTGTTCTTGCAGTTCTCTCTTCTAGGCCTTTTGCCTGGGAGCTCTGAAGAGTTGTCACCTCCCCAGCAAGCTTTTTTTCCATATTCTCTGACTGAAAGGCTGCCCTAATATTCCACAGAAAACCTAGTTTCTAGTCAGATTCTCCCCTAATGGTGACCCCTTGTGCCTTTCTCTTAGGGGAGGTAACCTAAGCCTAGCACAGTTGAGGCTGAGTCAGAATCCTCTTAAAGGGCCAGCGTACCCTGTGACAGTATTATAATATGCAAATTTAGATTTTGCTAACTGGTAGCAAAAGAGGTATCTACAAATAAAACAGTAATTTTGACTTTTTTCCAGTAGTCCCTTGTAAAATTAATTTCTTACTTTTCTATGACGTCCAACAAACTGAAATATGCATCATCCTTATGAAAGTACATTTGATGCAACAGTGTGCTTGATTTTAAACTTAATTGTGTGTGTACATATATGTATTTACAAGTAGTAAGACAGAGCAAATAATTTTGTGACTATCTTTACATTATTTCTTCAGTTTCAGAACTTGAAAATTCACATGCACTGTAAGACATGGATCTTGCTTCACAAAGATCAGTCACAATTTTCTCTGAGTTTTTCCCCCCAACCAAGCTTCTTCTTTTTTTTCTTTATTATTATTTTAAGGAAGGAAACTCAGACAAAACACTTAATGTAATATCATGGTTGAGAATTGAAAATGTACAAAAGCCAAGAAATTGAAAGCTGTAATTTTCCCAGCAATTCTAACTCTATCACACTGCATATATATAATGGTATATAGATGTGTACACAGCAGTAAAAAATATTAAGTATTTGTGTTGGTGTCAGATTTATAGTTGCTATGGAAACCATAACTTCATAAAGTCCTTTTGTACATTTAATTCTCAAGCATGACATTAGCAGAGTTTTCCCCTTCCCTCACATTTAATAAATTGGGCTAGATGAATTCTCCATTGGTAAAAGGAGAGGCAAATTTCACCTCCCTTTGTCATGAAGGGCCATAACAGCAACAGGAAAATTCATCCCCTTGGAAAGGACATAAGAATTGCCATACTGCATTAGACCTGAGGTCCATTTAGTCCAGTACCCTTTCTATGAGGGTGATCAGTGAACTTCAGAGGAAGGTATAAGAACCTTGTAGTGGGCAGATGTGGTAATCTTTCTCCAACATTAGGTTTCATCCTTTTCTATAGTTAGATACTGGCTTAAGCCCTGAAAAATGTTATTTAATATCCCTTCTATAATTTATCATAAACTATGACAATGCCAGATATTCTTGCTGTCAATAGCAAAGTCCAGTATCCTTTCCTTTTTTCAATCTTGCTAAATTCTTGCCCTCAACAGTTTTGTGTGGCAATGAGGAAAGGCAGGCAGTGTTTCCATGGAAGCACTCCCTCCTTTAGAGAACAATAGTTTTAATCTGTGCTGTGTTCCTTATTTAGTCCCTTGGCTGTAGTGGGAATGCACCAAATCAATAAATGCCCAAATCACAGTGTCTAATACCTGGTCTGCAACGTCAACACACCTTTTTGGGGTTGGCTGTGTTTCCCCTAGCAAAAAAAAAAAAAAAAAAAAGTTGTGTTCAGCCATTGCTGTTAAACCATTTTCTGAGACCAATGGAAGCTGGTATAGACTAATGAATTTCTAGAATGCAAAACAAAAAAAAGGTAGTGTTAACATACGGTTAAGTTTGAGAAACAAACATTCAGAAGTCAGGTAGTTTCAAAAATTACAGCTGAAAGAGCAATCTTAATTCAGCCATGTTGCACATCCTATATAGATATATATATAGATAGATATAATATTTACAAACAGAAATGCTACTTTAAGGGTGTTATTTAGATTCCAAAGTTAAATGCTCAAAAGTTAGGAAATGCCTGATGTAAGGTTAATCATAAACCCTTAATTTACCCTCCTTGGTCATCCATCCTGTGCACTGAGGCAGGGGTCCTGGAGGTGGGGGGAGTGGAGTATGGGATCATGTAATTAAGGACTGTGGATAAAATTTTCAAAAGCACCCGAGTCCCATTTTCTAGAGTTTTTATAAGTCCATGTAGAAATTTAAGGCCCGTGGATTATTAAAATTGCAAATTACAATTTTACCCTTATTATAATGTATATGTACAGGGAGCAGAATTCCCCAGGTGATGTTAAATATCACATTTCCGAACTTTTGCATGCTCAACTTTGCAATTGAAGTAACACTCTTTAAAATAGTTTTTTGTAGTAATTTACTAGGTTTGTTGTTTTGTGTTTAAAGAGGAAAAAGGTAAAGTCTGGCAACTTGAGCTCTGTGTTGGGCCTGGGGGGAGACCAGCTTGGCCCTCTTCCCACCCTTTTCCCCACTATAGCTATTTTGACAGTTATTTTGGTATTCCCAGGGATGTGTGCATTGCTGCGGTGGCAGCATGGGTCCAGCTCCTTAGAATGCTCGTGTTCTGTTATTTTGACATGTTGCCAAAATATTCCTGAAGAATGCAAGTGACAGCAGGGAAATAGTGATATTTTAACAGTTGATATTTCAGCCAAATCTAATGGAGTTTCTGGGACAAAGAAAAGGCACTTGGAAAGCCCTGTTAAACCACCAGTTTGCTTATAGTTATATGTAACTCAGGCAGATTAATTGACATAATTTGATCATTTGACTTTCCAGTACTACTGTTTGGAGATTTGTATGTACAGATACAATAATTTTGCAAAACACATTTAGAATGGCCTACACAGAAATCTGTGTGCTATATATTGCTTATATGGAATCGGAATTCAAGTCTTGAGCTTGATAGCTTATTTTCTTGTTTTCAGTGCCCTGGAATTATCAGTGGGTAGGAGTGCTGGGTGTGGGGATCTTCTAATATGGTTCTTGAGTAACCGCCCGACCACGAGCAGCACTGGAGTAATGTTCAGCCTTCACCCAGCAAGAGAAACTTCAAGGACAATAGATGGAAGGGAGGAGAATATGCCCTACAATATTTCATATTAGAGTGGGAAGAAAATGTTTTCTCTTGAGGAACCTTTTACCTATTTGGGACAGGAAGATGGTTTTTAATAGTTAAATATTTAAAGTAGTCCTGAAGATTATACTGTTTGGTGTCTGTAGGATCCTGAGAGAATTTTAATGTATATTTGGCATCCAGTGCCTATTAATTAAGTGCCAGCCTCAAATACCTAGTAACGGACAATTGTAAACTAATCATATGGATTTGCACCCTTAGTGTGTTGAGTATATTTACCTTAATGACCATATGACATCGGTGTTAAAAAGTAATTTTAGTGAACTTATGCAGCAGTGTGTGTTATGGCCTAGATTAGGCTGGAATTCTGGCAGAATACATACCTTTGAAATTGTATATCTAGAAAAATGTATGTTCCAGCATAAGCTCACGTAAATCCAAAAGCTAGTGAAAGGTCCCAAAAAGAAAAATAATGCCACCTATCGGTAAATTTTATATACATACACTTAAAAAAAAATCCCAAACCCTAAAATACTTTGTTTAGAAATTTGTAAAAAAAAATTGTCATACACACTTACATTTGGTGCAGTTTGCAATATACAAATTGACATAGGGTACATCTACACTGGATAAAAAAATGCAGCAGCAATTCTCAGCTCGGGTCAACTGACTAAGGCTCATAGGTCTTGGACTAATAGAGCTGAAAATAGTGTAGATGTTCGCACTCGGTCTGGAGCCCAGGCTCTGAGATCCTGGCTGAGTTTAAACAGAGCCCAGGCTCCAGCCTAAGTGGGAACATCTGTGCTGCTATTTTTAGACTCGGAGCGTGAGCCCCATGAGCCCAAGTCAATTGACCTGGACTCTGAGAATTGCTGCTATGGGGGGTGGGAGGGGCAGTATGCAGCATAAATGTACTCATAGATCATTTTCATGAATATTTGCTTCCCAACACCACTCTTCCAAAATGTCATAGATAGTAGCTAATATGTTTTTAGAAAGTTTAACATTCCATATATTTCCAAAGGACATCATAATCAGAAATGTACTGCAGTTTTTCCTCTACTGGTGTGAATAATTTGTTTCAGAATGCTGCAAGAACAGAGGAGCCTGTTCCATTCTCTAAATCTTCTATGGAAAGGAACAAGCGTTTTCTTGATGCAGATCTCCACAGCTCATATTTTAATTAAGCTTTCTGTGACCTCTTTGCTTTTTTTAAAAAGAAAAGCCAATTTTATTGTCAATGTAGAACTGACTTAATTACATAAAGCTTGAAGTGGAAAGAAGTTTAAATTTAAAAAATAAAGTTGTGCCAGCCATCACAGTAAACATTTCTTTACCCAATGATACTGCATGGAATAGCTAATTGTCAAACTTCAGCTGAAGTTGAATAGCAATATTCTCTTGTATCACGGAGACCAATGAAAAGCAAGACAGATTGTTTTCCTGCTTGGCTGCAAATCACTGCCTCTGTTTGCCTTTGATTCCCCTACTGCTTTCTTCATTATTTGTGAGTTCAACACAGGTCAATGTCGTTTCCTTTTCTTCCCCCCACCCCTCTTTCTTTTTTCCTTCTCTGCCTCCTTTAGGTGTTCAGCATGTTTTTGGAGACCTTGGTCGACTTCATCCAGGTCCATAAAGAAGATCTACAGGATTGGCTGTTTGTGTTGTTGACACAGCTGTTGAAGAAAATGGGTGCTGATTTGCTTGGGTCTGTACAAGCAAAAGTTCAAAAGGCACTTGATGTCACAAGGTAATACATTGCTGACAAAAATGTGTGCAATTTTGATTGGCACCAGAGTATATTCCCCCATCTCTTACTGTACTGTAAGGATATTGCCCCCAAAACAGAATCTGTTGATGGCTTTAAAATGTAACAAATGTAATAATGGTGGTTTTCTAAATATCAGCTAATTTAAAGAATTCAAATTGTCCTAGCCATTTTGAATGCTTAACATTGAAAGATGAATACAGAATCAGTTTTGTAGATTATGAAATGCACATCCTAGCAGGATTGGATTTAATAAACCATACATTGTTGAGAAAGTTTGTCTGTCTTACATGTTATCACATGTAATTGCTTGAAAGTAGTAAGATCTTTTGATATATGTTCTTTCTATGTTAGCTGAATGTTTCTGAAAGTATGATATAGCATATCTACCCAGAAATTAAAACAGGTAGGCATATATTGTAGTTTGAAAGGTAGATGAAGTTTTGAGTAGTTAATATAGATAGAACCTTTAAGTTAGAGTGACCACCTCTACAGTTATTAAATGTATGCCCTATGCAAGTAATGCATTTTGCCTGATTTCTTTATTTTGCAGGGAATCTTTTCCAAACGATCTCCAATTCAGTATTTTAATGAGATTCACTGTTGACCAGACTCAGACACCCAGCTTGAAGGTAAGAATTTACAAGTCTAAATTGCAAATTAAATATTTGTTGATAGAAATTTGCTTTCTCTTACTATTTGAATTTGTATTGCAAAAAAGGTTTTCACTTGGTGGATTTTGTTTTTATAAACTTTCAGACAGTCAAGCCAGCGCTGCAGGACCAGCTTCGCTCTTTTTGGAGCTCCAAGGTTTTTTGTCTGCATTATTGCTTTTTTTAACCCTATGTAAAAACTTTACACCGTTTGAGCATTTTTATTTGTATGCATCCGTCTATGGCTACTAACCTTTGCAAGAAACTTTAAGCATGCAGATATTCAATTTCAAGTGATATACTAGTGTCAGAGCATTTGTTGCAAAAACAAACCTGATAAGACCACACTTCAGTGACTACAGAAGCGACAAAAATATGGCCGCCTAACACCAACCTGGTTATGCAAACTCACTCTATCAAGTCTTTTCTCATTTTATGTTTGTGATTTCCCTACTACGATGATTTTTCCCTAAACTACTTTCATCTTGTAGGTTATGGGCATATTTAAAATTTAAATAATGTTAATATTAACACATGTACCTAAATTTTCATTCAAAAACATATTACTTTTATGTTTAGTGCATTATTTTATTTGTTAAGCTTTTCTAAAAGTAATTGTGTTGCATTATATATGCACGCATTTTCACAGCTTAAGAATATGTCGACATAGAAATGGTTGTACAACCTAAAATTAAAACTGATTTCTGTAGGACGTACAATTAGAGAAAAGGTTGACTTTGGTATAAATTCTGTAAATCCTAATAAGATTTACAAATAAGGCAAATTGGGGAAATAACAAGCATATACAAAACTGGAATTTTCTGCTCTATCTTGCACGAAAATTTTTTACACAATTTGGAATGTTGTGCAACATAACAATGCACAAGATTACACTTTTTTCCTGTACACAGTGGGGCTGAAGTCACATGCAAATACCTCATTTTTTGTTTTGTTTTTGTTTGCAGCACAGTAAAATGTAAACTAATACTCACTCTGAGGACAGTTTATACTTTGACTACTATTACTTTGTGGTGGTGTATTAAACAGCAGCTGCTGTCTCATGATGTGATCTGAGTTGTTGAAGAAAACAAATGAAGTAGTAATGAAATCACACAATTTGTTCCGTAACATGTTCTTAAGACAGAGGTTTATTGCAGGAAGACTAATGCCTTGATTGCTGAGAGTTACTTTCTCCATAGAATTCTGATGTAATTACTAAAGCACGATATGCTCCCTTTTGTGAAGCTCATGTTGTAGATTTGAAAGAAAGCATGGACTTCTGATACGAGGATGAGGTCCAAAGAGTGGAATTCCTTAAAGACTTGGAGCCAGAGCTTAAGACTGAGGATGCCAAGGCCAAGACCATTCTCCTGATGACAGAGAAGAAATTTAAAAAAAAAAGACTGATTTAGGGAACCGATATTGAGCAGTTATCATAAAGATTCATCAGTGTTAGAGAAATATAAGATTTCTCTAATAGAAGTTGGCTGGAGAAGCCACCTCTTTCTTAGAGCTGTGGCTTCAAATGATTGTCTTAATATGAGTAGTTTCAAACAGATTTGGAAAGAATTTTTTAAATATTACCTCTTTTGTAAAGTTTGCCGTTAACAGGCAATAATCTTGTCTTCAGAAATCCAAGAACTTATCATAGCCTATTCCCTACCCCTCAACTTCTTCCTAAAACTTACTACTATCACTGAAGAGCCAGAGAGCATATTTATTAGAAGTAATCAAAAATATAATATAGTAATAGTGTTAAGGATTCTACCTACCTGTGTTAGTATTTTGTACTGGTACCCATCCCCATAGTACCAGAGTGCTTCCCAAGGTTAATTGGATTGACATAGCAAGATTCCTTTTGAACTTGATGGAGCCCAGTTCTTCTCCCTTCAAAGTCTTTTATTAGTGATCAGATTCTGGATAGCTCATCTCTTCTGGAATTTGTTTTACAGACATATCTCCCTTAGCCAAGAGTGCCTTGACTCTGGCTCACACACTGTGTGTCCTGGACTTTGTGTTCTGTGTTTTGTTCAAAGGAGCACAGCTGTCTCCATGGTTCATAACGATATGGTTTCTATTGAAGCTGGAACATGACCCATTAATGGCTTTGAAAATTAGAAGCAGGGCCTTGAACTGGCCTCAGAGGTAGACTTGGGAGCCAGTGGGGGATCCAGAAAACAGGAATGATGTGCTTCTGCAGACCCAGTCCAAGTAGGAGGCAGACAGCCAGGTTTTGCACCAGCTAGTGTCTTTACAGTATTTTCTCATTCAGCTTCTCATACAATGTATTAAAGAAATACCGTTTGAAGGTGACAGATACATAAAAAATACTGGCCAGGTCCATGTCTGGAAGGAAAAAATGAAGGTTTTTAACAAATATTACTTGAGCAGGTACAGTGATAAATCATGTAGAACCATTTTGACAAATACATCATGCTTATGTACAGGATTTTAATTAAATAAATAAAATACATGATCAGGACTATTCAGTGTATTTACCTTTAACTCTAAATAAGTTTTTTTCCCACATTGAAGTTTTGAGAGAGGAGCCACTCTAATATACTTTTACGGATTTGTTACAAAAATAAGAAAACAAATACAAATAAGTGATATGTCACTAATTAATTTACTTCCTATTTCCCTAAACTAATCTAATCTAACACAGTGCAATGATCAGCTCAAGATTACAATTGAAATAGGGTCAATAAATCAGTGGTTCAATTTATCTGGCTCCTCCCCAGTTACTGTAATGAGTAATTAAATCAATGTATAAGATTAATAAAAGAATAACTTCAGTACTTCACAAGAAATTTAAAGACAAAAACCTTTCTTAAATTCAATCAGTTGAGCTAAGAGTTTGCTAAAGACAGAAGCGGACTCTTGTTTTAAGGAAGTATAGCACTTAGAATGATTTCTGTGTATTTTCCCACTTTAGTGTTCCACCTTAAGTTTCTCTGAATATACATCTTATGTTAAAAACTATTTACTTAGCTTATTCCCCTTTCTACACTAATAGTGTCTGTTGTCTTCCTTACACTGTAACATAAATGCAAAAGTGATCCTTAAATCAAGCACTTAGCAGCTTTGGAGCTTTTAACCCAAACTAACTTTTTGTACTAACAGATTGGTGTTTTTTAGTGTCTACCTGTAGAAACTGCTAGTGACACATACATACAACCCTATCTCTACTGGAATGTTGGAGAATTCAGACATTTCTAAAAATCTACACGAAAACACTTTCACATCATTGGCTTCTTAGAGTCTCTAAATCATGTGGTTGATTTTAGTTGAGAATTAGTTGTTGCAAAGAACTTCAGCTTGTTTTGCATGTGGGGAAGTAGCTTCAGGCTTTAACTCAGGGGTCTAAAACACACGGCTGCCCGCAGAGTTATTTCCTGTGGCCCGCCATAGGCACTGACTCCACCGGCAGCCAAGCTCTCCTCTCCCACCTCCCCCCCCCCATTTGACAGCGCTTAGGACTTTCCAGGAGGGAGGAGTGGGGATGCGTCACGCTCAGGGGAGGAGGCGGGGCTGGGGTGGAGATTTGGGGAAGGGGTTGGAATGGGAGGTGGGAAAAGACAGGTCAGGGGCAGGGCCTCGTGGACTAGATGAGCAGTCTGAGGTATGAAGTTCAGCATGTTTGATTCTTCACTGTGAGTAGTTGGGAAGAATGTTTGTTAAAAGTGGCAACGTATTTTGTATGAATAGTTACTTTAAAAAGTTCCTGCCTTCACAGCTATGTTGATAGACTATTAGTGTAGATCATCATCAGTGTTACTGACCACATAAGGAATAGTTACAGGTGTTTATATTTTATTAAAACCCCTTTTCACATTACAATTTTTAAAAAGTTAATACATTGACTTTTAATAACATACTATATTATTCTTCATTTTTGACTATACTTTTGTATCCTATGAAAAAGTTTGTGATGCAGCCCTCGGGCCAATATACTAGTCCTCATGTGACCCTCCTGGTGATTTGAGTTTGAGAACCCTGGTTTAACTGATGGTTAGGGTCTTTCTCTTCTCCTTGTGTGGTCCAAGGAAGAGAGCAGGATACAACTTCAGGTGTCATTCATGTGAGAGCCTCCAGCCCTCCCTTTTTTTCCATATTGTTAGAGTCTTTTGAGGGTTCAGTGTCCGCTTGCTTCGCCTCGGGGACCATCCATGTTCAGTTAGAGATTTTAACATGTTGGCTGTACTCATCATGGACCAATAATTTATCTCAATTGGAGATCAGAGTACAAGATTCCAGTCTGAGGTGAATGCTTTCTTGCAAAATTTCTTGATGAGAACAATCAGATGTCCTCTTCATGAGCAGGACATGTAGAGGACAGGATGAGAAGGGGTTGGTAACATATTTCCACTTAAGCCAGACATAAGTGTGTTAATTGTTTAAAACTAAGTAATGGCTAGTCAGCATTACTCATTCCTACATATTGTCATTACAGTAAGCATAATGAGGGGAAGGAGGCTCTGAGAGGTTGGGGCTCAATCTAGGATTGAGTTTCAGTCAGCTACTCTTTATCCAAGAACTGTTCTCTTGTGTAGGTATTCTGACATATAAATAATGGCATTTTTTGAATCTGTAGAAAGAGATACACAACTTAGTGCTACCAGTATTTAGTTGGCAGCAGAGCCCGACATCTCATCTGTGGCCTCATGTGGAAAGCGATTTGTTAAATGCTCTACAATAGTTTAAAATGCAGCTTGTTTATGCATGAGTAATTACAATATTATGGAGGGGCTGATAACAGCTTCCTGATGATGATGATTATTTATTTGTATTACCATAGTGCCTAGGAGCATTAGTCATGGGCCAGGACCCCATTGTGCTAGATTCTGTACAAAGAACAAGAATATGGTCCCTAAAGAGCTTACAATCTAAATATAAGTCAGGAGACAACAGATGGATACGGACAGATCATGGGAGAGCACAAGGAAACAATAAGACAGTATTGGTCACTGTGATAGGCAGTGGTCTCAGAATATCAGTAGTAGTTGTTAAGTTTTTTGTAGGCATCACATCAAAGGAGAGTTTTAAGGGGAATTTGAAGGAAGATAATGAGGTAGCTTTGCATCGGGAGTGTCTACCACAATTGAGAGGCAGCATGGTAAAAAGCATGAAGGTACTTGTTTGGGGAGGGGGGAGCGGAGGAAGTATTTAATGTTGAGTTGAGCTTTGTACTTAAAGCAAGCATGTGAAGAATACACTGTGTCTTCCCCAAACCTACAGTGTATAATTCTTTCAGTACTGAATGAATTATATGAGAATAAAATTAATTTGAAATTGGGTTCTTTACAAAATGTAGCACTCATATGCACGCGTGTGCGCGCATACCTTTTTTTTTATTTTTTTATTTTTTTGTCCAGAATGATCTCATTTCAGGAGTTGTATGTCTATCAAAAATTGGCAGAGAAGTGAATCTTGCATAGATATGGTACAATGGGTAGTATATTTTTTTGTTTTTTTGTTTTTTTAATAAAATTTTAGATTCTTCTTCAGGTGACGTCTCTAGGGGTCCTCCACTTCAGGTTCATATGCATGAACATGGAGCCCCTGTGCTGATGAGTGTGGAAAGACTCTTGGTACAAGAACCTTGCCTGTCTCTAGTATCACATCACTCCTTGGTAATGGCACATTCTCTGGTACACTCTAGGGCAGACATACTCCATATTTCAATGCCCCGTCTTCTTCCTCCCCTCTAGAGCAGTGGTTCTTAATCAGGGGTCCATGGGCCCCTTGGGGGGCAGTGGGCAGGGCCACATGAGACTGGTTCGGCCCAGGGCAGAAAGCCAAAGCCTGAGCCTTGCTGCAGTGGGGCTGAAAAATAGTTGTGATGCAGGTGGGCCTTGGAGTTTTTATACCATGTTGGGGGGCCCAGAAAGAAAAAGGTTGAGAACCCCTTCTCTAGTAAATGATGAGGGCAGCTCCTCTGACCCTCCAATTACTGTCCAGTGTTTGCTCAGTTATCAACCTAGAGCTCAGTTTCTTGACACTTTTTCTGTGAGGGAAACTTCAAGGCACGGGTCACCTTGCACTCTTCCTGGTTTGAACAACCATGAGTTACTCTCCCTGCCCTCTCCCTTTCCTATATAGGGAAATAGTCGTTTTAGGATCTGTGGGCAGCCTATATGGAGCAACTGTCCAGAGCACCCAGTTACACTTGTGGAGAGCATCAGAGAAGATATCATGTATTCTTCTCTGTCAGTCTCTCCAGGAATAACCCTTTGAGGATCAGGAAAAAAGGGCTAATGAGGAAGCTGCAGTACAGACCAACATCTCTTCCTCTCCACCCTGTGGTGCAATAATGCTTTCACCTCCATCGTATGCAGATAATGTCAAGCAGTTCCAGGAATTGATGGGAAAAAAATTCATATCCTTTTGGACTCGTGAGATCGAGCACAAACTAATAGTTGTTCTCCATACTGCCTCCTCTGGTAGGTTAGCCTTATCTGTAAACATGGCTTTGCTGGAACCAGCCAAAACAACATGGTAAACCCCAGCTATTGTACTCCCAACTTGTAAGAGGACAAATGAGAAATACTGTGTTCCTGCCAAGGGTTATGCACTCCTGTTCACTCTCCCAGCCCTGAACTCACTGGTGGTGGATGGTGTGAACGAATGAAATAGACAACACTGTTCTAGATCCACCCCACACAGCAAGGATCAATAACAGCTAGACTTGTTTGGCTCCAAATATTGCTCTTCTGTGTTATTACAATTTAGAATAGTCAATTATTAAGCCATACTCAAAAAATATAATTACATTAATTATGGAAAGATCAATTCTTTTATTGACCACTTACCACAAAAGCAGTGAGAGCAATTTCAAGTGATCATCACAGAGGTACAACTGTTGGCAAGGACTTCATTGCAAGCCTCCCTGGATACATCTGACATGGTGCCTCGATCTAGATGTATGTTGATTATAGATACTCACGGTAGCTCTCATCAAGCTAGCTCAAGTACAAATAATAGCATAGCCACGATAGCATGCGCAGTGGAAACAGAAGCACAGCTAAGCCATGCCAAGTACAAACCCATCTTAAAAAAAGTGGATATGTACTTGACAGGGCTCAGCCATGCATCTCCTGTTGTTACCCGTGCTGATGCGGATACACTAATAATTATACTATCTCAATGAGAGCTAGCTTGAATACGTGTACAGAAGCAGGGGAATCACTCCCCTATCCTTAGCATCGATCCCATGAAAGGACTTAAAATCACTAGATCGGTGGAAAGTTCCATACATGGTCTGCACAGGAGTCCCCTTCGCACTGCTTCCCCCCACGGTGACCATAGAAATAGATGCACACGCTAATAGGATGGGCAGCGCATCTTCATTCATACCATTGAAGACAAATATAATGCTTAGGAATCTAATCTCCATATCAATTTGCTGAAGCTCAAAGCAGTCAAATATGCATGCAAATATTATCCAGCTATGATCAAGAGGCAATCCATCAGAATTATGACAGACAACAGAACCAACATCGACTACATAAGTTACCAGGGAGGAGCAAAATCCACATCCTTTTGTGTAGAAGTGCTAAAGCTGTGGAACTGGTGCATTGCCCACCAAATCTTCATCTCATCCATACTTACCAGGTCTCCAGAATACCATAAGAGACAAACTGAGCAGGCACTTCCGCCAGGATCACAAATGGGAACTCACTTAAGGGGGAGATAACTTATTTGGGGCTGTCTGGGAATAGATCTCTTCACCACTGCCACCAAAAGAAAATGTTTGCATCAGCATGGCCAAGACAAATATTGTTCCTGTACTTTGGTTCCCTTCCTCTCTCATCCATCACTACACTTAATAATGACTTGCTGACTCAAGACTTGGGGAAAATTAATCTCAACCTCGCAGCACTCACCTTAAGGGTTGGCTTCTAAATGCCTCTTACCTGTTTGAAAGAAGTACAAAAGGTGTTGGTGAACAGTAGGAGGGCTCATACTAGGAAAACATACCTGCAGAAATGTAAGAGATATTCCGCCAGTGGCATCTGTCCCCTGTTGACTATTCCCTGTTGCACATTCTTGATTATCTTTTGGTTTGAAGAACTCGGGTGTCTCTCTGAGTTCCATCCATTTAACAGTTGTTACAGCTTTCCATTGCCCAGTTGAAAGGTTTTCAACGTTTGCTCACTGCACCACATCTTGATTCATCAGAGGGTTAATGAACCTTTTTCCCCATGTCACAGAATCCACCCCAGTGTGGGATTTGAATTTGGTCCTCAGTTCTCTAATGAAACCACCCTTTGAGTCACTAGCTAGGTGTTCCCTTCACCACTTGTCCATGAAGAGTGCCTTTTTGGTGGCTATTACCTCATTTGGCAGAATCGAGCTAGGGATGTCTGAGCCCACCACACCATTTTTTGGTTTTATAAAGAAAAGGTTCTTCTCTGGCCACATCCTTAGTTTTTACCTATGTTAACCTTGGATTTCCATATCAGTCAGGATGTTCAGCTGCCACTTTTTATGCTAAGCCTCACCAGACTAGAGAATAAGGCACTCTTCACACCTTAGATGTCAGGAGAACATTAGTTTTTTTTATTTGGACAGGACTAAACCCTTTAGGGTCTCCCCAAGATTATTTGTCTTTCATGGACAGAGTTAAAGGGACCCCACTCTCACCCCAAAGACTGAGTGGTTTCTGGTTGCATTCTTTTTTTCTATGAGGTGACTAATATCTATCCTCCTCCTCAGATTATAGTCCTTTCTACAAAATCAGTGTTTGTTACTATCTCTATTAAATGTTCCCATTGCAGAAAGCTGCCATATGGGCTTTGGTTCACACTTTCTCAAAACATTACACTTTCATGCATTCCTCTAGGGCAGATGCTGCTTTTGGTACTGCTGTTCTTCTGCAGTTGTAGACTGGACTCCAAAGCACCCATCTCCTTTAGGGAGTACTGCTCAGGAATCACCTAAAGTGGAGCACCCATAAGGACATTACTCAAAGAAGAAGTTACTTACCTTACACAGTAACTGGAGTTCTTCAAGTCGTTTGTCTTTTGTGCTCGACTACCCGCCAGATTTCCCCTCTGCTTTGGAGTCTTTGCTTTTGTGGGACTTTGTGGTAGAGAAGAAATTGAGGGTAGCTCATCTGACACTGTCCTATATACCCTCAATAGAGGGCACAAGGTTAGCTAGGGCACATGTGCGGACTGAATTGGCACTACCAAAAGTCCCCAATCAAAAGGCTCAAAGGGAGTATGCCTGCCTGAAGTGGAGCACCCTTAGAGACAAACATCTTGAAGAACTCCAGTCACTGTACAAGGTAAGTAACATATCTCTAATGGTCATCTCTTCTTGTTCTTCAACATAGAAAGTTTCCAGACACCTAAAAATAATGTTCTCTTTCAAAAAAAAATTAATGAACTAACCTCTTTAAAAATGACTGCCATCTTTTATTGTTCATAATGGGACTGAGGTCACAAGCTGCCCTTTAGATGGTTCCTACTTCTGCTCACCTGCTATTCAGTACTCCTCCCTGTCTGTAGATCGCATAGGGGCCACCATCTTTCCTGAAGACAGCTTTTCTTCACAATTTTTAACTGTTAATAAACCTTATATCTTGTTCTTAGGAATTTTTGTGTACAGATAGCTGGGTGCATTTTTGCACCGTGTTTTCATTGGTTTCTAATTGCAGCATCTGGTTTTAAAGGTATATGCACATTTACGATACCATTAGCAGATGGACACAGCAATGTCACAAAAATGCTCATTAGCCTTGTGGGAGAGGAAACAATATATACGCACAATTATATTTGATTGGATATTAGAACAGAGATGTTTTGTTTTTAGTATGTGTTTTGAAATATACATTTTGCAAAATACAAGTAGTTTTTAAGATTTGTATCTCAAAAAGAAAAATTTTTAGCTGCCAGGTTCTGAACAGTATTTTCCTTTGACTTATGTATCACAGAGCTTCAATTCTTGGGTTATGTGTAACTTCAAAGAAGGCAAGACTTAACAGACAGCATGAGGGGGAAAAAATTAATATGGTTAAATTACATCTAGTTTCCTTGCCTGCCACTAACATGTTTGTCACTCAGTGCATTGACACACTTTATTTTTTATATATCTGAAATATCAGGATGACCGAGGGAAGCTTTTAAATGATCCAAGTTTATTCAGAACAGTTATCAGTGCAAGCTACAAACACATTTTTAAAAAAAAATCTTTCAGATTTTACTGTGCATAATCTCAGATCTAGCACCAGAGTTAATGGAGACAGAAACAGCTAAAAAGTTAAACCAGATCATCCAAATAATCACCCACCCCGTTTCCTTGTCTCATTTTTGCCTATTCATAAACATACCGGCATTCATTAATGTAATGAATTCCATCAAAGAAAAGTGTGTGTACTGATTGCCATGTGTATTATTGCTTACTTACTGGCACTGCTTTATTGTAACAGTTATATTCCCCTTATGGTTTGTTTTTTATAGGAAGATGTTTTACAAAATTTATCCCCTAACAAAGATGTTTAATGCTCAGCGTAGATTTCTGCTGCTAAAGGGACTGCCAGGGGATTCTGAGTGCAAATTATATACAGTTTACAGGAAGAAGCCAATTACATCTGTATGTATCCTCTCCAGTTCATGAGGTGGTGCTCCCTATGCCAAATATAAACAAACTAAATACAAAGTGAATGGCTAAACACTTGCACATGCAGTATGCTAGTATTTTTGTTTAATGTTAATGAGAATTAAGATATCTGTTAGTATAGTAGACTCCTTTACAGATTATAGATATGATATGGATATTAAACAAAAACATTGACTCCAGGTAATTGGTTTTAAAATCAGCTAAAAGACTTCTGATAAAATTGCCAATATTTAATTCACTTTACAAAAGTATCTCATTTTGTCCCACTATATTAGCCATTCTGGATTATTTGTTCTAAATAAATAGAACCCTGTTTCTAGAGTACACTCACATTTGCAGCACACTTTTGTTTTTATCTATTTACCTGACTCTGCTTACCTTTTCAGGTTAAAGTTGCAATTCTTAAATACATAGAGACTCTTGCACAGCAGATGGACCCAGGGGATTTCGTAAATTCAAGTGAAACTAGGCTGGCAGTATCTCGGATCATCACCTGGACAACAGAACCGAAAAGTTCAGATGTTAGGAAGGTATGTCCATTCATGCTAAAATATGTAGTTAGTCTTTCACGGTTTTTCTTCAGTAGTTTTGAAAGCTGAAAATTGTTCTGATTGTCCTATCAGAGTTAGGAGGTATTTGTATGTGGATTGTTACCATATTCCTAACTAATGATTTAACAAAAAAAAAAATTTCTTAGGGTTTTGTAATTTGACAGTTTTTCCAACAAAAGAATCCTACAAAAAATTCTTCGTAGGTTCATTCTTTAAAAGTATGGAGACCCTACTCCATTTCACGATACACAGATTAAATTAAAGCATGTCATGTCAAAATAGATAAAATAAAGCCTTGTCTAGACTAAGATAAAGGTGTGTTTTTTAAAATATTTGAGCTTAAAAGTTATACAATTTAAAGCTCTAGACAGTGCAAGTTATATTTTAGGTGGTTGGGAGGAACCTAACTTAGGGTAAAAGGAATACTGTTGTTTAAAACACTTTGTATGACAGTTAAATTTACTTAAGTGGCCATCTCTAGACAGCTTTAACTAATATTACTGCAACAAGGGCCACCTTCTGTCCCAGTAATAATACATTGATCACAGGAGGGGTGAGTAAGAAACTAAAATTATAGTTCATCTGGTTGAATGTTTGCATCTGGTTTTGCACATTCTTTGTATTTGACAAAAGGATTTAAGGAGCAATTGTTGAGTTGGTGACAATAGGAAGCTGACATTTTAATAAAACTACTACTTTGGCATCAAAGAACTTTTCATACAAAAGCTACTGTTGGTGACATTTGCTGTGGAAAACTAAAATACACATTCTACAGAGATTTTTTGCAGGAAGTGAGAGGGGGTTATGTTTCCCAGTAAAAAAAATTGATTAAAAAGAAGCGATTTGGTTTTCACTAACAGATTATTCTGTGTTTATCTTTTTGGGTGACCCCTTTCTTCTTGAGATTTTATGCCAACTTCCCACCACCAGACTTTAGAGACTTCTCTGGCCGCTCCTTTGACCGCTTCTCCCTCCCTTAGAGCTTGGCAACTCTCTCTTTTTTTGTCTTTTGCTGGGGAGACATAGTCTGATCACATGATCAATTATCTGTTCTTTGCTGATCATTTGTAGATTTACCTCTGCTCTCTCTAGCTTTTTCTTCATGGCGGACCTATTACTAACCTACATTAAAATAATTTCTCCTAAACCTACCCTTTTCTATTCCCGTTAGAAACTCCACCATCATCCTTGTCCCTCTGGCGCTGACTGTCTTAGTATCATTTTTCTCCCATAAGCGTGTAAAAGTATACAAATTTACAAAAAGCAGATTTCACAAAGTCTGTAAAAAGAAACTTCATTCATCGTGTGCAAACAAAAATTGGTGCTGAACTTTAGGAAACTTAGTGCGTTTCTCTGTGAACTAGATCATCATTTAGCAAGAAAATGGAAAGTACTTTTTTAAAAGGCGAGTATTGTTGCATTAGCGTATAGGTTTATGATACTCAATTATGTTCTTAATTTTGGTGTCCTCTTTCAGTCATTTTTTCCACTTCTCCTCCCCCTTTCCACTTACAGTAACTGTTGAATCCTGTTTTTCCTCAGCTGCTCAAAAAAGTCCATCATTCCTTGCCATTCCCATTGTTGAGTCTTGTCCAAGGTTTTATCAACTCAGCTGAGCAATCCCTGCTTGCCTAACTTTAGCTTTATTGTCCATCAGTCCATCCAAAACACTGCTCCCAAAATCATGTACTTTGCCTGTTGCACCAGCCCTGTCCAGACTCTTCTTCAGATCCCTTTTCTTAGCTTTCCTTGTCCTCCCAGATCATGCTGAGACTCCTAGTCTGTTAAACTACTGAAAATCTGGAGATATTGAAAACAAAGGATGTGGGGGAGTCTAACAAAATGCTCCTGCTTACTGGACAATCAGCTGAATTAAACTGCTCATTAAAATAGTGAGGAGGATCTCATCAATCTACTCAGTCATCAAAATGTATAGCAGTATATGGCAAAAAGTTGGTCAAGCAAGTGTTCTCCAGACAGGCATAATATTCTGTAACCATTAAGACTTCATTGAAGTTGCTTATCGCTCCCCCCACCTTTTTTTAATTAACTTTATAAAAGGGGAGGGAGTCATTTTAGTAAAAGATGAAGTGTTTGAATCCTTTTCTAATTTTATATGATATATGCTGATATCCAGCAATTGTTTTTAAATGAACTACATGTGAGCCCTTTTTGTCTGTTAGTTTTAAATATTTTTTTTTCAAACATTTTCAGAAATTTATTCTCCTGTAACTTGGTTACATAATAACACTAGCTAGAGCCCATTAAGGAACACTAATAATAAATAATAATCAGTTTGAAAACTTAACCCAAACCTACAAGTTCAAGGATGAAACATACTAACCATGTGAAAAATACATATGCTACCATACCTCCTGTAATTTAAAAAAAATAAAAGTTAGTTTTGTCCTTCATTTAATTGTAATGGATTGTCAGTCAACTTTCTTATTTATATAGACTTTCAAGAAATTTTTGGCAAGGTTTCTCAAAAGAGGCTACCAAAAAAACTAACTAGTCTTGGGGTGAGAGGCTAAATAGTACCATGGGCAAAAATTATCTAAGAGACAGGGGAAAAATTATAGGAATAGATGGTCAATTTTTTTCATGGTAAAAAGTTAACAATGGGCCTCAAGATTCCATATTAGTTTCAGTGTTTTAATATGTTTAGTAATGATCTAGAAGGAGTGTGTTTAAAAAAAAAATGAGGTAGCAAAATTTGCAGATGACACAAAGTTAATCAGTTATTCAAGTCTAGAGAAGGTTGAAGAACTTCAGAGTGTGACTCAACCAAATTTGATGAATAGACAACATGATGGCAAATGAAGTTCAGTGTTAACAAATGCAAAGCAGTGCACGCTGGCGGGAAGACGTAAACTACTTTTACACCTCACAAGTTTCTTAATTAACAGTATCAACTCAAGGAAGGGACTGGCAATCATTATGTAAAGCTTAACGAAGACTTCTGTATAATGTGTAGCTCTGGTCAAAAAAGTAAGCGTTATGTTAGAGTGCATAAGGAATGGCATGTTGAATAATGTGGAAAATATTATAATGCCATGATACAAATGAGTGATACAGCCTCATCTGGAATACTGTGTGCCATTCTGGTCACCCCTTCTCATAAAGGATATTGCAGAATTATAAGGGGTTCAGAGAATAACGAATTGTTAGAGGTATGGATAAATTCCTATGAAGAAAGTGAAAAAAAATTGGGATTTTTTACCTTAAAAGAAAGAGATTATTAGGGGGGATATGATAAAAGTAGCTGGAAACACATTCTGTTATTAAAGATCCGTAACATTTCCTGTCCCAATGCCCTGTTTTCAGTTGCTTATAAATTTGCCAAGCTTTGAGTATTTGGACTGAAGTTTTACTTGCTGGGTGTCTTCCTCGGGCTAAATATTTTCGGAAAAATTCAGCCAAAACTGTTCAGCCATTTCCAAGAATGAGATAATGCAGAAATACATTTTGCCCATGTTAAAAATTTCTGGTGACCATTTCTTTGAACAACATTAGTATCCATGGGATTTGGAGCAAGGGCTTGAAATTTGGCAGGGGCGTTTGTTTGTGTCAGGGATATGCCTTTTGCCATCCCTGTGAAAATCTGCCCAAATTTGGCCAAGTTATAAGCCTTTGAAAATTGTAGTTTGCACATGGCTGATTTTGGCAGCTAAAATCTCCAAAGATTCCATCCTCGCTGAGCATGCTTAAGCAACTCACAGCTCCTAGGTGCTCACCAGACTGAGCATGCACCATCCTCACAGAAAGAGAATGTGCTCCAGCCTAGGGCTGTGGGGGTTTAAAAGGACTTTTCTTGTAATTGCTACTCCCAGGTGGTCCATTCCAGGGTGGTGTTGGGCATTAGAATCAAGAGCAGAGATGTCACGGCTTGGTTGCATGCCCAGCTTGAGACTCTGTGATCTGATATGCTGAAGTGTTGAGCACTAACAGCAATGATTAATTCTGTGGAAAGCTCTGTTTTGAACATATAAAGTGCTTAATACTGTGAAAAATCAGGTCCCAGTCTTCTCAGATTAGTGGTAACTTTTTACCTTATCACCCATCAGTTCTCCATCTGTAAAATGGGAGTAATACCCCCTCATCTCAAAGGAGTGTTGTGAAGTTAAAATTAATGTTTATGTGAAGCACTTATCACTATAGTATCTAAGTGCCATAGAAAAGCTATGAGGAAATTAATAATTCTGTCTTGAGAGCAGTTTGAATAGTGTGCAGCTCATTAAGTGAGCACTGTCCATCATGTGTACTGAATGAGGCATGGGCCTTGTGGAAAAAATAGTATGTGACCATGTAATTAAAGATTGTGTCATAATACATTTGCACTGGGGGGGCAGAATTAAGATTGTGCTGGCATTTCCTTACTTTTGAGTACTTGACTTTGTAACACTGATGTTCTTTTAACATAGTTTATTGTGTGTAACATATAATAAGAAATGGCATAGAGAAATTAGGTTGGGAGCTTCTGCTCTCTGTCTCATAACACAAGAATAAGAGGACATTCAATTAAACTAGAAAGTACGAAATTTAAAAAATGCTAAAAGTAAATGCTTTTTCATTCAGCATATAGTAAGACAGTAATACTCATTGCCACAAGTTGTTGTTGAGGCCTGTTATTGGAGAGATTCAAAGAGTTTAAAAAGTATGGATTGGATGAATGGACTGTAAGGTGGATAGAAAGCTGGCTAGATCGGGCTTAACGGGTAGTGATCAATGGCTTAATGTCTAAATTGGCAGCCGGTATCAAGCGGAGTGCCCCAGGGGTCAGTCCTGGGGCCAGTTTTGTCAAACATCTTCATTAATGATCTGGATGATGGGATGTATTGCACCCTCAGCATGTTCATGGATGACACTAAACTGGGGGGAGAGGTAGATATGCTGGAGGGTAGGGATAGGGTCCAGAGTGACCTAGACAAATTGGAAGATTGGGCCAAAAAAAATCTGATGAGGTTCAACAAGGACAAGTGCAGAGTCTTGCATTTAGGATGGAAGAATCCCATGCACTGCTACAGGCTGGGGACCGACTGGCTCAGCAGCCATTCTGCAGAAAAGCACCTGGGGATTACTGTGGACGAGAAGCTGGATATGAGTCAACAGTGTGCCCTTGTTGCCAAGAAGGCTAACGACATATTGCGCCGCATTAGTAGGAGCATTGCCAGCAGATTGAGGGAAGTGATTATTCCCCTCTATTCGGCACTTCTGAGGCCACATCTGGAGTATTGCATCCAATTTTGGGCCCCCTACTCCAGAAAGGATGTGGACAAATTGGAGAGAGTCCAGCGGAGGGCAAGGAAAATGATTAGGGGGCTGGGACACATGACTTATGAGGAGAGGCTGAGGGATCTGGGCTTATTTAGTCTGCAGAAGAGAAGAATGAGGGGGGATTTGATAACTGCTTTTCACCTACCTGAAGGGCATTCCAAAGAGGGTGGAGCTTGGCTGTTCTCAGTGGTGGCAGATGACAGAACAAGGAGCAATGATCTCAAGTTGCAGTGGGGAAGGTCTAGGTTGGATATTAGGGAAAACTATTTCACTAGGAGGCTGGTGAAGCACTGGAATGGGTTACCTAGGGAGGTGGTGAAATCTCCATCCTTGGAAGTTTTTAAGGTCAGGCTTGACAAAGGCCTGGCTGGGATGATTTAGTTGGGTTTGGTCCTGCTTTGAGAAGGGGGTTGGACTAGATGACCTCCTGAGGTCTCTTCCAACCCTAATCTTCTATGATTCTATGACTTGGTCATTTATATGGATAACAAGAATATCCAGAATTATTACATTTAATGCTAACACATTTTGGAAGGAATAAAATGAATAGAAAAACATTTTTAAACAATGTTTGGCAAGTTTCAGTGGTATTTTTCAAAGACTATATTTACAAGAGTAGTTTTGACTCGCAGTATATTTGTCAAATAAATTATTTGGCAAATACCAGTGAAATGCAAATACAGTAATATAATCTCCTAGTATTCAGCAAGTCTATTTTTTCATCTCACTTGTTTTGGTTCCTGTCTTATTTCCATTCCTGGTTAAACTTCGCTTTTTCTTACTATAGTAGATCATACTGTGTCTAATTTTGTGTTATCTTTGTTTACTTTTTTGTCCTCTGCAACTGTCTCTCTCCCTTTACCTCCTCTTCAGTATTTTTCTCTCGCCACGTTTCTTCTGCTTCTCCCTCCAGAACCTTGCTGCAGTATTTCTCTGTTCTGATTTCTCATGTTGGAAAATGTCAGACATCTACTAGCCACAAACTAATGCAAAACACTGGGGGTCTTACTGCCCATAGGCAGTGCCCAAATGAGAAGCCAGTCCCTCTAGCTTCTTGGAATGGGGAAGTTGATGATGGTATTCCTCCTGGGTGGTATCTCATAATACTAATTGTCTTTCAGATATGCCTCTGTTTAGGTGTTGGTGCTGCTTACTTTATCAGTCATTAAACTCCACAGGCTGCTGGAAGGGAAGAGGAGACATGCACACTTCTGGTTCTCTTCCCCCACGCTGTCCTTCCTCCCCAAAACCTGAGTTGTCACAAGGCTAGGTGGGATTCTGCAGTACTTGACTCCATTGCAGCCTCCTTTTTTGGTTCCTCGTCTGCATCAGCTAGCTCCAGTGCTTGCCTCTGCTTCGGCTCAGAGCTTTCAAGCACCAGCAGAATGAAATATGACCCTGTTCTTGTAGATCTCAGAGCTGCACACAGGACTCTTAATAACATTAATGAAAACTGATCAGACTCTGGTCAATTTTCATTCTGCTTTAGCTTGGCAAAGTTTTAAGCGTGGGAGGTATAGGAGCAGACTGCTGACTAAGGGAGACAGCATTAATTCACTTTGCACTTGGTTCACATTTGGGAACTTAACTTCACAACCGCAGAAGGCTAGAAACATAAGCCAATAATTTCAAAAACAGGTGCCTGAAGTTAGGTTCCTATCTTCATATTTTAGGCACCTAAAGTGAGGAGTAATGACCATACAGTAGATCCATAAATAATTATTTAGAAATCTAACTTTAGGCATCATTTTTGAAAAGCCTGGACTTTATCTTTTTTTAAATGAAAGCTTAAGATTCTGTAGGGTTTGGTGGCACTTGCCCAGAGAAGTTTCTTAGTCACCCTGAGCTAGTGAATTTTTCAAGACCTGATAACACTTTTTCTAGAGCTTTATATTCAGGGGTCTCTTTCACCTAAATCCAGTAAAATTTAAGTAGTAAGGCACATGGCATTCTATCTTATCTGATGATTAAAATCTCTAGTATGGGTTCTTGTGTCAATAATTAACTGAATCATGGAGGAGCTGCCAATGAGCTTTATCATCTGGAACACTACATATAATTACGTTTTCTCATCCTACTTTTTGTTACCATCAGAGAGCCACTTGCAGTAGCTAGTTGCCCTGAGCTTCAAGATTACACCAATAAATATTTGAAAGTGATATCCTGACATTATTAAACTATGTTTTTTAAATGGTTTTCACGTAAATAGATTTAAATGAAAAATTAGATATATCATAAACATTCACAGCAACTTTCTCTATTTTTAATAGGTGGTAACTTTTTTTTAATGAACTTTTCGATTATATTAAAACAAAGCAGCTTTTTTCCACCTACTTTGTACAAATGACATTTTCCCAGTATGAGCATTTGCTATTGGTCGTTGAACTGGGACTTTTTTCTGGAGACTAGCATTCTGTGCTCCAGAATCTCAGTTGTGTTTTGAGTTTTATTTTGGGTTTGTTTTTTGTTTTTTTTAATGAAAAGTCCCTAGCAGCCTAGTTTCAAAGGTCAAATTTTTAAGGTCAACAGTACATAAACCAAAGCAGTGATATGTGCATCAATATACAGCCAGCCTGAAACAATAGTTGCGAGAGGGTTGGTTTACTATGAAGCAAAATAATGATGAATTAATCATCAACACTGATAACTCTTTGATTGGTGATCAAAGCATGTAAGAAAAAAAACCAATCACATTATGAAAATCTGCTGTGAATATAGCTCCACCTGAGACACCAAAATAAAACTTCATTTATGGGCAGACTTTGGGAATATCATTTTTATTTCCCATTTGACCCCCTATTATAGGAACATGTTGACACATGCTACTTCTCAAAATCACCTACAGTAGCCAAATGTGCATAATTAGAAGCTGCACTACTCGAGATGCAACGATTTGAGCCTTATTGTGATGGGCTCTGTACAAGTATAAAATACAGTTCTACCCCAGAAAGCTTAATTTCTAAATCATTTTGACTGATGCCTGGGGGTAAGGGCTTAGAATACAACAGAGAAGAGAGATAAGATAAGAGTCACAGTAATAACACAAGGTTACATATAAGATTAGCAACAGGTACAATCTGGAAACTTTAAGAGTTCTGGGGGGATTTATGTCTCAACTGGCAAAGAGATCAATGAATCACTTCTAGTCTAACCAGTTAGGAGTTGATGAATCTGTCAATTTCCCTTGGGTTTTTATTAACTCAAATTGCATTGAAGTGAAGAGACGAGGACAGGAATAAGAAAAAGGTTTAAACATGTAGCCGTTCACCAGTGAAGAACAGTTGTTCACAGCAAATTTATGTTTAAGATTTAATATTTACTTAATTATATTTAAACACAACCATGAATATGTGCTGATGTATGTTTTCAGTATTAGCTTTCCACTTAATTTAAAGTTATTATAGTTCATTACTCTGGAGAGAAAAAGAGAGAAATAAATATCTGAAAGAATTTTCTAAATTACTTGTTTAAATATTTTGGTACTTAAGCAAGTTGTCTATCATTTTTTCAAACTTTAGGCGCTGGTTCTGTCCAGTGCATAGCACACCATGTTGGTGAGCTGATAGATATAAATTGTTAATCTGGAATCAGCTTCATACCAGAATTAAAATATTAAATAAATCTGTGTAATTCAACAATATCCTGCATTTCTTTGCTATGTGGCTGGCCTCTTGCGATACTGACAAACCTTTTGGCCTCTTTTCAGAGTAGCAGCCGTGTTAGTCTGTATTCGCAAAAAGAAAAGGAGTACTTGTGGCACCTTAGAGACTAACAAATTTATTAGAGCATAAGCTTTCGTGAGATACAGCTCACTTCATCGGATGCATTTGGTGGAAAAAACAGAGGGGAGATTGATATACACACACAGAGAACATGAAACGCATTGTTTCATGTTCTCTGTGTGTGTATATCAATCTCCCCTCTGTTTTTTCCACCAAATGCATCCGATGAAGTGAGCTGTATCTCACGAAAGCTTATGCTCTAATAAATTTGTTAGTCTCTAAGGTGCCACAAGTACTCCTTTTCTTTTGGCCTCTGTAATCAGCACTGACTAAATTGTGTAAATGATACTAAATCAGCTAAAAAAAGTTAGCTAAAAAATACACTGCATAACTAATTACATTCTACTGTTATTAAAGAGATGTGTTTTTGATACAAGTCAAAGAAAACCATTTTAAAACACCAGTTTAAAAACAAGTATTTACTCCCTAAAAATGGGGAGGATCTATAAATTGCCTAACAAATAAAAACTTAAAATCAGAAAAATTATGCAGCAAGTCAGAAGCTCTAATATTAATATTTCAAATTTGATTTTTAATCTTCAAAGTGTTTTGCAATTTGCTAAATTAATTCTAATGACATTTACCTCACAAGATTATTATTCATTTTTATAGATAAGGGAAACTGAAGAAGAAAGTTTAAATGACTCCCCATGTGATCTTGGGGGAGTCTGTGTAAGTTAAAGACATATGATCAGACCACAGAACTATGCCTACTGTTCTCCAGGTTAACACATCTATTTGCTAAATATTAAAATAAAAAATAAGGATTCTCAGTTGATAAACCTGTGGGTCACAACCCACCGAGAGTCACCAGAAAGTTTCTGGGGAAGAGGCAGGTGTAGCAAGCTGGCTCCCATCATGTCTGAGGTATTCTGCTAAATGAGTCTTCTGTCATTTGGAAATGATTCTGTTTTAATGCCGAAATCACTTATGTCATTATGCCATTTTCTTTGTCATTTTATTTGTCTGTTGTTACTAGCACAAAGCACTCTGGGAGAATATCTCAAAATGACTTGTTGCTAGGAGGATCATGGGAAGTAAAAGGCTAAGGATTCCTGACCAGGGTCATCAGTGTGTGACCAGCAAATGTCCATTGTTGGTTTTTTAATCATGTCTGCCGATACCTTTATTCTTGAAGTTTTTATCTAATTAAAATAGGTAATCAGCATTGTATTTCTGCCATCTTTTTTGATTACTCCTTTCGCTGGAATCCTTACTGGTAAAATAAAGCAATTTTCAATATCTAACATTTTTAAAACAAAAATTCACATAAGGTTTTCATTAATTTTTTTTGCTCTAGGCTGCACAGTCAGTGCTGATTGCCCTATTTGAACTAAATACCCCAGAGTTCACAATGTTACTGGGTGCATTACCAAAAACATTTCAGGATGGAGCAACAAAGCTTCTCCACAACCATCTCCGGAATACGGGCAATGGTGGTCAGGTATTTACACTTTTTTTGGGGGGGGGAAGGGCTCTGAAGTTACTGATACATACTTTCATCTTCATCTTAATATAGGTTGTTCTTCTTCCAGGGCGTGCTCATATCAATTCCAAGTAGGTGTGCGCGCGCTGCATACAGTTGTCAGAAGACTTTCCTCTAGCCATACCCGTCGGGTTGGCTGTAGAGCCCCTTGAAGTTGTGCCTTCGTGGTGGTGTATATAGGTCCCTGCCAACCTGCTGTCTCTTCAGTTCCTTCTTACTGCCCATGACAGTCTTTGGAGCTGCATTCTTCTCGATCCTCTAGTGGTCTTTCTCTTTGTATCTGTAAATAGTTAACTTAGTGTTAGTGTTTCAAGTAATTTTTATAGTTAGATATGTTTTTGTTGGGGATTCCCCCACTGCAGGTGCTGCCAGAAGCCTATGCCCAATGTGACTCCAACGATTCTTGCTTAAAGTGCTTGGGGAAGGCCCAACAGACCAACATGTACAAGATTTGCCAAGGTTTCTGCCCAAGAATCAAAAAGGAGAGAGACTCTAGGTTAAAACTACTCCTCATAGAGTCATCTCTCCATCCTCAGCCCGCACAGCCCACGTTGGACTCAAAATCTAAGGAGGCAAAGAAGCTGAACCTCTTTGGCCGAAAGGTCTACTCTAACAGAGGGCTCCAGCTTCAGATTGCCAACCAGCCACTACAATTTCAATTCTTGGAACGCTCTGACTAAGTTTAAAGAGTTGCTTCCAGCTGAATCCCGGTCAGAGTTTAGGGCCATCATCAAAGAGGGCGAGATTATAGCAAGGACCTCATTGCAAGCCAGACTTGACTCAGCGGTCTTGGCAACCCGCACAATGTCAACCAGTATAGCCATGTGAAGGAGCTCATGGCTACAGAGTTCAGGCCTCGCACGTGAGGTCCAAAAAACAATTCAGGAATTGCCCTTCGATGGATCAGGGCTGTTCTTGGAGCAAATGGACTCTAAGCTTCAGTCTCAAAGACTTGCAAGTAACATTAAAATCTCTTGGCTCCATACACTAGCCCCACGAAAGAAGCATTTCAAACCTCAGTGTCCCCAATGCTTCTGCCCAACTCATCCTAGACAGGATTACAACAGGAAGCAGGGCAGAAATTATAGGAAGAGGCCACCTCAGCCCTCTTCCACCCAGAGCCAGGGCTTGGTGAGGCAGTCTTTTGACCCCAAGCAAAATTTTTGAAGGTGCATCTGGGGGTGACGCACCAGGCAAAATCCCGTATACTTCCTTCCATTTCATGAACTGTCTATCCCATTTCTACCATGCCTGGGCCCTGATCACCTTGGATCAATGTGTCGTATGCATGGTCGAATTGGGATATTCTCTCAAATTCTGTTCCATCCCTCCCATCCATTCCCCTTTCCTCTTCAGGGACCCTTCTCACAAGCAACTTTTCATACAGGAGTTACAAACACTCCTATAAGCTGGAACAGTAGAGGAGGTCCCTCAGAATTTCTGGGGCAAGGGGTTTTATTCCCAATATTTCCTAATCCCGAAAGCAAGGGCAGGCTCAGGCCTATTCTAGACCTGTGAAACCTCAATAGATTCATGAAAAAGTTGAAGTTCTTCATGGTCTCCCTGGCTTCCATTATCTCCTCCTTGGATCTGGAGGACTGGTACGCCCCCCCCTTAACTTGAAGGACACATACTTCCATGTGTCGATATTCCCGTCCCACAGGCGGTTCCTCCACTTTGTGGTCAACACCACCCATTATTAGTTTATGGTTCTCCCCTTCGGGCTGACAGCGGCCCCTTGGGTGTTCACCAAATGCATGTAGGTCGTAGATGCCTTCTTGAGGAGGCAACAGATGCAAGTGTTCCCATACCTAGATGACTTGCTAATTAAGTGCCGCACCAGAGCTCAGGTGGAGGAGCATGTGAACCTGGTACGGTTGACTTTTGACAGGTTCAGGCTGATACTGAATGAGACACAGTCAACTCTAACCCGCACTCAGAGGATAGAGTTCATCGGAGCTCTCCTAGACTCAGGTCAAGCCACAGCAGTCCTTCCAGAATTGCATTTTCTGACCATAGGTGCCATTAGGGGGCTTACAATGATACCCCACTACTATGGTGAGAAATTGCCTGAAGCTGCTTGGTTATGTGGCCACTTGTACGTATGTAGTTCAGCACGCGAGACACTGGCTCTACAGGCCTGGCTGGCCTCAGTATATGGGTCAAACCGAAACCACCTAGATATGATAATCACTGTTCCTCCTCCAGTTATTGAGTCCCTCCTGTGGTGGCTCAACCCGCAAGTGGTGTGTGCAGGAGTACCCTTCTCCAGACTCCAACCCTTGCTGTCTCTAATCACGGAGGCATCGGCAATGGGGCGGGGGGAGGGGGCATCTAGGAAGACTCAGGACTCAAGGTCTCTGGTCCGCGGCAGAACTTTCGCTGCACATCAACATCAGGGAGCTAAGAGCGGCTTGCTTCACTTGCCAGACATTCCAAACGCATCTGGAGAGCAGAAGTGTATCGGTATTGACCGACAATACAACAGTGATGTTCTATATAAACAGACAGGCTGCTCGCTCCTCTCCCCTATGCCAGGAAGCTCTCAAACTGTAAGACTTCTGCATTGCCCTCTCGATACATCTCGAGGCATCATACTTTCCGAGCTCTCAGAACAGGCTTGCCGATCATCTCAGCAGGTCCCTTCACAATCACGAGTAGTCTGTCCTTCCGGATGTCGTGATCAACATCTTCCAATGATGGGGGTTTCCCCAGATAGGCTTGTTCTCAACAAGACACAACAGAAAGTGTCAGCAGTTCTATTCCTACATGAATCACAGCCCGGGCTTGCTCACGGACGCTTTTCCCCTCACTTAGAAGGATCACTTGCTGTATGCATTCTCTCCCTTCCCACTTGTATGCAAGGTCCTGCAAAAGGTCAGTTATCTTAATAGCACCAGCATGGCCATGTCAACACTGGTTCACCTCGCCTGTCGGTGGACACGCCCATAACCTTGCCACTGGTCCCGGTCTTGATCATGCAGGACCACAGCCGCCTCCAGCATCCCAGTCTAGAGTCTCTCCATCTCATGGCTTGGAAACTCTGTGGCTAAACCCGTTGGAGCTCACGTGTTCAGACCTTGTTAGGGAGGTTCACCTTCGCAGTAGGAAACCATCCACTAGAGCCACTTATTTGGCTAAGTGGAAGAGATTATCTATTTGGCCATTACAAAAGGAAACTCCACCTTTACAGTCATCAGTTCCCTTTATCCTGGACTATTTACTACATTCGAAACGGCAGAGCCTGTCAGTGTCATCAATAAATGTGCACCTGGCCGCTATCTCGGTTTTCCATCCCAATTTGGCTGGCTGGTTGGTTTTCACTAACCCTATGGTTGGCTGCTTCCTCAAAGGATTAGATAGACTGTACCCTCAAGACAGCCAATCCCACCATGGGATCTCAACCTGGTACTCTCAAGACTGATGGGTCCTCCCCTTGAGCCCCTAGCAACATGATCTCTTCCCTACCTTTCCTGGAAAGTAGCGTTCTTGGTGGCTATAACTTCAGCCAGGAGAGTGTCTGAGCTTAAGGCCTTAACTTCTGAGCTCCCATATACTGTCTTCTATAAGGACAAGCTGCAATTGCACCCCACCCACCTTTTCTCCCAAGGTTAGTTTCACAATTCCACATGAACCAGGATATATTTCTTCCAGTATTCTTTCCTAAGCCGCATGCTAGCAACTGGGAGTGAATGTTCCACTCCCTGGATGTCAGACAAGTGTTAGCCTTTTACATCAAAAGAATGAAACTATTTGGGAAATCAAGATAACTCTTCATTGAGATTGTAAAGCAAATGAAGGGGCTTCCAGTGTCTTCCCAAAGAATCTCTTCATGAATCAGGGCATGCTACGACCTGGCAAAGATACCTGCCCCCGCGCTGATGGCATATTCCACATGGGCCAGGCATCCTCAGTGGCGTTCCTAGCACAAGTCCCTATTCAAGATACCTGCAGTGCAGTGACATGGTTATCAATCCACACCTTTACATCGCACTGCGCCGTTATACAGCAGGCCAGAGACGACGACACATTTGGCAGAGCAGTGCAGTCTGCGACCTGCTGAGCTCCGCCTCCTTCTCCTAGGAGATGTTTGGGAGTCACCTATTTGGAATCGACATAAACAAGCACTTGAAGAAAAAAAAACAGTTAGCTACCTTCTCGTAACTGTTGTTCTTCAAGATGTTGCTCATGTCCATTCCAAGAAGCGCCTACCTGCCCCTCTATCAGAGTACTCCGAAGAAACTGAAGAGGCAATGGATTCACAGGACCTATATACACCGCCCTGAAAGCACAATTCCAGCAAGCTCCACAGCCAACCCGATGGGTACTGCTAGGGGAAACTCCTTCCATCGACTGTGCACACGGCATGCGCACACCTCCTTGGAATGGACATGAGCAACACATCTCGAAGAACAGTTATGCAAAGGTAGGTAACTAGTTTTTTTTTTATTATAATTATTATTATTTAGTTTGCTTTTATTTATTTGCAAGGGGTTTCTAATTTGGAGTCTCCCTTAATTTATAGTTAACAATGTTATTTTAAAAAGGGGTGTGTATATATATTTCAAAAAGTTGAGAATTCTAAGCATTATTACTTTTAAGTAAACTGATCATGTTAGCTCTTGGTGCTCTTAACTTTCACAAACAGTAATATATCTCATGCCTATTTCTTTAGTTACTGAAATTACTTGTATCTCGCTAGGTTTCAGAGTGGTATCCATGTTAGTCTGTATCAGCAAAAAAAGTCCTTGTGTCACCTTAGAGACTAACAAATTTATTTGGGCATAAGCTTTTGTGGGATAAAACCCACTTCATCAGATGCATGGAGTGGAAAATACAGTAGAGAGGTATAAATACACAGCATATGAAAAGATGGGAGTTGCCTTAACAAGTGGGGGATCAGTGCTAGTGAGAAAATTCAATTGAAGTGGAAGTGGGCTATTCTCAACAGTTGACAAGAAGGGGTGAGTATCAGCAGGGGGAAATTAGTTTTTGTAGTGACCAATCCACTCCCAGTCTTTATTCAGGCCTAATTTGATGGTGTCCAGTTTGCAAATTAATTCCAGTTCTGCAGTTTCTCGTTGAAGTCTGTTTTTGAAGTTTTTTTGTTGAAGAATTTCCACTTTTAAGTCTGTTATTGAGTGTCCAGGGAGACTGAAGTGTTCTCCTACTGGTTTTTGAATGTTATAATTCTTGATGTCATACTTGTGTCCATTTATTCTTTTGTGTAGAGACCGTCCGGTTTGGGCAATGTACGTGGCAGAGGAGCATTGCTGGCACATGATGGCATATATCCCTGGACACTCAGTAACAGACTTGCTGATACTCACACCTTCTTGTTAACTGTTTGAAATGGGCCACCTTGATTACATTGGCCTCATTAGCACTACAAAAGTGATTTCCATCCCTTTCTTGCTAACTGCTGAGAATAGCCCACTTCCACCTCAATTGAATTGGCTCATTATCACTGACCCCTCCACATGGTAAGGCAACTCCCATCTTTTCATATGCTGTATATTTATACCTTTCTACTGTATTTTCCACTCCATGCATCTGATGAAGTGGGTTTTAGCCCACGAAAGCTTATGTCCAAATAAATTTGTTAGTCTCTAAGGTGCCACAAGGGCTCCTCGTTGTTTTTATATCTAGCTAGCTAATCTCGGAACTTTTCTGGTGTTAAAAATTAAATATAACATAAATTTAAAAGGAAATGTTATCTTTTACTAGAATACCATTTTTTCATAGGGGTCAATGGGAAGTCCTTTAACAAGACCTACACCACGTTCACCAGCCAGTTGGTCCAGTCCTCTCACTTCCCCAACCAATACATCACAGAATACTTTGTCACCAAGGTAATATAAGGCTACGTTATAACTTTACATTATAACTTGGTGTTATGGGTTTTTTGTGTGTTCTCCTGAATTCTAAACCCATCAAAAAGTGCAGAAAGACTTTTACCCAGTTAAATCAACCTCTGGATACTTAGAATAATCACTTATTAAAAACTATTAACTAGGACTAATCACCAGACAACTTAAAATTTTGGAGGGTAAAAGGCACTAACCGATGAAATGCTCTACAGCTTAACTGCCATTTCTACCAATCTAGAGGATTTCATGGGTCATGTTTTTGATGGTGATGGATTTAGTAGTTTGAAGTTTTAAATGTTAAAATTGTAGGCAAGTTCACTGTAGTAGTTTATACTTTATATTTAATAGAGAAACTCTGCAGAAGCTCAAGGCATTAATACTTTCAGCAGTAGAGAGTGAAGCAACAGTCTGCTTCCTCCTGCTGCTGTTCCTAAATAAGCAGATCTCTTGTTGGCCATCCAGTTCCACCACTTGAAGAAGTCCCAAGTATCAGTCATTGGTGGTCTCCTTAACAAAGGAGGGGAGGGATGCCATTGAGAGGCAGCCACCATAGATCCCATAGGAGTGTGGTTCCACTCCTGTGGCCTCACTCTCAGAAAAATACCAGAAAATAAATTGAACCTTTTTATCCCCTTCTTCCATGTTTCCCTGGATCTACAGTGCATTCGATTATGACACAGAAAACATGAATTCTGAAGATATTTATAGTTCTCTTCGTGGAGTCACTGAAGCCATTCAGAACTTCAGTTTCCGTAGTCAGGAAGATATGAATGAGCCTGTGAAACGGGATTCCAAAAAGGACGATGGTGATTTAGTGAGTGTTTGAATGACAGACAACGCGAAGAGCTGATTTAGTACAGCTGAATTATCTCTTTAAATGGATTTGTATATCAAGGGTAGAATTTTCAGAGTACCTAAGTACCATTTTCAAAAGTGCCATAGGCTTTTAGGATCCTAAATCCCATTGACTTTCAATGAGACTCAAGCTCTTAAATGCCTAACCATGCTTATCAACCTTTTGAAAATGGGACTGAGGCTACTTAAGTGACTTAGGTGCTTTTTAAAATTGTACTCCTGGTCTTAAAGTAAAGTAACCTGTTTATGTTAGAGATGTCAAATTTTAATTACAAAAAGTCATGCTGCTAATCAAGTCTATGTAGAATGCCAGCACTTTAAAGCCTGTTGGACTATGGCTTTAGTTTTAACTTGTAACTGTTTATTAATGTTACCTGTTTTAGACTGAATGGTCAGCTTTATATTCTTGCTGTTGTACTGGAAGGAGACTATATGATTTCTGTCCCTGAATAGTATCATTTGAATAAAATATGTACTTCATTAAATCTCTTCTAGAGAGTGAAACTTTGAATAAAAAGAATTCTAGACATCTTTTGATGTGTGTCCCTCAAAAGGAGCAAGTCCAAACAAATGCTTTATAGTGTCTAAAAGCTGTGAGCAAAATTTTCAAACTTGGGTGTCTGGTTCTGGAACTCAGGCTCAACAGAACTGAAAATCAGGCCAATTATTTAGGTGCTTAAATATGGATTTAAGTATCTAACTTTAGGCTTCCTCTATGAAAATGTTGCTGTTTTTGTGTTCAGTTCAAACACCTAAGTCCTTTTAGGCAATGTTCATACACACCATTTGAGATGAAAGCTAAACTTTCTGAGGGCTTTTCTATGAACACTTAGTTCACAGCAAAGTAGCATTTAAATCTATCCCGTACTAGCGTGCTGTGCACTAGGAGTTTATTTGGACCCTACTTCTGTGCACTAAAAATTCCCTAGGGCAGTGTTCTCAAACTTTTTTTTTTTTGCGGATCACTTGAAAATTGCTGAGGGTCTCAGCAGACCACTTAATGATCTTTCCAAATGTTGTTTGTACCAATAGCTATCTATTGTAAAGAGCTTTGGATAAAAGCACTATATAAGAAAAAACTTAATAATAATTAACCTTTTATTGTTCTACAAATAAAAGCATGCAACTCATATTTTAATATCAGTAGACTTACCTTTCTAATGTGATGGATGTGCCCTCTCTCCCCCACCGCAGCAGCCCCCAAGCTGGGGCTGGGAAGGAGGGCTGTCTCTCCCCGGCAGTCGCAGCCGTGGAGCTGGCAAAGTCACCTCTTTCTCTGGCCGCCGCAGCCCTGCACATCCCAAATTCCCCTCACACCCTCTTCTCACCCCACTCCCCCCTCCCACCTATCCCCTATTCCCCCCAAGGCCACCACCTCACCAAACATGTGAGTCTTCTCCAGGGACCAGGCACCTAATTAATGGAGCCATGCCTGCGCGGCTCCACTAATTTAGTAGGTGGCTCTTCATTCTCTTGTGTGCGGCCGCCCAAGTGTGCATCTTAGAGGGAACTATCCACGGACCACCTGAATGGAGCGCACGGGCCACTGGTGGTCCATGGACCACAGTTTGAGAACCTCTGCCCTAGGGTGCTCAATACTTGGCAGCAGGGTTCAGATGGACACTTAGTGAACGGCAAAGTATTATAGGACAGGTTTACAACTCAGCCTGCTGCAAACTAAGTGTTCATTTACATAAGTCATAAGTGTTGAGAAACAATGAGCCAATTTAAGATGTTAGTTGGTACTCTTTGGCACCAGTGGAACCTTGCAAACTTTGTAGCTTGTCTTTGAGATTGTCTACATGAGACTTAGGACACAGCAATTTTAGGGTGTGCATTTACAGCACATTGCCTACTCTGTACAACACCCACATGTGGACACTGTTACTGTGTGCTAAGAGGGCCATCAAGCACTTTAATTTACTACCCTTTAGTGTACTGGATTTTAAAGTATAAAGAGCACTTTTAGTGCACAATAGGAGTCTCCACAAGGGAATTAGTGTAGAGTAGCCAGAGTGTGGTAAATTTACACCCAGCTTGCTGCACACTAACTTCCCTGTGTAGAGAAGACTATTATTTGCTACTGTTAACCTAAGAGGAACAGTGAACTACAAAGTGAGTGAGATATTAAATATGTTTATGGGGAGGGGTGTTTTTATTTTTTCCTGGCAGATTTGCAGTGGCTCTGGAATAGCGGATCTAAGAGCAGGAGGTGGTGCAATTGATACAGGCCGAACAGCTCTTGATAACAAAACATCATTACTAAACACAATGCCTTCCCACTCTTCTCCACGTTCACGAGATTATAACCCGTACAATTACTCGGATAGTATCAGTTCTTTTAACAAATCTGCTTTGAAAGAAGCTATGTTTGATGATGATGCAGAGCAATTTCCTGATGGTAAGTTCTAGATTACATTCTTTATTAGAGGGGAAATCGTAAGATTTGTCTACATTTGTTGCGTATAGTCTTTAAGGTTTTCATGTAGTAAATAGAGGCTGAGCTAAATTAGCTATACATAAAAGTATCTGAAGGAACTGGACTGCTGATGCAATAAATCATGATTTTCGGACTAGGTTTATTGAATAGCAAATCCTATCTGAATATTGTGAAAAGCAAGCAGCGTTACAAACGCTATCAGACAGAATTCCAATGTTATGGAATATTCCAGTATTAATGTTCTTCCTTATAAATACAAAGTTATAGGAAAAGTAAGGGACTGGAATAAGAGAATTGCTAACTATAGCGTATATTTTAGTGCATGACAGTCCAAAAAGAAAAAAAAATGTAGGTATGTTGCTTTATCTAATTTTTTTCAGTTTGTCAGGTGAAAAAAGATATTTGTGATTACCCAGTTTCTTTTTTCATTATGTAAAACTAGTTTTGGCTACAGATGAAAGATTAACAGCATAGAGTTTTGGTGGTGAAATATTTTTATTTGAAACACAAATCTGGGGTATTTTGTGTTGACTAAACGTTTTTTAAATGCATGTGCTGAAAAAAGTGGCTGCAGTCAAACCATGTTGACATAGATACTCAGCTTGCTGCTTTATAAGCTTGTTAAGTTAAACTTTAATTTTTTCCAGTGTATTTTCTTGTAATGTTTATAACCAAATGTTTTCTTTTGCATTTGTTTGCTTCTCTCATTCTTTCTTGCTCATTTTTCTTCTCCAATTCTGTAGCTTATAATAACATTTTCTAGAGATATGGTACTAGCTGTGAACTCTATGTTCCCAATTATCAACTGGTCTGAATTGAGGCAAAACACTGATGACCAGCTGAGGATCTGGCCCCACATTCTTGAAACAAAAAGATGATGACCATTAAGATATCACCCTATTGAGAGTTTGGTTTGAAGCATGCCCATATGTAGCAGTGTCCCCAAGATTATGCAGCACTGCTTTGTCTACCTTGCCCTCTCTTAATCACTAGTCTTTCATCCGTGTCAATCAGTATAGTATTCTCTGTTATTTATTTATATTGATATTATATTCAGTTTATTTTACATTACCCCCAGATATTCAGTGTGCCCATTTTTGTATTGAAGTTGCTTGGGTTGGAGGGAATGGTGGTTTAACAACTGGATAGGGAACAGTTGTGGCTTTTGGTATTCTGTTCAAGTTTAGAATATGCACAACTAAATAGTAGATGGGCAATAGGAGTGGATTGTGGACCCGTGGAGAGATTCCTCTTTAAGTAAAGGAGAAGGAAGCTTGTAGTACCTGTACAAGTTTACTAGTGCTGGCAAACAATCTTTACTGTCCTAGACCTGAGACACTTAAGTAAAATTATAAATTATTTGAATTACTCTTTCATTTTGATAAGTACCTCATGTTCATTAAAAATAAATGTATAAAGGGTTTTAAAGTCTAATTCTAATGGTGTTAACCTTATAAGCATACTGCTATCAATGCTCAGAAACAAATTCAGAGTAGAAAAGTTATTTTGTGCTTTTGTTCATGATGAAATTATTTCATATGAAGTTGAATACAAAGATTTGTAATGAAGTCTTAACTTTTCACTTTTCTTTAACATCGAGCATACATCAGCAAAAGTCCCCGGCCTCTTGACACTCCCAATTGTACATGCTGTACACCTTACTGAAAATCTCAAGGAAACCTTTTAAAATGTGATGGCAATGCAGAAAAACTGGTAGAGGGGATTGTTACTGTAGTGCTTCAGTAGATAGCGAATATTTTGAAATGAGTATTCAGTTATAGTCTAATCTTTATTATGTCATTAAGAGTAGTTCTTATTAGAGCCTGGTGAGAAGGGATTTCTTGCTTCTGTTTCAACTGTAGTTCTGTTATTAAGCAATGATTTGCCATAGGAACTACCTGAAAGAAAGTAATACTCTCTCTGGTATTGTTTGTATTCAGATTTAGTAATTGCACTCAGAGTGAGATTTACGTGATTCTCTACTTGAAAAATTTACTTTTATTCAGCTTCATTTTCTTGAAATGTCACCATTTATTTAGCTAGTTGTCAGCATTAACAGCCATTGTCAGTTAGTCTTCAATTGTATTTTATGTAAGATAAAAAGATATGATATATACTGGATCTAACCTAAGTGCAGTTCTACTTATTGACATAGCTTTTTACCAAGTGATGGTTGGGGTAAGTAAATGGTCAATGTTCATGTTTTACTATTTACATGGCCAAATACAATGTTGTTAATTATGGGAAACCTAGTATGTTTCTGGAACATTACTGGAAATACAAAAAGAACAGATTCAGACAATTCTTAGAGACAGTCAGTTAATGGCCAGACTGATCCTAGAGACACCACTGGATGTAGCTGTTACAGCTGCCCGCCCAGTCTCCATGACAGTGGTACTGAGGTGGGTTGTGGGGTTTTTTTTGTTGGCTACACCTCTCTAGATTGCCCAAAGAGCTACAGACTTCCAAGGGCCAAACTCTTTGCAGAGAAGATAGATTTTTCTCTCCACATCCTGAAGGATTCTCGGACCACGTTACACTCGTTAGAATCTACACTGTGGGACAGAAGAGAAGATATACCTCTCAACCACACGGCAGGTCACAATCTTCTCAATACCCACCATCTCAGTGCTGTTATGAGCCACAGTGTAAGAGACCCAGGGCTCTGGGAACAGTCTGCACTCCAGTCCATGACCTCTCAAACTGCCTCTTATAAGCACTTTTGATGAGCTGGTTGAGGGCCTGAACAATGATACCTTACAGCATCAGCTGCTATCTATACACCTGTCATGCCACTCAGAAGTCACCTTACCCTACTTCACAGCAGTTAGGACCAGCTCTAGAGCAAAGAGATTGATTTCTAGCCCTGAACTACAGGGTGCCTACTTCCATATCTCAATACAGCCATCATACAGGAGATTTCCTACTGCTTACCTTTGGGGCAGGATCATTATCAGTACAGACTGCCCCACACAGAGTCTTCTCCAAGGTTCTCATCATGGTAGTAGCATACTTACCCTGGTACAGTTATTGGACTTTATCAGAACCAACCTGATGCAGTACGAGCGAGAGCGCTCCTCTCACTACCCACATTCACCATCCTGGGACACATGTCTCCTTAATATGCTGGGGAGCTCAGCTACACAACAACAAAGTTCAGGACAAATGGCCTTCCACAGAAATGACCTTCCATAGCCCTGGGCTAAGGGCTGTCAGGAGTGCCTGTGCACGCGCACTGCCTTTCATCAAAAGCAACACACAAAGGTCATGATGTACTTAATATGACCTGTATGTTTTGTATAAACCACCAACAAGCTGCCAGATCGCCCTCCCTCTACAAGACAGCATTCAGTCTTTGGAATAGATGCACCCATCAAAATGTGCTCATCTCAACTGTCTGTCTACCAGGGATACAGAACGCGACATCCAACAGTCTCAGTTGGAATTTTCTCATGACAATGAGTGTGTACTGAATTCAGAGGTGCTTCAAGATATATCCACCCTTTGGGGAACCCTGCTGTGGATCTCTTCACTACTCAATGGAACAAGAAGGGTCCTTATTACTGCTCCAGGGCCAGCCTGGGGAAACATTTACTGGCAGTTGCCCTCATCTTCTCATGGGACAGGGCCCACTTGTATGTCTTTTCCCAGTTTCCTACTCTATCCAAGATTCTGTTGAAAATTCAACGAGACAAAGCGAGAGTTATTGTGTTTTCCCCTCTTGACCATGACAAGTCTGGCTCCCTTACCTGACACAGATGGCAATATGCCCTCCTGTTTCTCTTCAGCCCATTCCTCACCCGCTCTCTCAAAACAATGGGCTGACCCTCCACCCCAACCTGCAGGTCCTCCGCCTCCAGGCTTGGCTCCTTCTTAGTTCCAAGGCTTAGAAGCAGAATGCTCTGACAAGCTGAAAGACGTGTTGCAACACAACCACAAATTGACCGCTCGACATACTTATCTACAAAATGGAAACGACTGCAAGTTTGTGTCATTCCAAACACACAGACCCAACCTCATCTTTCCTCCCTCTGATTTTGCACTACATTTAAAACTCTCACTCAGTTCACTTAAGGTACATCTCGAGGCGAAAACGGCTTCCCACTTGGTGTTTGCTTACCCACTAATGCATAGATTCTTTAAGGGCATTGGGAATCTAGTTTTCAGGACTTTGACTAGACCTCCCTCCGAGTCCAGGGCAACTTGTTCTCTTACACCTGTCCATGAAGACAGCATTTCTAATTGCCATCACCTCAGCTAGGCACATAGGAGAAATAGCAGCCCTGATGGCACATCCACCATTCACAGCCTTTTTTTAAGGCAAAGTAACTCTAAGGCCATATTCCAAGTTTCTCCCTACTTTTTCTGCACTTTCCATATGAATCAACAGATCTATCTCCCTGTTTTTTCCCAAAACCACATTGTAACAACTGGGAGACAGTTGTGCATATGCTAGATATTAGAAGGACATTAGCATTCTACTTGGACAGGACTAAGGACTTCAGGAAATCCCCTAAACTCTTCCTTTTGTCCACAGAAAGATCCAAAAGCTCTGTGATATTGCCTCAAAGATTATCCAGATGGGTCTCTAGTTGCATTAATCACTTATCAAGGGCGCAACTTGCTTTTGTCCATAGTCCATACGTACTCCACGAGGTCAGTTTCTACCTCGGTCACGTTCTGTAGGGATACCCCTATCTCAGCAATCTATAGAGCAACGACTTGGGCCTCTGCCCATACTTTCGCAGAACATTATGCGATCACTGAAGATTTGGCCACTGACACCATCTTCAACTCCACAGTACTCTCTGTAGTAAAAGATTCCACTCCCAAGTCCCAGCCTCCAGTGGTGGGTACTGCTCGGGAGTCCCCTAAAGTGGAGCACCCATAGGGACACTACTCGAAGAAGAAGAAAAAGAAGAAGAAGAAACCCAACTTGTGCAGTAACGATGGTTCTTAGAGATGTGTGTCACTATGGGTGCTCCACAACCCACCCTCCTCCCCTCTACTTCAGAGTTCTCTATAGGGCTCTGTGGTAGAGAAGGAAGTGAGGGGGGTTGGCCCATGCAGTGCTAAATAGCCTCGAGGCAGGCCATGAGGGAGGGAGAGCACATGTGCGGGCTCAATGGGACACTGCTACCAAAAATCTCGATTAGAGGTGCAAGAGCACACAGGCACCTAAAGTGGAGCACCCGAAGAACCATCGTTACTGCACAAGGTGAGTAACTTCCTCTTCTGATTGTCCTGACATTTTATTGACTGCTTGGTAAATATTTAATTTGTCCTCAAAGTCCTTTTTTTTTTTTTTTAAATGGGTAAGTAAAATCCTGAGCTGTAATCTAATCTCATTGTGCCACTTTGGCACAGGAAAAATGTGAGAAGGCATATAGATCTTCCTAGCTGATTCTCTTACTGTCATTTGTAAGGCTTTACATCACTGTGGCAATGTAAGGTCCTTAAAACGTTTACAGGTTTTATGCTCCTGGGGGAATGGACTAAGATTGGGAACAGTTAACTAACAATCAGAACATTAACAATATTACTATGCAGGCAGGCTGCTACATTTCTGACTCGGAGAATGAGATCTATTAACTAGCAGGCAGGCTGCTACATTTCTGGCTCTGGGAAAGAGCCTTCCTCCTCCATAATAAAAAGACCTACCCCTGCATGACCCTGGTGAGCCGCAGTAGCTAGCAAGAGAGACAGAGTCTATCTCGCTTGTTGGCAGGCATGCACGCCCAGCTCTGCCCCCAACGGATATCATCTTCCCCACAGGGACGCACGCCCCGCTCCTCTCCCCCTGCAGTGATTTGCATCTCTGAGGCTGCTCTAGGCACGCTGGAACAGAAGTGCTGCCTGGGCTGCTGGGGAAGAGGCATGTATCCCACCGCAGATTTGCATTTTTCTGCACAGGGGGCACAGAAATATGCGGGACATGTGAATTCTGCACCCCCACAAGGGCACGGAATTCTGTCAAGAGTAAAAATCATCAAATCTCTATATTTAGCAGGGTGTTGTCATATTACAGAGTGAACCTCTTTCACCACTCAGGACATGATGTTTCTGGTAATTTTAGTAAATTGAATGAAACTACTGACTTTACTTGCATTGATCATTCCAGGCTTTACTTGCATTGATCATTCCATCATAGTAACATTGTTAATGTTTCTAATATTTGCCAAACATTAGTATTCCAAAAAATTGGACAGGCATGCTGGATTTTTCTTAGCATAACATAAGAATGGCCATACTGGTATGGTGGCGAGGAGGCATTGGTAGGATATGACTGAACTCTTTTCAGTGGATGGGAGAGTGATTATATTTGCCTGGTGGCCAGTTTCTCATAATAATGGGGCTGGGGATTTGGTTCCTTCACCTCTCGGGATATAGGATCTTCTGGTCTGATCCATAAATCTGGCACCATCAAGCTGCCTCAGTAGGACTTTCTGCTGCCTTGGTTCTGTGAGCTAAGCGGGTATTTTTTTTTTTTTAAAGAAGCAGTGAGCCTTTATTTTACTGCCAGGATTCATTTCTAGCTGCAGCAGCCACTCCTCTTGGCAGTTCTTATTCATTGCCTGAGGTGCTTACTGCTGTTTAAACAATAAACATAGGAAAGGCTCAAACTTGTTTGTGTGAAGAAGTGAAAATAAGGTGGCAGATTTTGCAGTCTGATTCCTGCCATTTTATTTTATCAGGGTGAAAATGCCAGCTGAGAGTGAGGACTGATACCTTATTTTATTGTGTGAAGAAAGGACAGAGATTTCTCAATTAGCTTTAACTGCTGCTTGCCATTATATGTTCTCCAGGATCCATGAGGGGGTCAGGGCACTTGAAAAGGCCATTTTGCAGGCTGCCTGCATGTCAGCTGTCAGGGTATATCAAAAAACCCTTGACTGACATTTTTTATTCCCAAGTTTAGTGCTTTTAATTAGGTACCTTTTGCATGACCAAACACCATCTGACACACAGTGGAAAACATGCTCCATTTTCTTTAGAAAGAAATTGCAGAAAATTCAAGGGCTTTTTTCATATATGTTGGTTTTTTTCATTTGCTTGGTTTCAGGGATTTGGCTGGAAGGGGATGCGCAAGTGGTGAGCAGGGAGGGTGAGGGAAGAGAGGAGAGAGACAGTGGGGAGGGGGTGGGGTTTGGGGCAGAGCAGGGGTGGAGTATGGGTGGAGCCACAGGCAGAAGAGGCTGTATGGGAAGCTACTGCCTCTCCAAGTGGAAGCTTCACCCACCGCCCATGTTCTTTACTATAGTTTCAACCATTTTGCATGATACTGAAGTTATGTTTAGCGCCCTGTAATTTGCATGATCGCCTCTGGAGCCTTTTTAAAAAATTAGCATCGCATTAGCTACGAATTCATACTATGCATTTAATTTATTTGTTTGGTACCCAGAGCAGTATTATACAACGTCAGTCCTTCAAAAACTGCTAAATTTCTTAGGACGTGAACTTATGCAATAACCTTTGAATGTGTGACATCAGCAAGGTTGATGAGAATATCATGCTGATGAAATTTATACTGTGGAATTAACCTGTCAGGGCAGAGTATATGCCTTGTTTCCCTAATATAATGTCAATACATGTTCCCAATAATAAAATTTATCATGGTAATTTATCTTCAGTGTGTGTGGTAGGACTACTGTGGCCTTGGTAATAAAAAATAATCATATTTAGTAAAAGTATTCTCTGTTCCAGTCCTCTGTACTAATTAATGACTATCATAGGGTTGAAGCAAAAAACCGTTTCAGTGTATCCTTTAGGTGAACATTAATGGTCTATTTATAGAATTTGCAAGCATGCATTATTAGTCATATAAACTCTAACATACTCGTTTATGGATGAAGGAGAGAGAGGTACTACTTGAATAAACATTTTTGTTTTCATGTATCCATGTCCTTGGCTATTCATCCAAAACAGAGGATAAACAGAACAAGTGGAGTTCTATTCTGTGCACTGCAGAAAAAGTTTTGATCTAAAATATTCAGTAGATGGTGAACATTTTACTGAGGTAGTGAACATTTACACAGCTCTAATGAAATCACTTTTTACTTGTTTTGTCTCCCTAAAGTGACTTATTGTTACTAAAGAGTAATAATGTAATAATAAACTCAAAGACCGATTAACATGTGATTTATCTGTATGTGATGTCAAAACAAATTTTGTTGCAGAAATTTTTCACTTGTAGCTTAATGTCAACATGAAATAGTCCTAGAGAAAGATACAAGACTGTCTCTGCTTAATGGCCATGTTTTGCAGATGTGAGAAAATTTGACTCCTTCCATTATGTACCTTATAAAATAGAAGTTTATTTGAGAGAGAGATTTTTTTGTTTGTATCTTTTACCTTTTTTCCTTCAAAAAGTACTGTGAGGTTCTTAATCTTCTACCTGGACATCAAGACAAAGGCAGAAGAGTTCCCTTTTCAAAGTCCAGAGATGTCTTACTATTTGGTAACGAAGTAAAGATAACAACTTGATACTTGAATTCACATTGGAGACCAGGTTTTATTGAAGTTTTGCAGGCATCTTGGGTTGACTGCCCAGTCTGTATAAGTATCAGTCTAGTTATTCATGCCTTGCTCATCATTATGGTATCCCTCCCCTGTATTTTTTAAATTCTCCTACACAGAGAGAGCTTGTCCTACGGACGGCAGCCTCAGCAGCGGCAACCCTGTGGAATTCTTAGTCTAATCAGCTTCACGTATCTGTTCAGTCATTGGAAGATTCAAGCTGCAGTCAGTTCATTTGCAAGTTGTTTTTTGCCATCATGCCAGACGTTTGTTGCTCAGGAATGCTGACCACACTGAAAATACAGTATTTGTGTTTATTTTGAGGGTAAAAATGTTCTTGCAGACAGAGCTGAGGAAAAGAAAGAATAGTTTCAAGGCCTATCAGCCTAGAAACTATCACTGCATTATGTGATGGGAGTTGCTTTTTATCACCTCTACAGTTTAAGGAATATGTCCATTTATTCCTTTTTAATAGAGCCTCCCTTGGACCATTCTGATCTGGTTGCAGAGTTACTGAAGGAATTGTCAAACCATAATGAGAGAGTTGAAGAAAGAAAGGCTGCATTGTATGAGCTTATGAAATTGACTCAAGAAGAGTCCTTTGGTGTTTGGGATGAGCACTTCAAAACGATACTACTTCTGTTACTTGAAACTCTTGGGGACAAAGAGGTAAGTTCAGACTAACCCAGAGTTGACAGAAATTGCTTTGGACATTAGGGTCCATTCTTCAATAACACTTCACATGGATGAAATTCATATTGCGTTTAAATGGTATATCTGGGAGGGGATAGACAAGTACCTGGTAGCAGTAAAATACTTTTTAATGGCAATCTACAAATGGGACTAAGAAAATGCCATTAAATTTTGAATAATCTCAGTGCCCCAAAAAGTAAAAAGAGGCAGTCGTTATGTTTACTTTATAGGGTTTTTTTTGTCTTTTGGGTTCTCCCAGTGTCCAGTCTTGTTGACTCCAACTCTGTCCAATGTTCTGTGCATTAGGCATACACAATCCAGCATCTGGTAATGGACTGGATAAAGGGGTCAGGCACATGGCTTTTTCTCCATACTACATATTTATGTTGAGCTAGCAATTTAAAAAAAGAAAATACAAAATAACTGAAAAATATACACCTTTTGTATCAAAAGAGCATTTCTCTGGTTCTCCCTCCCCTGCTTCCTATACTGGCTTCATGTTTCAGATGATTTTTGTGGTGGATGACAGTATAATGCATATTTATGCACAGTGGGTACTATTAGTTTGAACTCTGGGGTGGGAGTTATGGAAGCTTAAAATTGGTTGGTCATCCTTTTTTTTACCTTAGGGTTGGGGGTATTCGGCTAATTACTATGAAATTCAAAGTATTCTTATTTGTAGTTCACCTTCTAAGCAGGCCATGCAAAGCTTGCCTTTAAAAAATGTATAAATAAGAAGTATGTATACGCTATGGATGTAAATATCGTTTAAAAAGATAAGCATTTAAACTATAAAATTATATTGTTTAACTGGATAGCCGATTAAAAGGAGAGGGGACCAGGTACCTAGTTTGTCCCGATGCGGCCAACGCAGACACTCCATGCCACCCCAGCAGCAGCTTTCCTTCCCTTCGCTGACCAGTGCGTAATCCGCCTCCACAGCCAAACCCCTTCCGGTGGCACTGGGAGGCTGGGGACTACTTTACACACCCCTTCCCTTCCCTCCCCCCCCCAACTGGGCTGGGGCCACTCCTGCCAGCACAGCTGGGGCTTGGGTCAGTCTCTGTTGCAGGAGAACTGGTTGAAGACCTGCATGAAGCGGATTAATGGTTACGGTGGGTTAATGGTAAGACTAACACTTACCAGTTAGCCATTTAACCGTTGAATATTTTACATCCCTAGTGTATAAATCTCCCTCCTATCCCATATTCTCCTCTTTTGGAAAGGAGGTTTCCCTTGCTTTCTGGGAGGATACGAAACAGCTTTTGCTGCCCCTGCTATGTTCCAAGGTATAAAATCCTAAAACACATACAACATTATGTATAGGAAATAAATTTTAAGTACTTTTGGAGGTTTCTAAAATGTAGTTGTTACAATTGGCACGTCCCTTTCAGTTTTGTATAATTAGACTTACTATAATTAGTATGCCATAGTTAGACTTATAACTAGACATGTCTTCTCAATCAGAGGGACACAAAAATTGCAATATTTTTGAAAACTAAAATATTTCTAAGGCATTTTTTGGTAAAATAAGTGATTTAGACAAACTATGGTAATAGTGTTGTGTAAAGGTTTTATTAGCACTCACTTGGGATGATCTGCATATGTTGCTTGTGATTTTACAGGCATACATTGCATCTACATACATTGCTTAGTAAAAACTTCATAACACCATGTAAGATATATGTATAGAGAAGGGGTGAGAATATGGGTTGGGATGCTGTAAAGATTTTTCTGATAGTTCCATGTGCTTCGAGCTTGAATGAATAGGCTTGTACTGTATACTTTTGGGGGGAGCATATTATAATTTACATTTCCACTATCAAACAAGTTTGTGTCCAATTGCTGATCTAATATTAAAAGCACATTGTTCGTTCAAAGAGAAATAACTCAATTATATACAATATTTAACCTTTAGCATGCAATCAGAGCTTTGGCATTGAAAGTTTTAAGAGAAATTCTAAGGAACCAACCAGCAAGATTTAAAAATTATGCAGAGCTTACAATTATGAAGACACTAGAAGCTCATAAGGATCCTCATAAGGAGGTTAGTAAGCGGCTCTGTGTGTTTTGTGTATTTGAGGATGTGACACATGTCAAAGTACAAATCAAATGTAATATTCAAAGAATATGCTTGATAAATGATTCAAATGCTAGTGGGGAATTAAGTGGTTTGATAGTCAAGGATTCAGCAAATATTGGTTAATAAAGGCATGCTATAGTAGGAAGAATTACTGATTTATGGACCCTGAAATGCACAATTTCAACCTAAATAAAGTGGATTCATACTTAGCTATTGTCCCCAAATGAGAGACACATGCACCCAACTAACTGAGCATCAGATGGATCACTTTCAGTACTACTAGAAGGATAAAGGAGATTACCTCCCTTTTAAGCTATAGGTCCTGGAAGAAATGTGTACACAGGGAAACATTTTTATATTGTGTCATCACCACCATGTTTTTGCTTTTCAAAGAGTATTTCTCAGAAAAGCAGAAGCATTCAATGTATGCCACATCTAGTTCAACAGAGGGAAAGGTGAGAAAAGATGCATCTTGATATAATTTTTGTAAACAGAAGAAAAGGAGCAAATATCATGGTTGTCATCATTTTAGTACGTCTCTAAAACAACTAAATTAATCTGACTGCAAGTTGTCTGCTATGCCACCTGGAGATGTAGAAGCTCTTTAAAAGTATATTAAAGGTGTCAATGGAAAACCCTGTAAGAATCTATTTGTATGGCATGGTGTTGTTGCAAACATCATATATGATGATGATCAGAGATAGAAGAATTACCAGGTTCTGTGTCCATTGATGAATTCTAAAATGTTTTGTAGCAACATGGTTAATCCAGAGCCTGGTAATCCATTGATGATCCTTTTTAATAATATACAGAAATGCTCTCAATTATGCATAAAGATACCAGCACTTTAGAAATTCCTTGACATGTTGTTTACTGTAACATATGTGCTGTGAATAGTGCGACTTAGTGTTTTTAAACTGTTCGTGCAGTCCTGGGGGTCATGCAGCTTTAAACATGTCCCTTCAAACAGAAGAACCCTGCCCTGCCACTGGAATCAGTGCGGTATGGGACCTCAGCTTTTTCCCTACCTAGTATCTCGGGCCAATTAGTGGCTGGGTAGAGTGTTGGGGGAGGCAAGTAATTTCAGACCTGGCCTTGCACTGTGTTGCTTTGACCAGCAGCTCCACTGGGCATGTGCTGGAGGATGAGACTGAACGTGACAAGGGGACGCAGCTCTATCCCATCCAGCTTTTCAGCCAATATTATACCATTGAGGGACGTGCTTGAAATTTCTTTTCATGTAGCATTGGTGCAGCAAAAGAGGGGGAGCAAAGGGAAGACATGGATATGACAGGATAACCAGGTGATGAAGAGTGGGGGTAGAGGAGGAAAGGTGAAATGCAGTGAAATTAGATATGGAGGGTAGAAAGGAGGGGGTGGGAAAACATGTGGAGAGAAGGAAGCCATAGTAGCTCTCCCCCACACACACCCACTCATGAAAAAAATCCCAGATATAGGACATACACATCGGGGTGGCGGGGGGGGGGGAGAAACAGGAGACATAATTGAATTGATATATAAAAGAAATATAACTACAATGTCCACCGTAAAATTAGGGTTGCCAGGTGTCCGGTTTTCAACCGGAACACCCAGTTAAAAAGGGATCCTGTTGGCTCCAGTCAGCGCCACTGACTAGGCCGTTAAAAGTCCAGTTGGTGCAGGGTTGGCAGGCTCCCTACCCAGTTCTGCGTGGCTCCCCAGAAGCAGCAACGTGTTCCTACAGTGTAGGGGCAGCCAGGGGGACTCTGCACGCTGCCCCTGCCCCGAGCAAAACTGGCTCCACAATTTCCATTGGCCGGGAACCGCAGCCAATGGGTGATGCGGGGGAGGCCCCTGTGGGAGGAGGCAGTCCACAGAGCCACCTGGCTGTCTCGGCACCTAGGAGCTGAGGAACATGTCACCACTTCCAGGGAGTCGCCTGAGGTAAGCGCCACCCGGAACCTGCACCCCGAACCTGCTGCCCCAACCCTGAGGGCCCCCCACCCCCAAACTCTCTCCTGGAGCCCTCACCCCAACCCCTGGCCCTAGCCTGGTGAAAGTGAGCAAGGGTGGGTGAGAGCGAGCAACAGAGGGATGGGGATGAAGTGAGTGGGGAGGGGATGGCCTCAGAGAAGGGGTGGGGCCTTGGGACGGGGAAGGGGCAAGAATGTTCAGTTTTGTGCGATTAGAAAGTTGGCAACCCTACATAAAATTAAGCAATTCACATAAATACTGCTTTTGAGGTCGGCAGGCAAAGAAAGAAGTAAACATTCCTCTCATTTTTTAAAACTTAACTTTCACCAATGTTTTTTTCCCAAATTTTTTTTACACTGTGTGGAACTAATTGATTGCCTGAGCTCAAGTTTTTGAAACTTGTGACTGCAGTCTCTCCCATGCCCCTGCCCTCTCACTTTAGTCTCTCATTGTTTCCTCTTTTTCCTCCCTCCCCATTTATTCCATACAGTATATTAGTTATTAAATTCTCTCCATCACTTGTTTTCACTTCCCCATTCCACACCCTTTCCCTTGCTGTGTTCATGAAAGAGAGAAATAAAGGGAGAAAGGGGGGCAGAGTTGGGGACAGAACGAGAGCTTTGTAGACTCTTCCTCCTCACCACTCCCGTGAGTCCCTGCACACAATTGCCAGAAGCGGCAGGGAGTGTCTTGGTGCATTCAGCCCTCCTACTTCCCTGGAAGTGGACAGGGAAAGTGCAAGCCCTGGCATGTGAGTTCAAACTCACCCTACCCCCTCCCAGAAGCAACCAGTAAAGGAGGACGTTCTAGAGCTTCACGTAGCAAGCAGCACTCTGTACATCACAAACCTGGCTGTGTGTAGTGCCAGCCAGCAGGGAGCACAGTTGCAGAAGCATGACTTTTAGGGTAGAACCCTGTCCAGTATCCCCATTTGCATCCACATCCTCTTGAACTGCAAGCTGTTAGCACACAACTAATTACTGTTATGTTCCCTTACTAAATCCTCTATTAGTTGAAGATTCTGGTGCTAATTTTTGCTATTTTTTTCTAACTTTTATGCCTAACTTCTAGCCAGTGTAAAAATGTATGTGCTGTTATCTAAAATAATTTTCTTGAATGAGTGGAAAATCTGTCTCTCTCATCAGCAAGGACCTACAAGAAGTAGAGACTAGCAACCGGGTTAGTCTGTATTCTCAAAAAGAAAAGAAGTACTTGTGGCACTTTAGAGACTAAGCTTATGCTCAAATAAATTAGTTAGCTTCTAAGGCCATGTCTACACTACGAAATTAGGTCGATTTTATAGAATTCGGTTTTGTAGAAAGCGTTTTTATACAGTCGATTTGTCCCCACACAAATGCTCTAAGTGCATTTAGTCAGCGGAGTGCATCCACAGTACCGAGGCAACCGTCGACTTCCAGAGCATTGCACTGTGGGTAGCTATCCAGTCTCCACTGCCCATTTGAATTCTGGGTAGAAATCCCAGTGCCTAATGGGGCAAAAACATCGTTGCGGGTGGTTTTGGGTACATATCGTCAGGCCCTCCCTTCCCTCCCTCCGTCCGTGAAAGCAACGGCAGACAATCGTTTCGCACCATTTTTCCTGGGTTACCTGAGCAGACACCATACCAGGGCAAGCATGGAGCCCGCTCAGCTCGCAGTCACCGTATGTCTCCTGCGTGCTCGCAGACACGGTACTGCATTGCTACACAGCAGCAGCTCCTTGCCTTTTGGCAGCAGACAGTGCAGTATGACTGGTAGCCATCATCGCCGTACTCCAGGGTGCTCTTTTAGCCGACCTCAATGAGGTGAGTCAGGAGCGACTGGGCAAACATGGGAGTGACTCAGCCAAGTCATTTCCCTTTTAAGTTTCGTCTCATGGCGATTCAGTCCTGCTGGCAGTCTTAGTGCACCGTCTTCTAATGAGCAGCCAGGAGATGACGATGGTTAGCAGTCATACTGCACCGTTTTCTGCCAAGCACCCAGGAAATGACGATGGCCAGCAGTCGTACTGCACCGTCTGCTGCCAGCAAGATGTATAAAGATAGATGAAGTGGCTCAAAACAAGAAATAGACCAGAGTTGTTTTGTATTCATTTTCTTCTCCCTTTCTTCCTCCCTCCATGAAATCAGCGGCCTGCTAAACCCAGGGTTTTGAGTTCTATCCTTGAGGGGGCCATTCTGTTTCTCCTTGATGCAAAGCCACCCCCTTTGTTGATTTTAATTCCCTGTAAGCCATGTTGTCAGTCGCCCTTCCCTCCATCAGAGCAACGACAGACAATCGTTTCACGCCCTTTTCCCTGGATTGCCCGAGCAGATGCCATAGCACAGCAAGCATGGAGTCCGTTCAGCTCACCACAGCAGTTATGACCATTGTAAACACCTTGCACATTATCATGCAGTTTATGCAGAACCAGCACCTGAAAAACCAGGCGAGGAGGCAACGGCAGTGCGGTGATGAGGACACGAACACAGATTTCTCTAAAACAGCGGTCCCCAGCAGATAGGAGATCATGGTGTTACTGGGGCAGGCTCATGCTGTGGAACGCTGATTTTGGGCTTGGGAAACAAGCACAGAGTGGTGGGGCCGCATAGTGTTGCAGGTTTGGGATGATTCCCAGTGGCTGCAAAACTTTCACATGCCTAAGGGCACTTTCATGGAACTTTGTGACGTGCTTTCTCTTGCCCTGAAGCGCAAGAATACCAAGATTAGAGGAGCCCTCACAATTCACAAGTGAGTGGCAATAGCCCTGTGGAAGCTTGCAATGCCAGACAGCAACCGGTCAGTCGGTAATCAATTTGGAGTGGGCAAATCAACTGTGGGGGTTGCTGTGATGCAAGTAGCAAACGCAATAATTGAACTGCTGCTATCAAAGGTAGTGACTCTGGGAAATGTGCAGGTTATACTAGATGGCTTTGTTGCAATGGGATTCCCTAACTGGTGGGGTTATAGATGGAACGCATCCCTATCTTGGGACCAGACTACCAGGGCAGCCAGTACATAAACCGCAAGGGGTACTTTTCAATGGTGCTGCAAGCACTGGCGGATCACAAGGGACATTTCACCAACATCAACGTGGGATGGCCGGGAAAGGTACATGACGCTCGCATCTTCAGGAACTCTGGTCTGTTTAAACAGCTGCAGGAAGGGATTTACTTCCCAGACCAGAAAATAACTGTTGGGGATGTTGAAATGCCTATAGTTATCCTTGGGGACCCAGCCTACCCCTTAATGCCCTGGCTCATGAAGCCGTACACAGGCACCCTGGACAGTAGTAAGGAGCTGTTCAACTGTAGGCTGAGCAAGTGCAGAATGGTGGTAGAGTGTGCATTTGGACGTTTAAAGGGTCGCTGGCGCAGTTTACTGACTCGGTCAGACCTCAGCGAAACCAATATTCCCATTGTTATTGCTGCTTGTTTTGTGCTCCACAATCTCTCTGAGAGTAAGGGGGAGACGTTTATGGCAGGGTGAGAGGTTGATGTAAATCGCCTGGCTGCTGAATACGCGCAGCCAGACACCAGGGCGGTTAGAAGAGCACAGCAGGAAGCACTGCGCATCAGAGAAACTTTCAAAACCAGTTTCATGACTGGCCAGGGTACTGTGTGACACTTCTGTTTGTTTCTCCTTGATGAAAACCCACCCCTTGGTTGCCTCTAAATTCCCTGTAAGCCGCTGTCCCTCCCACCTTCGATCACAGCTTGCTTACAAAGGAAATAGTCACTATCGTTTAAAAAACATGTATTCTTTATTAATTGATTTTAAAAATAGGGAGATAACTCACAAGGTAGCCTGGGTGGGGTGTGGGAGGAGGGTAGGAGGGAAGGAAAAGGCCACTTTAAAACTTGTTGAATGCCAGCCTTCTGTTGCTTGGGCTGTCCACTGGGGTGGAGTGGTTGGGTGCCCGGAGCCTCCAGCCCCCACATTCTTGGGTCTCTGGTGAGGAGGCTATGGAACTTGGGGAGGAGGGAGGGCGGTTAAACAGGGGCTGCAGCGGCAGTCTGTGATCCTGCTGCCGTTCATGAACTTCCACCAGATGCTGGAGCATGTCGGTTTGATCCTGCAGTAGCCCCAGCGTTGCCTGATGCCTCCTCTGATCTTCCTGCCACCACCTCTCCTCACGTTCACCTTCTCCTCGCATTTCCTGTACTCTGCTATTGTGTCCCTCCACACATTCTGCTGAGCTCTGTCAGTGCCGGATGACTGCATGAGCTCAGAGAACATTTAATCGCACATGTATTTTTTTCGATGCATGATCTGAGATAGCCTTTGGGATGGAGGAGGGAGGCTTGAAACATTTGCAGCTGCTGGAGAAAAAAGGGAGTGAAGTATTTTAAAAGATACATTTTACAGAACAATGGATATACTCTTTCACAGTGAACAACACTATTCACATTACATAGCACATGTGATTTTGGTACAAGGTCGCATTTTGCATCTTGTATTGAGTGCCTGCTGCTTGGTGTTAGAGATCACACATGCAGTGCCGGGCAACAGAATTCGGCTTGCAGGCGGCCATGATAAGCCATAGTCTTTCGGCTTCTGCAACCTTCATAACAGCAGCCCCCTCCTCTCCCATGCCAAGCAAAGCCCATTGAGTTGGCCATTTAGTGCTGCGGTTTTCCTGTTAATGTGCAGCAGCAGAAACCAAATTAACCCTCCCCCCCCACCCTATCCAATTCTCTGGGATGATCGCTTTACCCCTCCCCCTGCCACGTGTCTGGTATCAGGGAAGATCCCTACTAGCCAAATGCGAACAGCTCAGTGCCAATCCCGCCCCCCCCCGCCCCGCGTGGCTAACTGCAGGGAGGATTTCTTTTCAGCCACAGGCAAACAGCCCAGTAGGAATGGCCACCTCTGAATGTCCCCTTAATTAAATTCCCCTATTTCAACCAGGTTACCATGAACAATATCACTCTCCTGAGGATAATACAGAGAGATAAAGAACGGATGTTGCTTGAATGCCAGCTAACACCAGGACCATATGCTGCCAGGCTTTGTCATGCAATGATACCAGATTACTTGCTACTAGCATGGTGTGGTAAAGTGTCCTACCATGGAGGACGGAATAAGGCTGCTGTCCCCAGAAACCTTCTGCAAAGGCTTTTAGAGTACCACCAGGAGAGCTTCATGGAGATGTCCCTGGAGGATTTCCACTTCCTCCTCAGACACGTTAACAAACTTTTCCAGTAGCTGTACTGGACATGAATGCATCCCAAGTCCTCAGGGCTACTTAATCATTAAAAAATGCTTGCTTTTATAACATGTATTATATTTTAAAAGGTACACTCACCAGAGGTCCCTTCTCTGGCTTCGTTGGGTTGGGAGGGTATTTCAGTCAGGGTGAGAAAAAGAACCTGGCTGTCAGGGAGAATGGTGTGCTGTGTGCTCTCCCCAAGCTCCTCGTCCTCCTTCTCATCTTCCCCATCAGCAAAGTCCTCAGGTGTGGCGGAGAGTACCCCATCATCAGAGTCCACGGACAGGGGTGGGGTAGTGGTGGCGGCCCCCCCAGAATTGCACACAGCTCAGCATAGAAGCAGCATGTCTGGGGCTCTGTCCCGGAGCATCCGTTTGATTCTTTGATTTTCTGGTACGCTTGTTTGAACTCCTTAAGTTTCACGCGACACTGTGTTGCATCCCTGCTGTAGCTTCTGTCCCTCATGGCCTCGGAGATATTTTGAAAAGTTTTGGCATTTCGTCTTTTGGGACGTAGTTCTGATAGCAGGGATTCCTCTCCCCATACAGCGATCAGATCCAGTACCTCCCGTTCGGTCCATGCTGGAGCTCTTTTTCGATTCTGGGACTGCATGGTCACCTGTGCTGATGAGCTCGCCTGGCCAAAGAGGAAATGAGATTCAAAAGTTCCTGGGGCTTTTCCTGTACACCTGGCCAGTGCATCCAAGTTCAGAGTGCTGTCCAGAACGGTCACAATGGTGCACTGTGGGATAGCTCCCAGAGGCCAATACCTTTGAATTGTGTCCATACTAACCCTAATTCGAAACAGTGATTTCAGCGCTAATTCTCTCATTTGGGAGGAGTACAGAAATCGGTTTTAAGAGCCCTTTATGTCGAAAAAATGGCTTCGTTGTGTGGACGGGTGCAGGGTTAATTTGATGTAATGCTTTTAAATCCGACATAAACTCGTAGTGTAGACCAGGCTCAGGTGCCACAAGTATTCCTTTTCTTTTTGAAGAAGTAGAGAGTTACAGTAGGGAAATTGTTTATTAAAAACATTAACTAAGACTTTATCAGTCTGTCAAGGGTGAATGTGGAATAGCAATCTCTAAAGGGGTTCCAGGCTTGACTCAGCATCTATTGCCAGGGAGAGTTGGGCAATGTTGATGTCTGTATTGCCACAATGCAGAGATTAGGCCTAAATTATTATCCACATATTCAGAAGAGCCACTTCCGTTTCGGAACTGCTGGGTGCTGAGGATTTTTGAAAATTTGTTTCTAATGGTCTCTTCCAGTCCAAATCATTTTACAATACTGTAGAGCTGTAAATAAAACTAAATAAAAATACATATATATTGATTTCACTGCAAGGTTCAAGAGCAGAACCTTCAGAATTTAGACTGCACAAGCTTTTTTTAAAACTATTGCTCCATTGTTTTATTTAATCTTTTTTAGGTGGTGAGATCTGCTGAAGAAGCTGCTTCAATGCTGGCAACTTCCATTAGCCCAGATCAGTGCATCAAAGTACTTTGTCCCATTATCCAAACTGCAGATTACCCCATTAATCTGGCTGCAATCAAAATGCAGACAAAAGTGATAGAGAGAGTATCTAAAGAAACGCTTGCTCAGCTTTTACCAGATATTGTGCCAGGTCTAATACAGGTAAGAAACCATAGCAGATGTAAAGAATTAAACCAGAAGTTTAAATCTCTTTAGCATATCACTCAGCTCTCATGGAAAACTTTGATCCGATGAAGTGAGCTGTAGATCACGAAAGCTTATGCTCAAATAAATTTGTTAGTCTCTAAGGTGCCACAAGTACTCCTTTTCTTTTTGATTTGGGTAGTAGATGGTTGCATTTGTGGCCCTGTGGTGGGGTATACAAAGCTCACGCTGGCCCAGGAATGGTTAGAGAGAGCTTGAGAGCTCCAGCTCGTATACCTGGAGAGGGCATAGTCAGGTTGAGGGAGGAACTCAAAAGAAAGAGTGTATGACAATCTCCTGGGAGGAGAGGCTGTATAGGGAAGGGTGGGGAGTTGGGAGAAAGGTATAGCTGCAGGAGACAGGATTAGCTATGTAGTGAGCCCAGTGAAGGGGCAGTACTCAAAGGAAGTTTCTCTCAGGAGATTGAGTCACAGGGAAGAACAGAGAAATGGAGAGGCTGAAACTTCAAACCCAGCAGAGGTGAGACAGGTCCAGTGGTATTTATAGTGTAGACTCTGTTTTTGTTGGAAAGGCGGACTAAAGGGAAGCCTTTGGGGTTTGCTGCATTTGTTTCAATGCTGGTGAAGGACATTATTGCCCTGGCATAAGCAGCACTTTAGAGGAATCTGCCAGAGGCCCAAGTCCCAAACACAGGAGACCCTCAAAGAACCCACAATGGGGTGCTCAGAGATAGGTCCGAAATATCTTTGTTGATTGGAGCAACGTCATTCTGATTCTCAGTCAGCTAAAATTAATTATAACTGTTTAAGACTTTAAGATGATGCATTACATTTTAATGTGTTCCTAAAGAATAAAATTATTACATTAAATTTCAGCTTTTGGGGCTATTATTAGATTACTTTTAAGTAGTGATTCTCAATCTGTGTTTCAAAACTGCTCTGTAAAGAGCTCGCTTCATTTCTTAAAATTAAATATTTTAAGAACGAGGGGGGCGGGATTTGGTTTTTGGAAAGAGAGTCTACTAGGTGACT